>NC_092338.1:268400000-268750000 GCF_046630445.1 Rutidosis leptorrhynchoides | reverse complement strand
GCTTCTCGACAACTCAAAATTCATGAACGAAACTACACTACACATGATCTCGAACTCGGAGCCGTTGTCTTTGCACTTAAAATGTGGAGACACTATCTTTATGGAACCAAGAGTACAATCTTTACCGATCACAAAAGTCTCCAACACATCTTCGATCAAAAGCAACTAAACATGAGACAACGAAGGTGGATTGAAACCTTAAACAATTACGATTGCGAGCTTCGTTACCATCCCGGAAAGGAAAATGTAGTAGCCGATGCCTTAAGTTGAAAAGAAAGAGCGGTGCCTCTTCGTGTTCGAGCCTTAAACATCACCATCCACACAAACCTTAATAGCCAAATTCGGGTAGCCCAAGATGAAGCTCTCAAGGATGAAAACGTTTCACACGAGCTCTTGAACATTCTTGTCTCTCAATTCGAAACTAAGGAAACCGGACTCCGATATTTCGCCGGAAGGATTTGGGTTGAAATGTCCCGTTCTTATTGATTAAAAACGTTCCATATTAATTGATTTCGTTGCGAGGTTTTGACCTCTATATGAGGCGTTTTTCAAAGACTGCATTCATTTTAAAACAAACCATAACCTTTATTTCATCAATAAAGGTTTAAAAAGCTTTACGTAGATTATCAAATAATGATAATCTAAAATATCCTGTTTACACACGACCATTACATAATGGTTTACAATACAAATATGTTACAACAAAATAAGTTTCTTGAATGTAGTTTTTACACAATATCATACAAGCATGGACTCCAAATCTCGTCCTTATTTAAGTATGCGACAGCGAAAGCTCTTAATAATCACCTGAGAATAAACATGCTAAAAACGTCAACAAAAATGTTGGTGAGTTATAGGTTTAACCTATATATATCAAATCATAATAATAGACCACAAGATTTCATATTTCAATACACATCCCATACTTAGAGATAAAAATCATTCATATGGTGAACACCTGGTAATTGACATTAACAAGATGCATATATAAGAATATCCCCATCATTCCGGGACACCCTTCGGATATGATATAAATTTCGAAGTACTAAAGCATCCGGTACTTTGGATGGGGTTTGTTAGGCCCAATAGATCTATCTTTAGGATTCGCGTCAATTAGGGTATCTGCTCCCTAATTCTTGGATTACCAGACTTAATAAAAAGGGGCATATTCGATTTCGATAATTCAACCATAGAATGTAGTTTCACGTACTTGTGTCTATTTTGTAAATCATTTATAAAACCTGCATGTATTCTCATCCCAAAAATATTAGATTTTAAAAGTGGGACTATAACTCACTTTCACAGATTTTTACTTCGTCGGGAAGTAAGACTTGGCCACTGGTTGATTCACGAACCTATAACAATATATACATATATATCAAAGTATGTTCAAAATATATTTACAACACTTTTAATATATTTTGATGTTTTAAGTTTATTAAGTCAGCTGTCCTCGTTAGTAACCTACAACTAGTTGTCCACAGTTAGATGTACAGAAATAAATCGATAAATATTATCTTGAATCAATCCATGACCCAGTGTATACGTATCTCAGTATTGATCACAACTCAAACTATATATATTTTGGAATCAACCTCAACCCTGTATAGCTAACTCCAACATTCACATATAAAGTGTCCATGGTTGTTCCGAAATATATATAGATGTGTCGACATGATAGGTCGAAACATTGTATACATGTCTATGGTATCTCATGATTACATAATATACAATACAAGTTGATTAAGTTATGGTTGGAATAGATTTGTTACCAATTTTCACGTAGCTAAAATGAGAAAAATTATCCAATCTTGTTTTACCCATAACTTCTTCATTTTAAATCCGTTTTGAGTGAATCAAATTGCTATGGTTTCATATTGAACTCTATTTTATGAATCTCAACAGCAAAAGTATAGGTTTATTGTCAGAAAAATAAGTTACAAGTTGTTTTTGTAAAGGTAGTCATTTCAGTCGAAAGAACGACGTCTAGATGACCATTTTAGAAAACATACTTCCACTTTGAGTTTAACCATAATTTTTGGATATAGTTTCATGTTCATAATAAAAATTATTTTCTCAGAATAAAAACTTTTAAATCAAAGTTTATCATAGTTTTTAATTAACTAACCCAAAACAACCCGCGGTGTTACTACGACGGCGTAAATCCGGTTTTACGGTGTTTTTCGTGTTTCCAGGTTTTAAATCATTAAGTTAGCATATCATATAGATATAGAACATGTGTTTAGTTGATTTTAAAAGTCAAGTTAGAAGGATTAACTTTTGTTTGCGAACAAGTTTAGAATTAACTAAACTATGTTCTAGTGATTACAAGTTTAAACCTTCGAATAAGATAGCTTTATATGTATGAATCGAATGATGTTATAAACATCATTACTACCTTAAGTTCCTTGGATAAACCTACTTGAAAAGAGAAAAATGGATCTAGCTTCAACGGATCCTTGGATGGCTCGAAGTTCTTGAAGCAGAATCATGACACGAAAACAAGTTCAAGTAAGATCATCACTTGAAATAAGATTGTTCTAGTTATAGAAATTGAACCAAAGTTTAAATATGATTATTACCTTGTATTAGAATGATAACCTACTGTAAGAAACAAAGATTTCTTAAGGTTGGATGATCACCTTACAAGATTGGAAGTGAGCTAGCAAACTTGAAAGTATTCTTGATTTTATGTAATTAGAACTTGTAGAATTTATGAAGAACACTTAGAACTTGAAGATAGAACTTGAGAGAGATCAATTAGATGAAGAAAATTGAAGAATTAAAGTGTTTGTAGGTGTTTTTGGTCGTTGGTGTATGGATTTGATATAAAGGATATGTAATTTTGTTTTCATGTAAATAATTCATGAATGATTACTCATATTTTTGTAATTTTATGAGATATTTCATGCTAGTTGCCAAATGATGGTTCCCACATGTGTTAGGTGACTCACATGGGCTTCTAAGAGCTGATCATTGGAGTGTATATACCAATAGTACATACATCTAAAAGCTGTGTATTGTACGAGTACGAATACGGGTGCATACGAGTAGAATTGTTGATGAAACTGAACGAAGATGTAATTGTAAGCATTTTTGTTAAGTAGAAGTATTTTGTTAAGTGTATTGAAGTCTTTCAAAAGTGTATAAATACATATTAAAACACTACATGTATATACATTTTAACTGAGTCGTTAAGTCATCGTTAGTCGTTACATGTAAGTGTTGTTTTGAAACCTTTAGGTTAACGATCTTGTTAAATGTTGTTAACCCAATGTTTATAATATCAAATGAGATTTTAAATTATTATATTATCATGATATTATCATGTATGAATATCTCTTAATATGATATATATACATTAAATGTCTTTACAACGATAATCGTTACATATATGTCTCGTTTAAAAATCATTAAGTTAGTAGTCTTGTTTTTACATATGTAGTTCATTGTTAATATACTTAATGATATGTTTACTTATCATAGTATCATGTTAACTATATATATATCCATATGTATGTCATCATATAGTTTTTACAAGTTTTAACGTTCGTGAATCACCGGTCAACTTGGGTGGTCAATTGTCTATATGAAACATATTTCAATTAATCAAGTCTTAACAAGTTTGATTGCTTAACATGTTGGAAACATTTAATCATGTAAATATCAATCTCAATTAATATATATAAACATGGAAAAGTTCGGGTTACTACAGTACCTACCCGTTAAATAAATTTCGTCCCGAAATTTTTAAGCTGTTGAAGGTGTTGACGAATCTTCTGGAAATAGATGCGGGTATTTCTTTTTCATCTGATCTTCACGCTCCAGGTGAACTCGGGTCCTCTACGAGCATTCCATCGAACCTTAACAATTGGTATCTTGTTTTGCTTAAGTCTTTTAACCTCACGATCCATTATTTCGACGGGTTCTTCGATGAATTGGAGTTTTTCGTTGATTTGGATTTCATCTAACGGAATAGTGAGATCTACTTTAGCAAAACATTTCTTCAAATTCGAGACGTGGAAAGTGTTATGTACAGCCGCGAGTTGTTGAGGTAACTCAAGTCGGTAAGCTACTGGTCCGACACGATCAATAATCTTTGAATGGTCCAATATACCTTGGATTTAATTTCCCTCGTTTACCAAATCGAACAACGCCTTTCTAAGGTGCAACTTTAAGCATGACCATCTCTCCAATTTCAAATTCTATATCTTTTCTTTTAATGTCAGCGTAGCTCTTTTGTCGACTTTAGGCGGTTTTCAACCCTTGTTGAATTTGGATGATCTTCTCGGTAGTTTTTTGTATAATATCCGGACCAGTAATCTGTCTATCCCCCACTTCACCCCAACAAATCGGAGACCTGCACTTTCTACCATAAAGTGCTTCAAACGGCGCCATCTCAATGCTTGAATGGTAGCTGTTGTTGTAGGAAAATTCTGCTAACGGTAGATGTCGATCCCAACTGTTTCCGAAATCAATAACACATGCTCATAGCATGTCTTCAAGCGTTTGTATCGTCCTTTCACTCTACCCATCAGTTTGTGGATGATAGGCAGTACTCATGTCTAGACGAGTTCCTAATGCTTGCTGTAATGTCTGCCAGAATCTTGAAATAAATCTGCCATCCCTATCAGAGATAATAGAGATTGGTATTCCATGTCTGGAGACGACTTCCTTCACATACAGTCGTGCTAAAGTCAAAGCCGAACATCAAAAGGGACGTAGCTACTTATGTTTCCAAGTGTTTGACATGTTCCAAAGTCAAAGCCGAACACCAAAGACCGTCCGGACTACTTCAACAACCCGAGATCCCGCAATGGAAGTGGGAAAGGATAACGATGAATTTTATCACCAAACTACCAAAAACGACGGGCGGTTATGATACCATTTGGGTTATTGTTGACCGTCTCACCAAATTCGCACACTTTCTCACCATGAAGGAGACCGACAAAATGGAGAAACTTGCACAACTTTACATCAAGGAGATCGTAGCCTGACACGGTGTACCTTTATCAATTATCTCCGACCGAGATGGCCGTTTTGTTTCTAGATTTTGGCGTACCTTGCAAGAAGCGTTGGGAACACGTTTAGACATGAGCACCGCATATCATCCTCAAACCGATGGGCAAAGCGAACGCACACTTTAAACCTTGGAGGACATGTTACGGGCTTGCGTTGTTGATTTTGGAAAAGCTTGGGACAAGCACTTACCTCTTGCCGAATTCTCCTACAACAATAGTTATCACGCGAGTATAAAAGCCGCCCCATTCTAAGCGTTATATGGCCGAAAATGTCGTTCTCCTCTTTGTTGGGCCGAAGTAGGTGACGTACAAATCACCGGACCCGAACTCATTCACGAAACCACCGAGAAGATCGTTCAAATTCGAGATAGGCTTCGGATGACCCGGAGTCGTCAAAAGTGCTATACCGACAAAAGACGCAACGACCTTGAATTTCAAGTCGGTGACCGCGTCATGTTAAAAGTCGCACCTTGGAAAGGTGTCATTCGTTTTGGAAAACGTGGGAAATTAAATCCGCGGTATATTGGTCCTTTCAAAATCTTGGAGCGTATTGGAACTGTTGCTTATCGTTTAGATCTTCTGCCCCAGTTGAGCTCCGTTCATCCTACCTTCCATGTATCTAACCTGAAAAAGTGTCTTGCCGAACCCGATATCGTCATCCCTCTCGAGAAACTTACTATTGATGACAAACTTCATTTTGTGGAAGAACCGGTTGAAATTGTGGACACTTCCATTAAGACATTGAAAAAAAAGCCGAATCCTGATTGTCAAGGTTCGTTGGAATGCCAAAAGAGGACCCGAGTTTACTTGGGAAAGGCAAGATCAGATGCAAAAGGAATACCCTCACTTATTCCCGATTCCGGAAACGCAAAATTCCGAGGAAGAAACAACGACTACTACACCTACTTAAATTTTGGGACGAAATTTCTTTTAAGGAGTAGGTAATGTAACATCCCGCCTTTTTTCGTTTAACTATTTAAATTTCGTTATATGTTTATAACATCTCCCATTGATACGCGTTTTAAAAATATCTCGTTTAGATAATTCACGCACCCGCAACCGAACTCGAGGGACTAGTTTCGCCAAAGAGCCAAAGAGGTGACTAGCATTTGACTAGTCAACCCCACCTCCTTTCTTTTTCATTTTCATTTTCCTTTTCTTTCACTACTTCTCCATTTTCTTTCAATTATCCATTTCAAAGAATCATCATCTAAATCCAAGCTAGCGGGTGTCTTGCAAAATAAATTACATATTTAGAATCCTTGCAACTTCCTCTTCGATTCCATACCAATTTCATCAAGTTTGGGTAACTTTCTAAAATCACTAGATTTTGTGTTCTTGATGTTTTTAACTTATAAAGTTGTTAATTAGTGTCTATGGCTCAAGTCTAACATGAATATATGATTTATATGTTCGATTTTGTTATTTGAAGTAACTATCATGAACATAAACTTTGGTGTGTTTGATTTGGTGATTTGGTTGTGTGGATGATGTTAAATGTTATAATTGCATGAATTAAATGTGTTCCTAACATCACTAGCTTCAATTTGATGTGTAGGTTGTTTTAGAAAACTTCATAAACATGATTAGTGATTTTAATGTTGTTGTTTAGGGTTTGATAGAATTGAATGTGAACATTTAATGTATTGAATGCCATGAATTGTGGTTGGTAAGTGGTTAGTTAGATTGTATGCTTGATTACCTACGAAACGGCGTGTCATATGTATGCATTTAATTCCCGAATCCTATTTTGTGCATTTATGAACTTGAGTATTAATTGAGCATTAAATGTTGGAAAGTCGGTTATTGCAAATGATGTTTTTGGTTGATGAAATGTGTTTAGTTGTGTTCTTTGTTAAATTAGCTTTCCAACGATATAAAATGCGTGTCATAAGTGTTTACGGTTTGTGATTTGTGTTTGATCGAAGTTCGGAAAAAGACTTGAACAATTGAAACTAACCAGGCACCAGCACACGTTATGTGCCGCGGCGCGGCCAGCCTATTTCGCGGCGCGACATAAGGCGTGTCCAGGTTCTGACCTCCTTGGTCAAAATAAGAAAAATGTTTGGCACGCTATGGACCTCCGATTCACATGAGACTTGTTCTAACATGCTTATATATGAATAAAAACCTCAGAAAAATAGTTCGGGACCCGACCCGAACGTGTTGACTTTTTCGTTGACTTTGACCGACCAAAGTTTGACTTTTTGTCAAACTTAACCAAATGATTATGCAACCTTCCTAGCTTGTTTCTATACTTGTATCTTGCATGAAACTTGACAAATTGATTCACATGCTACATAATCGAGTCATAACGAGCCATAGGACTAATTGAACATCTTTGACCTATCGCGTTTACCGTTATTGATACGACCTATTTGTTTAGGTCAAGACTAGCATTATCCTTTGCACATGTTACTTTGTGAAGTACTTTTCATACGTGCACTCAAGGTGAGATCATAGTCCCATCTTTCAACAACTTTTACGCTTTAAACTATGGGATGAGAAACATATACGTATCATACTTTTACACTTGAACACAAGTACGAAAACGAACATTCCACGTACGGGTTTGAACAAAAATCTCAATTCAATTATCATTAGTTACACTTGCATGGTGTAAATGTGAACTTATATTATGTGATCACATGGGCTTGACGAGCCTCATTCGGACGGTTCGCTATCGTTAGCGGATGAAATATATTTTCGGGTCTAGTGTATGTTCTAACACTACGCAAAGGGTGCAAAACAGTTAAGTTTGATAATTGGGTGCCCGCGAAACAAATAACAACTTTGGAATGCAAATGATTTTGATAATCATATTATATTAAATCTTGTGGTTCAAATGCAACGTTTACTAAAACACCTATGATTTCACCAACGTTTTCGTTGACAGTTTTCTATATGTTTTCTCAGGTCCTTGAACGCTACTTGATACATGCTTCCGCACTCTTTTTGATACTTGCTTGGATGTCGAGTATACATGCATAGTTGGAGCGTCTTTTGACAACTTTTAAATTGTGTCGCATAGGTTTCATTCGTACGTTAAACTTTGTAATGTAACTAGTCTTTGAACTACTTTTGTAAACTTGAAACATCCTTTTTCTTATGAAATGAATGCGACATATTTTGGTCAAACGTCATGTTAAAGACTTATGACCACGTAACGGGACCTAAGTAGTCGGCACCGTCAAACATGATTTGGTCGGGTCGCTACAGGTCTAGGGTAGGGGGAAGTGAGTAAGTGTGTTTTTCAATTTAGGGGCTTTAAGGGTTAGCTTTAGGGCCTAACTACAACCCATTAAGCAAACTAGTGAACAAAAAGATCCAACAAGGGGGTTTGGAGTGGATTTCGGCCGTGGCCCACATGGGAGGGCAGTCATGGGCTCTTTTTGTCTAGCTAGTAACTCTATTGTATAACCCGATGATTGTCGTTGAACGAAACCGCAAACCGGAACGTTAACCGGGCGTTCTAGCGAATTCTAAGCGTTTTAAATCCTTAAAACTTCTAATAAATTAAAAGTATTCTTAAAACATAATAATTACATAAAATGATTGTTAAAAATGAAATACTATTCGTTTCGTTATTTTCTTGTACGCGCGTGGTCCGTTTCGAGTGCCGTTAACCGTACCGGGTCTCCGGAACGTTAACTAGTCGTTGAAACGAATTCACCGAGTTTAATTTACTAAATAAATATTAAATTAAATAAGTTCTTCATAAAGTCAATAATTATTAGAAATAATTATTTTATCATTTTTCTGAGTTCCGTAAACTGAAAAGCTTTCTAGGCGATTAACTTAATCGTAACGTTTTTTAGTTATTTTGCTATCCGAAATAAGTTTATAAATTAATATAACATATTAATTCAAGTAATCCACTAGGATCAAGTATGCATTTAAATCAATCAAACACATAAAGTTTAAGTAATCACCGTTAAATACTTAACGGACAAGTAACGATAGTAACGGAAAAAGTCAGGTTGTTACATTACCCACCTGTTATGAAAAATTTTGTCCCGAAATTTTAGTGTACGTCTGCCGTAGTTGTCTCCTCGGGAAACAGTTTTGGATACTTAAGCCTCATCTGGTCTTCACGCTCCCTCGTGAATTCTGGTCCTCTATGGGCGTTTCTCCGATCTTTAACAATCGGTATGTTGCTTTGCTTTATACATTTGACCTTACGGTCCGTAATTTCAATAGGTTCCTCTATGAAATGAAGTCTACTATCAACTTGTGTCTCATCCAAAGGAATTATCAAACTTTCATCCGATGAGCATTTCTTCAAGTTAGAAATGTGAAAAGTGTCATGAATCTCGCTAAGTTCTTGCGGTAGTTTCAATCTGTACGCTACCGGTCCAATTCTTTCGTTAATCTCAAATGGTCCAATATATCTCAAACTTAGCTTGCCTCTTTTACCGAAACGTACTACACCCTTCCAGGTTGATACCTTGAGCATACTCCAACCTGAAATTCTAAATCTCGCCTTCTAACGTCTGCGTAACTCTTTTGATGACTTCGCGCCGTTTTCAGTTTCTCTTATATCTGTGCGATCTTCTTGATTGTTTTGTGTATGATCTAAGGACCAGTCAATTGACTATCTCCCAACTCAGTTCAACATACGGTTGATCTGCACTTACTGCCTTACAGTGCTTCAAAAGGCGCTGCCTTTATACTTGCGTGATAACTATCATTATATGAAAACTCTACTGACGATAGATGTCTATCCCATCCAATTCTAAAATCAATCACACACGCTCTTAACATATCTTCTAGTGTCTGAATTGTTCTCTCACTTTGCCCATCAGTTTGCGGGTGGTATGCCGTACTCATGTCTAAACGAGTTCCCATGGCCTCTTGCAAAGCTTGCCAAAATCTAGATGTAAATCTACTATCTCTGTCGAAAATAATGGACATCGGCACTCCATGTCAAGAAACTACTTCCTTCTTATAGATTTGTGTCAACTTCTCCATCTTATCCGTTTCCTTAATTGGTAGGAAATGAGCAGACTTTGTGAGATGATCAATGATAAATCAAATCGTATCATAACCTCCCACAGTCTTGGGCAACTTAGTAATGAAATCCATAATAATACATTCCCATTTCTACTGGAGAATCTCTGGCTGTGTTAGTAGTCCTGACTGTTTCTCATGCTCTACTTTTACTTAAGCACACGTTGAGCACTTACTAACATAGGTTGCTATATCTGCTTTCATATTAGGCCACCATTACAGTGCCTTAAGATCTTGGTACATGTTGTCGAATCTAGAGTGAATAGAATACCTTGTCTTGTGTGCCTCATCTAGCACTAGTTCCCTTAATCCCCCAAATCTCGGTACCCAAATTCTATCTAAGAAGTATTGGATTCCATCTTCTCGAATGACAAACTTCTTGTCCATTCCTCTGAGTGACTCAATAGCAACGTTCTCTTCTTTTAATGCCCCTAGCTGTGCATCACGTATCTGAGAAGTAAGATTCCTTCGAACAGTCATGTTCAATGCTCTAACTCGAATAGGCTTAACCTTTCCCTTCCTACTCAAGGCATCTGCAACTACATTAGCCTTTCCAGAATGATAGAAAATCTCGTAGTCACAATCATTCAATAGCTCTATCCAACGTCTCTGCCTCATGTTGAGCTGTTTCTGGTCAAGGATATGTTGCAAACTCTTGTGATCCGTGAAAACAGTAAACTTAGTACCATACAAATAGTGTCTCCACATCTTCAAAGCAAAGACCATAGCCCCAAGTTCTAAATCATGCGTCGTATAATTCTGTTCATGTACCTTCAGTTGTCGTGATCCATAGGGAATCATTTTCTTTCGTTGCATCAATACGCAACCAAAACCCTGTCGTGAAATGTCACAGTAAATCACGAAATCCTCGGTTCCTTCGGGTAAATACAAAATTGGGGAAGTAGTTAATTTCTCTTTTAACAACTGAAATGCGGACTCATGTAGCTCAGTCCATTCATACTTTTTACCCTTATGAGTCATTGTTATCAACAGTCGGGCAATAATAGAAATTCCTCAATGAATCTCCTACAATAACCGGTAAGACCTACGAATTGTCGAACATGCGTTGGCGACTTAGGAGTCTCCCACTTCTTTATCGTTTCTATCTTCACAATATCAACGTGAATACCATTGATACCTATGATATGACCCAAAAATTGAACTTATTGTAATCAAAAGTCGTACTTCGAAAACTTAAAATACATCTGCTCCTTTCTGAGCATCTCTAGTAATAAACGGATATGTCATTCATGCTCTTCCTCGTTCTTAGAATATACCAGAATATCATCAATAAACACAATAACAAACTTTTCTAGATATGGCTTACACACACGGTTCATGAGATCCATGAACACAGCTGGTGTGTTCGCCAATCCAAACGGCATTACGGTAAATTCATGATATCCATAGCGTGTTCTAAACGATGTCTTCTGTAAATCTGTCTCCTTTACTCTAATCTGATGGTAACCTAACCTCAGATCATCTTAGAGTAACATCCAGATCCTTGCAACTGATCTAACAGATCATTGATTCTCGGTAGCGGGTATCTATTCTTGATACAAGGTTTCATTGATCTATCCTTCTAACAAAGAGCACAGGTGCTCTCCATGGTGAAGAACTCGGTCGAATGAATCCTTTGTCTAAAAGCTCTCGTAACTGACTAGACTGCTCATTCAATTCTGAAGGTGCAAGCCTATTCGGTGCACGTGCTACATGCACCACTTCCGGCATTAAGTCAATCTGAAATTCTATGTCTCTATGTTGTAGAAGACACGGTAATTCTCTCGGAAGGACCTTAAGGAAAATTTCTAACGTTTAGGACATCTTCAGGCTCTTAACTACTGATTCAACTTTGCTCATATGTTCCAGATTTGCGAGACATCCTTATCTCATGTACTTCTGGACTTCGATCAATTAATGTAATGTAACAGCTTACTGACCTTCTCTCTGTACACCATCATTGATTCGTCTTCAGTAAAAAGAATTTCAAATGGCCTTCTAGTCGTAACAGCCTCATTTGTACCGTCAATTTACCAGTCCATTCCAACCACAAGGTCAAATAAGGAGATACGGTAGTACATTGTAAAATAATTTAACTCCAAACATCACTCAAGTAGATTTCTATTGTAATGGCTCGCCTAATCGTTGGAAAGAGTACTATTCGGTACAGAAGGTTGTTATGAGCTTAACGGTATGGGTCATAACCTATAATTTGCAAAGGATTAGGAGCAATCGTTGATTTAAGTTTGGGGTGAGTTTCGGGTGAGAGACGTTTACGATGGGAGTGTACGATCAAACTTCTTAAAGCAGGACCTCCTTAAACCAAAATGAAATCAATCTTTATGCGTTTTCTTCATAGTTGATAGTTCCATAGAGTTTACGTTATCTAAGGCAGATACTGGATTCTAAATATTGTGACAGAATTCCCTAGCGATAAAGTTTCTATTAGCGCAGGTGTCAGTAGGATATAAACATTATGATTGTTGAGTAAGAATAAACTCGTGATGAACTTCATTCAAGTTGATGTTGATAGCAGGGTAAGTTATCAGACTTGTCACACGTCAGTGGGGGAGAAGAACGAAATAACCTTTATGAGGGAAGGTGTGAACACCTCTTCCGGTAGACTAGTATTGGAAAGCAAAATCGTGAAACTGTGGGTGGCAAAATGATAGGTAAGTCGGAAGTCAAGTAGACAATATCTATTACGGTTTGTGTAGGCTGTTACATGGACTTCATCCTTTAAGGATATATTAGAAATGAGCTGTGATTCATAGTGGCTAGTAGCAAATTGTAGAGGTGCTGGTAGTGATGAGTAGCACTTAGCAGTGGTGAGTAGCAATGGGTGGCATCAACTAGTAACTAGTGATGATAAGCAGTGAGAAGTAAGTGATCGGTTGGGACTAGCAGTGAGAGGCGGCGTTGTGTAGTAGTTAGCAACGATAAGTAGTGGTATGAGATGATGAGTGTAAAGACCCGTCCTAATCCATCCGGACGAAGTCCATATCAATTATAAACGATTCACAACAGTTGATTACATTGCGAGGTACTTGACCTCTATATGATACATTTTATAAACATTACATTCATTTTTGAAAAGACATTCTTTCATCACATCGAAAGTTGACGGCATGCATACCATTTCATAATATATCTATCTATAATTGACTTTATAATAATCTTGATTAACTCAACGACTTGAATGCAACATCTTTTGAAATATGTCATGAATGACTCCAAGTAATATCTCTAAAATGAGCAAATGCACAGCGGAAGATTTCTTTCGTACCTGAGAATAAACATGCTTTCAAGTGTCAACCAAAAGGTTAGTGAGTTCATTAGTTTAATATAAACAATCATTTTATAATTTTAATAGACCACAAGATTTCATATTTCCATTTCTCATAAACATACGTCCCATGCATAGAGACAAAAATATCATTCATATGGATTGAACACCTGGTAACCGACATTCACAATATACATATAAGAATATCCCCATCATTCCGGGATCCTCCTTCGGACATGATATAAATTTTGAAGTACTAAAGCATCCGGTACTTTGGATGGGGCTTGTTTGGCCCGATAGATCTATCTTTAGAGTTCGCGTCAATTAGGGTGTCTGTTCCCTAATTCTTAGATTACCAGACTAAATAGGGGCATATTCGATTCGATCATTCAACCATATAATGTAGTTTCGATTACTTGTCTATTTCGTAAAACAGTTATAAAAACGGTGCATGTATTCTCAGTCCCAAAAATATATATTGCAAAAGCATTTAAAAAGGGGATAATGAAACTCACATAATGTATTTTGTAGTAAAAATACATGTAACTATCTTGAACAACTGAACAATGCAGGGTTGGCCTCAGATTCACGAACCTATATCATTTGTATATTTATTAAAATATATACTCGTAATCGAATAAATCTATTTATTATTTAGAATATATCTGTTATGTTAATACTTTATAAGTTGTATTATGTATTTATATATTTAAAAATCTATATTTTTATACTTATAACATTAAGAACGTCATTAATACTTGTATTTTCATAATCGTAACTATTTTAATGATAATGATATAGATCATACTGTTAATGTTAGTTTTAATAATATCCCTTATGACAATAACCATAATTTTAATTAAATGAAAAGTTTATTAATAATGATAATGACTCTCAATCACAATGATAAGTGTAATAATAATAATAAGAATAATAATCATATTAACAATACAAATAATAATAATATTAATAATAACAATATTGGTAAGAATAAAAATATATATATATATATGAAACTACCTCCAAAATTCGGAATAAAAAGAATTGCCTCAATCGAGTCTCGAACCGCCGACCTCTCCCACACCCCACAACTCTCTAAATCGTTGGGCTGAAGCCCGTTTTCTGTTTTATTATTGAAACCAAATATATTTATCCCTGAACTATTCTGATATATACTCCCTCTTCATCTTCTTCAAATGCATCGACTGTATTGATTTACTCAACCCATAACTCGTATAACTTGTGTTAGGACTTGCAAACTAATCAGACGTAATCAACTTATGATTAAATGAAGTATTTGAAATTGAAAAAAAAAATATATAAAAAAAAATATATGCAGAATGCTTTCGCTGCTATGTTTTATAAAAATAAAATTTTGATTTTTCGAAAAGGCTAAGAATTAGTTAGAGATTATAAAACAAATTATATTTCAATTCCTTCCTAAAAACTTTCTCCATTATCAATTGAACTCAAAACGTAACAACGAACTCGAATTTAATCAAGAACATCTTGTTTGACTTTTGAAAATAAAATTTGACTTTCAAAATTCATACATGTTTGAAAGATTTGAAGACTAAGTTTTTGCAGATAGATTAAAGGAAGGATTTCAAATAAGACTGCAATAAAGGATTTTACAATTGAACTCAAATTCGATACATTTGGTTTTACAGTTCACGAACAGAGATATATAAAAAATCGATTAATATTACAGCTTTTTATTGATGACAGGAATTTTGTAATTAAATTTGAGGATGTAAAAATGAATGAAATCCTTACTAACACAAACTAATTGAGTTGGTATATTAATTGAAAGTAGTCGACATCCTGATTCCTGTTAGGAAGATGAAAAAAAAAATAATAATAAAGGGGATGGAGATGGCTAACGGGTTTTGTCCCAACACTGTATTAGATTTAACTTTGTAAACAGATAAAGGACAATCACATAATCATCTACAGGTTTATATATATCTATAACTTAATTCGTAAGATTTCCTAGTTTTTATAATTTATATAATTAATATTGATACATAAATATATTAGTAAAATTAATGTTATATAATATTAGTTATAATAATATAAATATTAATTTTAATTAATGATAAAATAATTAATAATGCTAATATTAACATTTATAATGTTAAAAGATATAATAATAGTAAGAATTATAATTTGATATTAATAATAACAATAATGATAACTTCAATAAGTTTAATAATAATTAATAAAAATGATATTAATAATATTATTATTAATACTAACTTAAATAATATCAATACTATTAAATGATAATAATAATAATAATATCACTAACAATGATAATACGATACATAATAAATTTCATATTATTATAACAACTATATTTACTATAGTAGTGTTAAATTTATAGTTTATGTAATGTAACTATATAATATATATTATATAAATATTAAATTTTATATATTTTAATAATAATAATATCTAATGATACTACAAATTATAATATAACAAGTTACATGTTTCAACTTTTATATTTATATATAATACATATATTAATATTAGTATTAACCTTAATAATAATAATGAAAGTGATACTAATAATATTGATATTTGTTTTAATGATAACAACGAAAGTGCTATTATAATGTATCAACTATATTTTAACTAATAATTTCACCATTTTTATTTATGCACTATTATATAATACATATATTGAATACCTATCATTTATGCATTTTAATTTCTTACCATATATTTATGTATATAATTATTAGTTTAATATCAACCTAATTATTTATATTTTATTATTTACAATTATTATATGTACTTACATTTATATATATATACATATACATATTTATTTACAAACAATTGTTCGTGAATCGTCGGGCACAGTCAAAGGGTAATTGCATAAATGAATATAGATTTCAAAACTTTCGAGACTCAACATTACAGAGTTTTCTTATCGTATCGAAATCATATAAAGATTAAGTTTAAATTTGGTCGGAAATTCCCGGGTCATCACAGTACCTACCCGTTAAAGAAATTTCGTCCCAAAATTTGAGTGAGGTCGTCATGGCTAACAATAAATATGTTTTCCTGACGAATATGAGTTGATAAATAGAGTTTTATTATTATTGAATAATTTGGATAAAATGATTCGATTACTCGACGCGTACGAGTGAAACTATCACAAAAGATGGAGATAAAGTAATAGATATTTGTCTTTACTTTTAATGTAGTCATGATTGAATTTAGAAGATATGGTGCGTCATAGCTTTTGACGTAGAGGATTGAATTCTGAAATTCAAGGGATTTAAAGAAAATCTTCGAAATCTAAAAGATTTGATTCTTCGGCGAGTAAGGAAATTAAGATCTCTCTAATTAAATACGGTGATCTGCCTCGATTAATCTGTATGATATTTCCACTATAAATTAAGCACTTCCGTTTCATTATCCTCACCATTCCTATACTTTCTTTCTTAGTTCATACATCCAAAAGATTGTGAAAATATTTAATCCAGTTCTGATCTTTGTTCTTATTCTCACTATCGTCATGATAGTTCTTCTTTTCCAACTTCCACCAGAGGAATCCATCTATTTCTACTATGCTTTATGGATTATTGTATTTATAATCCTCCCGTATCTTTATATTGATATACGCACTGATATCCACGGTTTGTAATTTTGGTGTTGTTGTTGGGCTTTATATTTTCTCTTATATTTTGGAGCTCTTTGCCTTTCTATTATCCTCCCGACCTCTAGTAAAGCGAGTAACGGTCCAGAATTCATAGATATGAATTTCAAAATGAACATAGTTAATGTTCTAAGAAAGAAATGGTAATAGCACGATCTTGATTCGTCAAATTACCAGAATATCCGGAAAAGATAGAACTATCAAGAAAATATGTTCTTGATATGTTTATATATCATATAAAATGTAAGATTCGTGTAACATGGCACATGATGACGTTATAATCTGTGAATCATCATGTCCCATTTAGAAACTCAGCATGACTTAATGTAATATAATCACGTTGATCAAGTGTCATTATATTATACTAACTCATGCATCAGTTCCCAACATTACTTCAATAACATTCATATTTTAAGCTCGAAAGTTTACAGAATATAGAAACTAACAGTTTCTATATGATGTAACACTGATAGTACGAAGAGATAAATGATTTCAGATAGTATTAGTTATAAAAATATATTCAGAAATATCGAGGATATTTATAATGAAAGATACGATAATATCTTTGAATATCTAAGATCAGAGGATGATGGAGACTATTGTCCGCAAGAGTTTAGAGTAATGAGCAAAATATTCACTAAAGACTTCAGTAGACATTGAATCATTTAGATTCTTTGAAGTCAAACTTATTCTTTGTGATTTGTCCACGGCTTCTTTCATAGTTTCGCATAATCTGCTTTTCGGTACTAAATTTTCTATTGAATGTTCCCAATATAATGATACACAGGAAGCACGAAGAGGTATATAATTTCGGACGAGAATATTTATGAAAATTTCCTCAGAAATATCTAAGATATTGATGATGATATTTTGGAATTTCTAAGGTCGATGGTTGATGGAGAAAGATTTTCCGCAAAATTTTAACATGACTTCGGAGGAAGATATTCTCTAAAGATTTTAACGGATCTAGATTTATCTGGGTTCTATGAATTTAGGGTATGTTACTTGTATTTCTCCTTGGTTTCCTTTATGGTTAGTTCTATCCGCTTTTCAGTTCCAACTTTTCTGAGCTTTTCCAACATACTAATCTTTATCATCAAACTTTCGATGATTATTGTCATTTACGGTTATCTATAGTTTTTGCTGCTTCATTCAGCTTTTTCAACATTCAGTGTATTGATTTGTGACTGAGTGCTTTTCAGAATTTTCAGAATGAGAGATCATAATTCTAAGAGATAAATGTCATATATATAACTGTTGATGTAGATATGCTGTGAGTTTTCAAAGTACTGATTGCTGATTCCCGGTAATTGTTATGGCAGTTCTCGTTATAAGATGCAGATGAATATATGATATGGTTTTAATGAATAAATATAATGATTTATCAGAGAGATTTGCGCCAACAAGCAACGAGGTTGCTGGTACGTCTGCTGGTAATATGGTGGAATATAAAAGAATTCTCCGGTATCAAAAGGGTATTTGTAAATATCGGGATTATAGTAAGGCTACTTCGAATGAAAAGTCGAAGTTGACTTGCTGGAGCTGTGACAAATTTGGCTACTTTAAAAAGGGATCGCAAAGTTATTTTTGCTAATAAATGTCAAAGGATCTGACGCGGCTACGTGTTAAACGTTTACTCAGTTGCCGAGAGTTTCTCAGGTGCATAACTATATGCATAAATCTTTCCTTTCGTTAATGAAGTGCAGTTGATTCAACCTATCGATTAAGGTGTTTTCAAGAATCATGAAAGTTTGAATGCAGATTGGAATCGTCAAGGTACAATTAATGTTTAAGATGAAATCAAGTGGCAACTTGAAGAATTGTTTAGTTTCATATGTTATAATCAATATTTTAATTTATTTTAATTGTTTAATGTTATTAATCTACAGTCGATAGTCCACAGTTGACAGTCCAATAATTCGTATTTATAGTTTAATATATAATATTTGAATTAATTAATACGTGTCGTGACCCGTATACATCTCAGACTCGATCACAACTCAAACTATATATATATATATAGATGGGTCGATATGATATGTCAAAACATTATATAAGTGTCCCGATATTTAAAGTGCGTAAAATAAATAACAGAAATTAAATAACGATAAATAAAGTGCGTAAAGTAAATAACAGAAATTAAATGACAATAAATAAAATTGCGAGAATATAAATTACGATAAAATAAATTGCGATAATTAAATTGCGATAAATAAAGTGTAATATGGAATTAACAGTTAGCTAGGAACAGTTAGCTAGGATTTTGTTAGCGTGGTTTCTTAATAAAATTTAATATTGTTAATTAGTCTGTTTCTAATCAATTTTTATTGTGTCCATTATTTCTTCATTATGCCACTTGTTGGATTCTGATAGGTCAAATTCTAAATATGAAATTGAATTTGAATGAAAATAGTTATTCTTTGGTGAACGGATACGTATCTCGGTGGTTGTAACTAGGATAGTGAATAACTGTTGAATCGGATTCGAAGAATATACAGTGTAACTTATTAATATGAAATTTAAATATTCCTCGGGTATTACCTACCCGTTAAAATATTTTCACCATTAACAGTTTGTACAAGAGAATTTTTAATTACAATCTTTATGAAAACATATATACATATATATTTTCTTCAGATATAATCATGAATTTAATGAGTTAATGTGATATTAATCTCATTTGATTTACCATTAAATAAGAATATATAATCTCTAAAACATTAGAGATTACATAATCGCCATGTCGAATGAAAATAAAATAGATAAAACGATACGTAGAACGATGATTATACTCGAGGTACAGAATGAGATGTCGAAGTTGGTGATGCGGATGTTGTTGTTGTTGGTACTGGTTATGCTGCTGGTGCTGCTGATGGTGGTACTGTTGCTATTGGTGTTACAAGTGTTGCTAGTGCTGAGGTTGATGATGATGTTGGTGTAGTAAGTATAACTTGTAATTCACGCACCATTCTTGTCAGGGTTTCTATCCTACCCTCTATCATTTCTATCCATCCACTCATCTGATTCGATAGATCTTGGTTATCAATTCGAAGTTCCCTAACTTCTTCTAATATTCCCCTTCGATTGGTATTCGGAAGTAGAGGTTGAATATTTTCTGAGATTGCAGTAACGCGACCTTCGAGGTGGAAAACTTTAGCAAGAAGGGTGAATACAGTATTACGCATAGGTTCACCGGTGAGTACATCGTTTTCTCCGATGTTAGGAGGTAAGTTTGGTTCGCGGTAGGGCTCGCCTTCTTCATTTCTCCATCGAGTGAGTAAGTCTCGGACCCACTCCCATTTCCTCCAGAAAGAAAAATAATTAAATGGTTGAGGCACTTCTGGTTCATTGACTTCGGAGTCTGCTTCAATATACATCTCGAAATCGCTTCCGGAACTAATGGAATCCAAGCTAGGCGTAGGATCCATCTCTCACGATCAGTTAAGGGGTTTTAATATGAAATGATTTTCGAATATCGAATGATATTCTAATTATATATAGAATATCTATACATTCTTCCAAAGATCCCGTGAATTACGGAGAAAATTAAGGAAACGTGTCAGATAAAGTCTACAGTGACAGATACGCTAAGATATGAATTTTGTCTATACACTATTCATGCAATCATTGCAGTATGATGTGTCTAGACTGAGAATGATAAGCAGATGAGTTCCGACGAAAATGATAAGCAAAACTTTTGACATGCAGACACGGTCGAAGTCCAGTCTCACTAATTCATCCTAACGACATCTAGCTAGACACACTAATGCAAGACCTGGTTCGCTAAGACCACCGCTCTGATACCAACTGTAAAGACCCGTCCTAATCCATCTGGATGAAGTCCATATCGATTATAAATGATTCACAACAGTTGATTACATTGCGAGGTACTTGACCTCTATATGATACATTTTACAAACATTGCATTCATTTTTGAAAAGACATTCTTTCATCACATCGAAAGTTGACGGCATGCATACCATTTCATAATATATCTATCTATAATTGACTTAATAATAATCTTGATTAACTCAACGACTTGAATGCGACGTCTTTTGAAATATGTCATGAATGACTCCAAGTAATATCTCTAAAATGAGCAAATGCACAGCGGAAGATTTCTTTCGTACCTGAGAATAAACATGCTTTCAAGTGTCAACCAAAAGGTTGGTGAGTTCATTAGTTTAACATAAACAATCATTTTATAATTTTAATAGACCACAAGATTTCATATTTCCATTTCTCATAAACATACGTCCCATGCATAGAGACAAAAATATCATTCATATGGATTGAACACCTGGTAACCGATATTCACAATATACATATAAGAATATCCCCATCATTCCGGGATCCTCCTTCGGACATGATATAAATTTTGAAGTACTAAAGCATCCGGTACTTTGGATGGGGCTTGTTGGGCCCGATAGATCTATCTTTAGAGTTCGCGTCAATTAGGGTGTCTGTTCCCTAATTCTTATATTACCAGACTAAATAGGGGCATATTCGATTCGATCATTCAACCATACAATGTAGTTTCGATTACTTGTGTCTATTTCATAAAACAGTTATAAAAACAGTGCATGTATTCTCAGTCCCAAAAATATATATTGCAAAAGCATTTAAAAAGGGGATAATGAAACTCACATAATGTATTTTGTAGTAAAAATACATGTAACTATCTTGAACAACTGAATAATGCAGGGTTGGCCTCGGATTCACGAACCTATATCATTTGTATATTTATTAAAATATATACTCGTAATCGAATAAATTTATTTATTATTTAGAATATATCTGTTATGTTAATACTTTATAAGTTGTATTATGTATTTATATATTTCCATTATATATATATATATATATATATATATATATATATATATATATATATATATATATATATAGATTTTAATATAGTTAAATTATGTAATATATTTTTGTATATAAAAATCTATATTTTTATACTTATAACATTAAGAACGTCATTAATACTTGTATTTTCATAATCGTAACTATTTTAATGATAATGATATAGATCATATTGTTAATGTTAGTTTTAATAATATCCCTTATGACAATAACCATAATTTTAATTAAATGAAAAGTTTATTAATAATGATAATGAAAATAAAAGTTTTTATAGTAATACATAATACTTGATAATAATAATGACACTCATACACAATGATAAGTGTAATAATAATAAGAATAATAATCATATTAACAATACAAATAATAATATTATTTATAATAACAATATTGGTAAGAATAAACAAAAAAAAATTTATGAAACTACCTCCAAAAATAGGAATAAAAAGAAATGCCTCAACCGAGTCTCGAACCCCCAACCTCTCCCACACCCCACAACTCTCTAAACCGTTTGGCTGAAGCCTGTTTTCTATTTTATTATTGAAACCAAATATATTTATCCCTGAACTATTCTGATATATACTCCCTCTTCTTCTTCTTCAAATGCATCGACTGTATTGATTTACTCAACCCATAACTCGTATAACTTGTGTTAGGACTTGCAAACTAATCAGACATAATCAACTTATGATTAAATGAAGTATTTGAAATCGAAAAAAAAATATAAAAAAAATATATGCAGAATGCCGTCGCTGCTATGTTTTATAAAAATTTTTTTTGATTTTTCGAAAAGGCTAAGAATTAGTCAGAGATTATAAAACAAATTATATTTCAATTCCTTCCTAAAAACTTTCTCCATTATCTATTGAACTCAAAACGTAACAACGAACTCGAATTTAATCAAGAACATCTTGTTTGACTTTTGAAAATAAAATTTGACTTTCAAAATTCATACATGTTTGAAAGATTTGAAGACTAAGTTTTTGCAGATAGATTAAAGGAAGGATTTTAAATAAGACTGCAATAAAGGATTTTACAATTGAACTCAAATTCAATACATTTGGTTTTACAGTTCACGAACAGAGATATATAAAAAAAATTGATTAATATTACAGCTTTTTATTGATGACAGGAATTTTGTAATTAAATTTGAGGATGTAAAAATGAATGAAATCCTTACTAACACAAACTAATCGAGTTGGTATATTAATTGAAAGTAGTCGACATCCTGATTCCTGTTAGGAAGATGAAAACAAAAATAATAATAAAGGGGATGGAGATGGCTAACGGGTTTTGTCCCAACACTGTATTAGATTTAACTTTGTAATCAGATAAAGGACAATCACATAATCATCTACAGGTTTATATATATCTGTAACTGAATTCGTAAGATTTCCTAGTTTTTATAATTTATATAATTAATATTGATACATAAATATATTAGTAAAATTAATGTTATATAATATTAGTTATAATAATAATACTAATAATAATATAAATATTAATATTAATTAATGATAAAATAATTAATAATGCTAATATTAACATTTATAATGTTAAAAGATATAATAATAGTATGAATTATAATTTGATATTAATAATAACAATAATGATAACTTCAATAAGTTTAATAATAATTAATAAAAATGATATTAATAATATTATTATTAATACTAACTTAAATAATATCAATACTATTAAATGATAATAATAATAATATCACTAACAATGATAATATGATACATAATAAATTTCATATTATTATAACAACTATATTTACTATACTAGTGTTAAATTTATAGTTTATGTAATGTAACTATATAATATATATTATATAAATATTAAATTTTTTATATTTTAATAATAATAATATCTAATGATACTACAAATTATAATATAACAAGTTACATGTTTCAACTTTTATATTTATATATAATACATATATTAATATTAGTATTAACCTTAATAATAATAATGAAAGTGATACTAATAATATTGATATTTGTTTTAATGATAACAACGAAAGTGATATTATAATGTATCAACTATATTTTAACTAATAATTTCACCATTTTTATTTATGCACTATTATATAATACATATATTGAATACCTATCATTTACGCATTTTAATTTCTTACCATATATTTATGTATATAATTATTAGTTTAATATCAACCTTATTATTTATATTTTATTATTTACAATTATTATATGTACTTACATTTATATATATATACATATACATATTTATTTACAAACAATTGTTCGTGAATCGTCGGGCACAGTCAAAGGGTAATTGCATATATGAATATAGATTTCAAAACTTTCGAGACTCAACATTACAGAGTTTGCTTATCGTATCGAAATCATATAAAGATTAAGTTTAAATTTGGTCGGAAATTCCCGGTCATCACAATGAGTTTGTTCTAGTAGTGTCTTCGTAGTTCTAAGTAGTGATCGGTGGTGGCGGACAGTGTCGAGGAGCGACGAGTTATGATGTGATTATTCATTTCTTATAAGTTATAATAACATTTAATGCGCACATGGTAAATTTCTACTCATATTTGAGATTATACAGTTCATGTTCTAAACGGTTTTTATCCTAGTAATCTACTTGACTCGCTCCCAACTCCTTATTTTGCGATGTCGGAGCTTCTATATGAGTTACTATAATGTAATCCCGGTCAATACATTACGCTATCTCACATATCCATTCGATATCACTCCATAAGTTCAAGATAGCTTAGTCAACTTAATGCTCTTAAGTGTCGCGTCGTGTTTACGTATGTGATTCGTGATATCATATATCTAGTCCAAGTCCATATCATTATGGATATAGATGCGTATATGCATGTGATATCTAATATGTAGCCCTACGGGTAGCATAGTAGAGCAAACAGTGCAACATGGTGTATAACAGTCATTCTAAGTACACGGCTATAGATTAGACCCACTAATGCGCCATACAGTTAGCACACTAATGTATCCTAGTTCCCTATAGCAAAAGCTCTGATACCAAATGTAATACCCCGTCAGAATCTACTAACGGCGTATTAACTCTGGTCCCAATGCTTGGCTTGACTTCTACATAACAGCGGTGTTCTACAGCGGAAGCAACTAATACCTGAGATAAAACATGCAAAACGGATCAACATAAAGTTGAGTGAATCTACAGGTTTAGTAAATCTTTTCGTAAGTTAGGCCACAAGATTTTCTTGGAAAACATCATACGAAAAGTATACATTATCATGAGCACTTAATTATAAAGCTTTATGGCGCTACAACGATTAAGTGTACGAGTTTATCTTATCATGGCGCTACACTAATTAAGTGTACGAGTTTATCTTATCATGGCGCTACATCGATTAGGTGTACGAGTTTATCTTATCATGGCGCTACACCGATTAGGTGTACGAGTTTATCTTATCATTGCGCTACACCGATTAGGTGTACGAGTTAATCAAGCTATGAACTCATATGTATAGTCGTTTAAGTTACTTGTGCCTAATATGTAAAACATTTGTAAAAAGTATGCATCTCATCCCTGTAAAAACATAGTAAGGACTGTAGACTCACCTTAGCAAAAGCACTGAAATATCTTAGCAAATCGTACTGTAGTCGAACAATCACGACCGAACAATGTAACCTAGTCAAATAGGTCATCTTAAGTATAGACATATAGGTCATAATGTCAACCCATAGTGTACGCAAAGTCCTAGTGCTCAGACTGACTCAACGAACAAGTAAAAGTCAACTAATCTAAGCAAGTCAACAAAAGTCAACCAAAGTCAACCCTAAAGTCAACTCGGTCAAAGTGGTCAACTAAAGTCAAACATCTTAGTAGGTTATAAAAACATGGTCAACAAGTCAAATCTAGGTCATATAACATGTTATAGCTCGTAGTTTAGCAAATCGTATTTTCCGCATCTTAGAGTATACCTTAGAAATTCGTACGACGTAAAGAAATATATCTATAGCACATAGCACATAATTCATAAAATTATGATCAACTCCAGATCAAAACTATACTTAAAATCGATTCCAAAAAGTCCGGCCAAGGCCTCATACGATAAATAAAAGTCCAATATCAGAAAGGATCAAGTCTGAGTTCATTACAAAAATTTCTGCTCGCGCGTCAGTTTTTAAACATTTTTCATAAAATATAGAAAATAGATTTTGATGAACGGCCAATTGGAGTCATCTCAAAACATCTCAAATTTTTGGTTATAAAATAATCAGAAGCATTACTTTAGCCAATTTGTAGAGTTTCGCAAAATATTACAGACACATCAGTTTTTAACCATCAATCGGACGCATCACATAGATAAGCATATATCTCATGGCAATTCACGTTCTCGTAAGTTCGCATACAAATGCAACATATCAAGGAACACTTTAACTATCATATTCCAGAAGATAAAAGTCTAAATCAATTCCTAGTTCATTCTAGCAATTTTTATGTGAACTTAAAAACAGATTCAACATACTTTACAAATCAAATCTTCGTTTTATCATATCGGGAGCATTACATAACTTTTTGACGCAAATATTTTGTCCAAATTGCATAAATTTTCACAAAGAATACAATAGCATACTTTTCGTAAGCTAAAATACAAAGCATGCAACTCAGAAAATTCGGATTACATGTGAAACCCTAACGAAACTTCGAATTAATCATATCTTGAGCATACGATAACGAAATCATGAAAAATCAAAGTCCAAACTCAACAGTTTTTCGATCTCTATCCATCTAGATAATCATCCAAGATTAGTTCATAAGTCAATTTTATCAGATCCATAAGATACAAATTCGTTTTTCATGCAAACAACGTTAATTGAACGATTAAACGATAAACGATAACACAAAACATCATCAATTGAGCACTATACTTGATTACACTACGTAATTGAAATGAAATCATATCTAAAATAATTAGGGTTATCAATTATACCTTAAAAACAGAAATTGCAAGCATGTACGCGTGTAGAACGACGAAAGCAACAACTTTGAAGCACGTAACTTGTTCTAATTTTGAGTTTTGAGTGGTGTTCTTGTGGGGATGGTGATTGATGTGTGAAATCGCGTCTATTATTTATAATGGGAAAAACCGGTTTAAAGATTTACTACACACTAACGGGCAGTGTACCCGATCGTGCAATAGTATAAAGTTGGTAAATCCAAGATCGTTCCAAGGACAGTTTAGACGTGAAAATTAAGATTGTAACTAATGAATTAACCTAAGTTAAATCTAGAAAATTGAATTACGAGATAATTTGTTTGGTTGGCTATTTAACGATTAGCCAAAATCAAAGATAGCTTTAATTAATAACAAGATTGAACAATATTTTTGGTGTTTTCAGTTTTAAGCTTTAAAGCAAACAAACGAGTAAAATAAGATAGTTGTAAACAATTAAAATAAACGAATGCTTGTCTAGAACTTTTTCACCTAGTATTGGATGCATTTAGATTAAGCCCAGTTATTATCTAACTTATGTGAATTATCTAGTCGGTTCACCTGGAATTCCCCAGCGCAAACACTTCAATTAAGATTACACGACAAGGAATTCCACTTAGCCTAAGACCTCCTAATTGTGACTGAACAGTTCAACTGAGATGAAGACTCAAATCACAATCACACCAACTCTCGTTGCGCATAATTCACCCCTATTTCGTCTAGCCTTTTGAATTCAATTTACTCTCGTCTCCGAGTAAGCAAATAATCAATTAAGACAAACCAATTGTAAATTAATGCACTAAATTAATGAACTCTCGTCCTATCAAACAAGTACACAACCAATTGAATCGAAGAGTCTAGCTTCAATAAGAATGGTTCTTTAATCCAAACATCAAATCATCATAAATTAATCAAACAACTGATAAGTAGCATCCAATACATAGGTTATTAAATCTAGACAAACATTAAAGAACTTAGCCAATGATCATGGCAACAATAAAAATCACAAATAAAGTAATATAGAAATTCATTGTTTATGACAAGAGATTAACCTAATCAATGATTGAATCCTGAAAGATAAACGAATCGAGACTTGTTTCCGGAATGATTGATACCTTAGAATGACCTTGGAAATCCCCAAAAATCACCTAAGTTCGTCAAAAAGCTGCTGGAATTCGTCTGGATACGATAATGATAAATTAGGGTAATTTTCGGGCTTTAAATAGGTGAAATTCTGAACCCGGTTGAAACCTTGCGCGGCGCGCCCTTACTCGCGCGGCGCGCCATATCCTCGCGCGGCGCGCCAAATAACTGATGAGCTGAAATCTGCCTTTTAAAAACGCTCGAACTGTATTTCATGTGGAATGGCGCGGCGCGCCACGCTTTGGAGCGGCGCTCCATATCATTTTTGCTGAAATGAGCTGAAAAACTTAATACAAACACCAAAACTCGAATCGGACTAAACCCTTTCACTCGTTTACATCGAAAATCACCCAAAACCATCAAATAACTTCAAAATTAACCTCCTTGGTCTTGGAACTCAAACTTTTCACAACTTTCACCGAAATAATTCCAAATCGTATCCAAAAGGACCAAAATGTACCTGATATCGCTAAGGAAAATGCGTATAAAATATGCGATATCAAACAACCCCACACTAGAGTTTTGCTTGTCCTCAAGCAAATAAACTCGATAATAATCTTCTACCATATAATAATGTCTTCAAACATGTATGTAGAACCAAACGAACAAGAAACCAAACAAGCAACTAGCGTGGGCACGATTTGGAATAAATAACAACCATAGTTCCCACTTGCATTCCCCCGATGTAACTTCCCAACCGCAAACAATATGAATGAATATAGTAACCAAAATAATCTCGATAACGTACCGTAATGATGAAATAGAGAATCTCGAATCATAACATAAGTCTTCAATGGAACCGGGAATCAAGTGGGAACCGAGCACCAGAGATATAACAATCGAACATGTGTGCCAAGAGAACGCACGGGCTACCCCGCAATTGGTCAAGCCAAGCCTCCTACAGTACCTAACATCGCGAGATGTCGGTAGAAAATAATGTGCTTAGGAGGATACACATTACGTCCGGATATCATCGACAATTATGAGGCAATCATCTAATCCGTTAAGTCAATCATAAATATTGAAGTTCATCAGGCTTAAAAGCTGATATCTTACCTTTCCGGAGGTTATCCACTGAGAATCTGATCAATCACAGACATTTTGTGTATCATGGTGCGCTTCCCATTTGGCTAGCAAATCTCCTTCATTGAGATAAGCTTCGACTACCAGTTTCCCTGTTTGACGTTGAGGCCTGGTAGATTTCCAGTCGATTTTAGCAATGACTTTTCAAGACTTTTCGTCACCCTACAACTGGTCTGGACTACAACTTCTGAAATGAATCAGCAAGTGTGTCGTTCGGGAGACTTGACTCCCTTAAGGATGGAATGGATACATCCTATGTGGTTATGTTAGGTGGTCGGGCGCATCATTGTCCTAGTTAGGAGAAACAATGAAGACCGCCCTGTTTAAGTTTTTGATCTAGCGCATGGCCCGGTTTTGGCCACACGATCCAATCACCGTTCATACGGTTGACAGCCGTTTTTGTACAAGTGACCTACGTATGAACTGTTATGTTCATGTAGGATTTCAGATTCAAAATAATGAACATGTTTTGAAAGTTCAAGACTTTCTCCTCTAACAGTACCTCATCGTGAAATGATGGATAATGAAATGGCACGCTTAAGAGGTATACGTACCAAGTAGAATGGTCGGAAGACTTTACTCCCGATAAATCCCAAAAACTTTCGGGTTCCAGAGCTTTTGGCTATGGGTTGTGTTGTCTAAGCAAACACAAGCACGTAGCTATTGCTCCTAAAAAGGACAGCACTGGTGAAGCTCAAGGCTCCTCTTCTCACAGTATCACATCATTAAATGATGCAATAATAAAATGATATAGTTTCGGAAGTCTGCTATACCAAGTAACCAAACGTTTTTGATCTGGCACGTGATTCGGTCACAATCACGCTATGCAATCACCGCTTTCTCACGGTTTACACCCGTTTTGGTACAGGTGACCTACTATTGAGTTCTTTGAACTAGTAGGATTTCATGTTCAATGGGAATGAACATGTGGAACACTTTTGGCTTCTCCAAATTCACAAAATAAAAATACCAAGCCAAATCTTAAACAAGGGTTTTGGTCGAATTTTAAACTATTTTTCTATTTTTTTTTTCCGCTAAATTTTTTCATTTTTTTTTTTATTTTTTTCCTAAATTTTTCAAATTTTTTTTTTTTACGACCAAAACCCCGTGAAACGTCAAGTCTTTTAGATATCAAAACCAAAATAATGATGATTCTAATAACAACCAACCCGAGAGATTTTACATCCCCCACCCCACACTTGAGATCAAGTAATGTCCCCATTACTTGAGATCAAAAATAGATTAAAATTGAAAGGGTAAGAAAAATAAAAACTTATCGAGCTTAACCAATAATCGTGAAATGACAGTGACAGATGGCGCTGAACTGACTACCAGCATAAGAACATCATCCATTCTCGATCCTCACACCAATATCATCACTCAAGTAGTTTTGCTGAACTTAATGCCAGACTTGAAAAAAATTTGTTTCACCAACATACCTAAGAAAAGAAAAACACACGAACTACATAAATGGGACAAGGTGGCACCACCCGGTACCGAAACGCCTTGTCCCTAAATAAATCCACAGTACATAAGCAAAATAAAAAATTATCCAAGTACAAACCAACGAAACGGAAATAGTTTAAAACAAATTACAACATAATCACGCGCAACAATCAATCACTTCCTGGCCAAAAATCTCTGGTAGGGTCCCAGTTCACACCATACGTATCCTGACAAGCTTGGTACGGGTCATATGAAGGATCCGGTCTCGGAGGAGTAACAGACGTATAATCGGGAATGGTAGTTCGCGTCGGAATATACGCCTCCGAGTTATGACACATCTGACCCTGAATTTGTCGCTGATGGATCTCCCACTGATTGTGGGCCCTAATTCCCCTAACATCGTACTCAACCCTGTCAACACGCTCTCCCAAATGACCCAACTCTGTTCCAAACTGTCCTAGTGTTATGTTAATCGACCCATAATTTTGTTGGTGCCAAGTCATCAAATCCTCATTATGCCTACGCTGCTCTGCCAACATCCGCTGATTATGCTCCACCTGAGCATCATATGCTGACCTGCTGTCCCTGTACTCTAAATGAAGACCGTCCACACTGTTCACCAAAGAATTCCAACTCTCTTCACCCATTGACCACGTACCCTGTACGTTCGCACCACTCGAGCCCCCAGCCTCATACGTGGATCGACTAGCTCCACGTCCACGTCTTCGACCTGCACCGTCACCTGGCTGTTACTGTTGCTCTTCATCAGACCACAAAACCCGTCCTGCTGGACCACGACGGATAAACTCAGCCTTAGAGAAAAACAGAATATTGGTGGGCATTGCCTCAACTCACACCACATCACATCGACTCGTCGGGACCGAAAATGCCCGAGCTAACCTAGTAACAAAATGCCCACCTAACAATGGGCGTTCCGTGCAGTTGTCCATTCCAATTTCCTGCAACCATACCCCTAACATACATGGGACATCGATTGGCTCCCTCAGTTTAATTTGTTGTAGGATCCAAAGATCCCTTCGCTGAATTTTGTTTGCGTTTCTCCTTGGCATAAACATAGTAGCTATCATCTTAAAAATTATTCGATCCTCAGGAAGTCTAAGCATCGACTGAACACTTCGACTCGAACTAAACGGACCAGCACTAGCAGTTGCCACAGTTGGCCAATAATCACTTTCACTGAAAACTTGCTCCCCAAACACTCTGCAATTCATCAAATGCCACCTCAAATCATTATCAGTCAACTCAGGATATAGATCTAATGCCCGAGCCAACTCAATCTTAGACATACGACGCTCTAACCCGCCAAGCCTAAACGATAAGAAATCTGCCTCGGTCGGAGAGAATCGAGGTCGACAACTAACAGTTGAGAAAAACTCTATAGTTATCTGCTCATAAATATCCTCATTAATCTCAAATAACCTTTCATAAGGTCTCAACTCATTGCCCGCATAGACTACCCACAAGTAACGACGCAACTCCCGAACAATGTTAGGACCCGCTGATGAAAGATGCGTCCAATCTAAATAATAAGTTCGCTCAATTGGACGAGCGCTATTTGTGGTGAACCTTTCCTCCAAATCCTCATTATTCGAGATATGAGATAACCATAATTCAGGATTATTAGGTGGTTGCCTTGGTTGTTCCTGGGATCCTCTTGATCTCTACATTCATTAAACAAATAAAAAAAAACAAAACGACAAACTCAAAAGTTAATGTTAGTCATAATAATAGACACCAAGTACCATTCACAACCAAATCATGTTTCATGCCAATCCACTTTTGAAAACAATCTCCAAGTTAACAAATAATACTTGAAAAGAAAAAAAAAACATGTCAAAAACTACACTCTCAACCAAACCACATTATCCCTTAAAACAAAACAACTCATGAACCATAATCATAAATCAACATAACCCAAAACATGACAAACATGATTACTTATCACTCATTTAGATTCCAACAATCCAATAAACTTCATCATGTTTGCAACTTTTACCAATTCCAACAACCATTAACAAAATCTTCATCACAATTCAAAATCATATGTTTAATCCTTACTAGCATGGCGTTACACATAATTAGAACAATATAGCTCAAGTCATTCAAAACAATTTGACCCGCCCATATGGACACAACCCCACACTAGCTCAAAAACACATGAACAATTCAAGAACTACCACACCTTCAAGCAAATATCCCCTTTCTCACTTACAAAATTCGGATTTTTAAACCTACAAACCCTAGGTTCATGTTAAACTTCCCAAAAACACAAATTAATCATGAAATCAAATCATACAATGATAATCTAACAAAACCCATGACTAATTGAATCACATAACCCAAATTAAAGCAACCCCACACTAATTCATCATGATACTCAAAAATTAAACAAACAATTACACATAATAAGATAAAATTAGTTAGAAAGAAACAAATTCGGACCTTGGTGGGAGCCATTCTTGAAAGATTGAAGTTAATTGAAACAAGAAATCAAAGTTTTGAGATTTAGGGTTTTGAAAATCAAAGTGTTTGTAAGTGTTAAAGAGATGTTATGAATGAAAAGAATAAAAGGAATTGGGGTAAATACAGCTACCAACCCGTTTCTAATTGTGTGGATGTAAAAATTTGGGTTTGATTTTAATTATAAAAGAAAACAGCTGGCCGACAGGAAATGGCGCGGCGCGCAGGGTATCCGCGCGGCGCTCCAAAGTGTCGCGCGGCGCTCCTATTAACTGAAAAATCATGTCGAGCTTTTTTCAATATCTGGTACATCAGGTGTCTCAAAGTGGCGCGGCGCGCCATGATATGGAGCGGCGCTCAATGTGCTGGTACACCAGAATTTCGTATTTTTAAAGCTTTAAATCCCATTTTCTCAACCTAAAACCACCAAACTAACCCCAACAAAAATCCAAGCATGATTATATTGTACAAATTGTCAAACAAGCACAAAAATATACAAACTCTACAACAATGGTTTTAACCATGATTATTACGCGTTGTTAGAGGTAAAGATGAGTTTAATCTCATCGTCCACCTCTTGCGGTCCATCGACATAGTGTTTTAACCGATGACCGTTAACCTTGAACTCTTCCCCTTTCAAATTTACCAAATCAACCGCCCCATGAGAATAAACCTTTCGAACAACAAAAGGTCCCGACCATTTAGATTTTAACTTACCGGGAAATAAATGAAACCTCGAATTGAAAAGAAGCACACGATCCCCTTCCTTAAATTCTTTAGGATCCTTCAAGCGACTATCGTGCCACTTCTTCGTTCTTTCCTTACTAATCAATGAGTTCTCATACACATCGAGCCTTAGCTCTTCTAGCTCATTCAATTGACTCAACCGAAGTCGACCCGCCTCCTTAAGATCAAGATTGCTCGTTTTTAGAGCCCAATAAGCTTTGTGTTCAATCTCCACCGGGAGATGACACGCTTTGCCATAAAGTAACCGAAAAGGAGTGGTTCCGATTGGCATTTTGTACGCCGTTCTAAATGCCCATAAGGCATCATCAAGCTTAAACGACCATTCCTTAGGATTAGAACCAATAGTTTTCTCAAGAATCCTCTTTAAAGCTCGGTTGGTGTTTTTGACTTGCCCATTCGTTTGAGGATGGTAGGATGTCGAAACTTTATGGGTTACCCCATACCATTTCAACACCTTTTCGAGTTGGACATTACAAAAGTGAGTTCCCCGATCACTAATTAAAGCTTTCGGGAAACCAAACCGAGAAAAGAGTTGCTTTAGGAACGAAACTACGACCCGTGCATCATTAGTGGGCAAAGCTTGTGCTTCAACCCATTTTGAAACATAATCGATAGCTACAAGAATGTAGAGCTTATTATTCGACTTCGGGAACAGGCCCATGAAATCAATCCCCCAAATATCAAAAACATTACAAACTTGAATGACATTTTGAGGCATCTCGTCTCGTTGGGTGATTTGGCCCGCCCGTTGACAAGCATCGCACGATTGACAAATCCGGTGGGCATCCTTGAAGATAGTAGGCCAATAAAACCCAGCCTCAAAGACTTTTAGCCCCGTAACTTGGGGACCATAATGCCCACCTGTCGGACCATGATGACATTGGACAAGAATGCGTTCGCATTCTTCTCCGGAAACACACCGGCGGATCATTCCATCGGAACACCGCCTAAAGAGATAAGGGTCCTCCCAAAAATAATACTTAAGGTCACTAAAGAACTTCTTACGTTTATGATGTGACCAACCCTTCTCTAAGAATCCACCAACTAGATAATTCGCAAAATCAACGAACCAAGGGTCTTCACACTCCTCCACCTTCATGATATATTCATCGGGAAAATCATCATGAATAGAAGTCTCATCGAGAACCTCACGGGAGGGGTTCTCAAGACGTGAAAGGTGATCGGCCGCTAAATTCTCGGCACCCTTTTTATCCCGGATTTCTACATCGAATTCTTGCAAAAGCAATACCCAACATATCAATCTCGGTTTAGCATCGGGTTTAGAGAGCAAATGCTTAAGGGCCGAGTGGTCCGTATACACAACCGTCTTTGCTAGTATGAGATACGCACAAAATTTGTCAAAATAGAAAACAATTGCTAGGAGTTCCTTTTCGGTGGTGGTATAATTTAGTTGCGCTCCTTGCAATGTCTTACTAGCATAGCAAATGGGCTGAAAATGTTTACCAACACGTTGCCCCAAGACGGATCCGATTGCAAAGTCACTAGCATCACACATAAGTTCGAATGGCATAGACCAATTCGGACTAATAAGGATAGGTGAATTAGTGAGCTTTGCTTTAAGAAGATTGAAAGATTTGTGACACTCCTCCGAGAAAACAAACGGAGCGTCCTTTTCAAGAAGTTTATTTAAGGGCGTGGCAATTTTGGAAAAAATCCTTGATAAACCGCCGGTAAAACCCGGCGTGCCCAAGAAAACTTCGAACACCTTTAACATCGGTAGGGGCTTTAAGCCTGGCGATAACATTGATTTTTACCTTATCTACCTCAATTCCAACTTTAGAAATCTTGTGCCCGAGAACGATGCCCTCACGAACCATAAAGTGGCATTTCTCCCAGTTGAGCACAAAACCAGCTTTTTCGCACCGAATCAACATACGCTCAAGATTAAGAAGACATGAATCGAAGGTGTCTCCGTAGACTGAAAATTCGTCCATAAACACCTCCATGCAGTCTTCGATCATATCATGGAAAATTGCCACCATACACCTTTGAAAGGTAGCAGGGGCGTTACATAAACCGAACGGCATACGCCGATAAGAGAATGTGCCATACGGGCATGTGAACGTGGTTTTCTCTTGGTCTTCGGGTGCAATAGGGATTTGGAAATATCCTAAAAAACCATCAAGAAAACAATAGAAACTTTTTCCCGCCAACCTCTCCAACATTTGATCGATGAAGGGTAGGGGAAAATGGTCCTTTCGGGTGGCATCATTTAATTTTCGATAGTCAATGCACACCCGCCATCCCGTGACAGTCCTGGTAGAAATTAATTCATTCTTTTCATCTGTGATCACGGTCATGCCACCCTTTTTGGGCACACATTGAACCGGACTCACCCAAGGACTGTCAGAGATGGGATAAATAAGACCTGCATCAAGGAGTTTAACAATCTCCTTTTTAACCACTTCCTGCATATGTGGGTTTAGTTGCCTTTGTCGTTGCACACACGGTTTGAAGTTATCTTCCATTAGGATTTTGTGTGTACAATAAGAGGGACTAATACCCTTAATATCCTGAATTTTCCATGCAATAGCCGGTTTGTGGGCTTTTAACATGGAGACAAGTTAAGACTTTTGACTTACAGAAAGACCGGAATCAATAATCATCGGGAGTTTAGACTCCTCCCCAAGAAAAGCATACTCCAAATTATCCGGGAGTGGTTTCAACTCTAATTCAGGAGCCTCTTCAATTGAAGTTTTGCTCCTGTATGCATTTGCTTTCTCCAACTTCTCATGCTCTTCTTCGGTTGGCTCATAACCTTCGGCCATTAGGGTGGTCATCAAATCTACCTCATCACTTGCTATTTCACATTCCCCTGTTCCCTGCAATTCTAGAAACTCCTGCAAAAACTCAACATGTGTGTCCACGATTTGCAAAAAAAAAGCAAGTGTCATCTAGGTAACCGGGGTATTTTAATGCCTTATCAATAGCAAAGGACACCTTTTGGTCACATATTCTAAGGGTCAAATGTTGGCCATAAACATCAATTAGACATCTAGCGGTATTCAAAAATGGCCTTCCCAAAATAAGTGGAATCCTTTCATCCACTTCCATGTCTAGAACTACAAAGTCGGCGGGGAAAACTAATGTCCCGGTCTTAACTAGCATGTTCTCTATAATCCCACGAGGGTATTTAATAGAGCAGTCTGCTAGTTGTATGGCCATACGAGTGGGTCTAAGTTCCCCAGGTGCTAGTTTAAGGTAAATAGAGTAGGGCATTAAATTAATACTAGCACCCAAATCCGCCAATGCCCGCATACAAGCAAGATCCCCCAATAAACAAGGAATAGTAAAACAACCCGGATCTTCCAACTTCTCGGGAAGTTGGTTTGTCACCACCGCTGTACATGCTGCATTTAACGTCACGGATGAAACACTTTCCATCTTCTTTCGGTTGGTAAGCAAATCCTTCATGAACCGAGCATACTTGGGCATCCCCGCAATAACATCAATGAAAGGTAAGTTGACATTCACTTTCTTGATCAACTCCATGAACTTTGATTTTTCCGCCTCTAACTTCTCTAACCTCTGTTTTCTCGGGTATGGGAGCAGTGGTTGATACTCCTTAGCTACCGGTTTAGCAGCAACCTTTACCGGTATATTTTCAACTTCCTCAATCACCTGTTCCGGCTCCTTACCCCCCTCCGATTCACTATCAACTACCGGCTCACTATCTTTAACCAATGGAACTCGCAAATCATACTCAGCAGGCTTCTTTGGTGTATCATATGCTATACCACTTCGGGTGGTGATAGCATTAACGTGCCCATTTTTCGGGTTAGCATCCGTGTTACTTGGTAACTCCCCCGGTTTTCTCTCATTTCTCTGATTAGCAAGTTGACCAATCTGTTGTTCCAAATTATGAATCGCCGCTTGTTGATTCCGGAACATCTAATCATTCTTCTCATTATTCTGAGTAACAGTAGTAACAAGCTGAGTTTGAGATATCACAAGCTTTTCGATCATAGCTTCAAGATTCGACTTTTTCTCTTCGGCTTGGGGCTTTTGAAAATACCCAGGAGCTTGTTGCTGAAATCCTCCACCCGGCGAATTCTGATAATTACTGTTACTACCTCCCTGACAACCTTGAGGATTGTAGGGATTATTAAAATTGTGGTTAAACTGAGCGCGCCCTTGAAACTGATTATTATTTTGCTGACTGATGTACGCTATCTCTTCCTTTTGACCTATCGTTAACCCCGCATCACAATCTTTAGCTAAATGTAAACCCCCACAATACTCACAACCAACCTTCATACCATGAATATCCTTATTCATCTTCTCTAAATTTCTACCAAAAGAATCCAACTTAGCACTTATAGACCCAAAATCATCATACGCACCAGTGGTCTCGGTTCTCTTAACTGAAGCTGAATGGGATGACTCATGATCTTGATGCCATTCGTGAGAGTAAGCAGCTTGTTTTTCAATTATCTCTAACGCCTCTTCTTCGGTCTTATCCATTAACGTACCACCTGCTGCTTGATCAATACTCTGACGAGTTGGAATGTCACAACCTTTGTAGAAAATCTGAACCTTTTGTAAATCATTCAACCCGTGTTGCGGACACGAGCGTAGCAAAGTAGCAAAATGGTCCCAAGCATCAAATAATGTCTCACTGCTCTTTTGTCTAAATTGTGAAATTTCTGCTTGAAGTCTATCAGCTCGAGACGCATGGAAAAACTTCGACAAAAACTTATCCTCCAAAGTCTCCCAAGAGGTAATCGTGCCATCTGGTTGCTTATCTAACCATCTCTTAGCTTCTCCCTTAAGAGTCCAAGGGAAAAGCCTTGTCTTGATTAAAGTATCGGCAACCTCATGTAGCTTAAACAAATTGCAAACATCATTAAAATTACGAAGATGCTCGTTAGCATCCTCAGTATCCTTGCCATGAAATCGGCAATCAGAAGAAATCAAATTCAGGATCGGCCCTGTAATTTGAAAAGGCTGAGTGATGTTCGGTTGAGTAATCGAATTGCCTTGGCCCCCTCGTGTGGCCTTCAACTTTTGTGCCATAGTCTGAGGACGAGGTGGTTGTTCTTGGTCAGCCATAACTTCAGTCTCGAAAAGATCTAAGGAAATGTAAGATTCTTCTTCTTCTCTGATTTCAGGTGGTGTATCGGGCACCACAGTTTCAGAACTACTTCCCAAATTAATTATATTAGCACTTGAAGAAAAAGATGAATCCACTGTAGACTGTTGTTCGTGACTTAACGCTCTGAATAACTCTCTTTCGGGTTCTGCAAATGGTTGAAAAATCGGAGAATTAGAAGAACGCGTATGTGGCATGCACTACCTGTTACCTGCGAAATCACCACTAACAACCGATTAAACGCACCGATTCAACTTGAGAATAATGAAAAGAAATAATAATCTATAACTAAACTAAACTAAGAACAATTAGATAGCAATCTTAATCTTCGACACAACTGTCCCCGGCAGCGGCGCCAAAAACTTGATGTGTGCAATCGCGTCTATTATTTATAATGGGAAAAACCGGTTTAAATATTTACTACACACTAACGGGCAGTGTACCCGATCGTGCAATAGTATAAAGTTGGTAAATCCAAGATCGTTCCAAGGACAGTTTAGACGTGAAAATTAAGATTGTAACTAATGAATTAACCTAAGTTAAATCTAGAAAATTGAATTACGAGATAATTTGTTTGGTTGGCTATTTAACGATTAGCCAAAATCAAAGATAACTTTAATTAATAACAAGATTGAACAATATTTTTGGTGTTTTCAGTTTTAAGCTTTAAAGCAAACAAACGAGTAAAATAAGATAGTTGTAAACAATTAAAATAAATGAATGCTTGTCTAGAACTTTTTCACCTAGTATTGGATGCATTTAGGTTAAGCCCCAGTTATTATCTAACTTATGTGAATTATCTAGTCGGTTCACCTAGAATTCCCCAGCGCAAACACTTCAATTAAGATTACACGACACGGAATTCCCCGTAGCCTAAGACCTCCTAATTGTGACTGAACAGTTCAACTGAGATGAAGACTCAAATCACAATCACACCAACTCTCGTTGCGCATAATTCACCCCTATTTCGTCTAGCCTTTTGAATTCAATTTACTCTCGTCTCCGAGTAAGCAAACAATCAATTAAGACAAACCAATTGTAAATTAATGCACTAAATTAATGAACTCTCGTCCTATCAAACAAGTACACAACCAATTGAATCGAAGAGTCTAGCTTCAATAAGAATGGTTCTTTAACCCAAACATCAAATCATCATAAATTAATCAAACAACTGATAAGTAGCATCCAATACATAGGTTATTAAATCTAGACAAACATTAAAGAACTTAGCCAATGATCATGGCAACAATAAAAATCACAAATAAAGTAATAGAGAAATTCATTGTTTATGACAAGAGATTAACCTAATCAATGATTGAATCCTGAAAGATAAACGAATCGAGACTTGTTTCCGGAATGATTGATACCTTAGAATGACCTTGGAAATCCCCAAAAATCACCTAAGTTCGTCAAAAAGCTGCTGGAATTCGTCTGGATACGATAATGATAAATTAGGGTAATTTTCGGGCTTTAAATAGGTGAAATTCTGAACCCGGTTGAAACCTTGCGCGGCGCGCCGTTACTCGCGCAGCGCGCCATATCCTCGCGCGGCCGGCCAAATAACTGATGAGCTGAAATCTGCCTTTTAAAAATGCTCGAACTGTATTTCATGTGGAATGGCGCGGCGCGCCACGCTTTGGAGCGGCGCTCCATATCATTTTTACTGAAATGAGCTGAAAAACTTAATACAAACACCAAAACTCGAATCGGACTAAACCCTTTCACTCGTTTACATCGAAAATCACCCAAAACCATCAAATAACTTCAAAATTAACCTCCTTGGTCTTGGAACTCAAACTTTTCACAACTTTCACCGAAATAATTCCAAATCGTATCCAAAAGGACCAAAATGTACCCGATATCGCTAAGGAAAATGCGTATAAAATATGCGATATCAGTGATCGATGATGAAGATGATGATGGGAGGCTGTAAAATTCGTGGGTCTAGGGTAGGGGGAAGTGAGTAAGTGTGTTTTTCTATTTAGGGGCTTTAAGGGTTAGCTTTAGGGCCTAACTACAACCCATTAAGCAAACTAGTGAACAAAAAGGTCCAACAAGGGGGTTTGGGGTAGATTTCAGCCGTAGCCCACATGGGAGGGAAGTCATGGGCTCTTTTGGTCTAGCTAGCAACTCTATTGTGTATCCCGATGAGTGTCGTTGGCCGAAACCGCAAATCGGAACGTTAACCGGGCGTTCTAGCGAATTCTACGCGTTTTAAATCCTTAAAACTTCTAATAAATTAAAAGTATTCATAAAACATAATAATTACATAAAATGATTATTAAAAATGAAATACTATTTGTTGCATTATTTTCTTGTACGCGCGTGGTCCGTTTCGAGTGCCGTTAACCGTACCGGGTCTCCGGAACGTTAACTAGTCGTTGAAATGAATTCACCGAGTTTAATTTACTAAATAAATATTAAATTAAATAAGTTCTTCATAAAGTCAATAATTATTAGAAATAATTATTTTATCGTTTTTCTGAGTTCCGTAAACTGAAAAGCTTTCTAGGCGATTAACTTAATCGTAACGTTTTTTAGTTATTTTGCTATCCGAAATAAGTTCATAAATTAATATAACATATTAATTCAAGTAATCCACGAGGATCAAGTATGTATTTAAATCAATCAAACACATAAAGTTTAAGTAATCACCGTTAAATACTTAACGGACAAGTAACGATAGTAACGAAAAAAGTCGGGTTGTTACATATAAATTTGTTCAATTATCAAGACTTATACTATGTTAATATAATAAACATGTATATATTTAAAGATCATATTGGGTCAGGTTGACTTTTGAAATTTCTTTTATTAACTTTTGCATGTCGGTCTCGAGCATTAGGATTGTGATACACAATGACCTGACCTAGCTTGTTATATATTTTAATATATATATATATATATATATATATATATATATATATATATATATATATATATATATATATATATATATATATATATATATATATATATATATATAACTAATATAGGTTCGTGAATCCGAGGCCAAATCTACACTTGTACAGTGCCGTCATATGAATAATTGCTACGAAATACAGTATAGTGAGTTTATTGTCATACCCCCAAATAGGGTCGGGGAATATGACTTCACAATATCACAACACAAGTATATAAAAACGAGAACGACTCTATATGAGACATTTTATTTGATAACCAATGTACTAAAGCAGCGGAATGTACTAAGTCATTACAATTGTATACTTTAATGTTCTAATGCAATAATATGAATGTATATATGCGGACTCCAAAAGCAGCAAAGTCCAAATAGCAAATAATCTTTAGCAATCTTCACCTAAGACAAAATATGCTTAAAGTGTCAACTAAAATGGTTGAGTGAATAACATAGGTTTATCAATAATAGCCAAGTTTTTAGACCACAAGACTTAATTATAAATTTTAATCAGTTCGGTAGTAGTGCTGGTGTATATGATATTGATACTAACTGTAAGTTACCCTAAACACATCACGTTCATGTCGTGTATCATTATTATGTATCCATTGACCAACGGTCATCCGGATAGAGAAGTCACTCTCCATAGCGCTATTCACAATAACTAAGCTTGCCTTTATACATAGCAATTAACGATATCATGGTAGGGATTTAGCATGAATCAAAGCATGTTAGTAACAGTTTGAACTAATCAAAATAAAGTTTGAGTACTCGTGTCTAAGTGTAAAACAGTTTAAAAGCAAGCATGTATCTCACCCCAAAGTTATAAAACAGTTAAGAAATAGTAAAAAGAGGGGCTATGAATTTCACCTTAATAGCAGATAGATATTCCACGCAAATTATATGATCGGAGTGTTGAACACGGAGATCTCAACCTTGAGATATTATGTTCGATTAGTTAATGTCTAATAGACATAAAGTTTGTTTATTAATATAGCAAACTATATTAATAGTGACCGTTCTCGAGAAAAGTTATGTTTATATAGGTGATACTATACTTAGTGTACTTAAGTGTTAATATATAGATAAGTGTATAAGTTATAATAAAAATAATAGTATTATTATTTACTTTAATCAATTACTATGTATATCTATCATTATATGTTACATCTATAAATATACCTCTATATGATACATTTATATATATATTCTTTATTCATTATTATTCATGTATGTATTTATAACTATATGGTATATACGTACTAGGTGTAGGTGTTACATATAGATAAGTGTAAGATGATACGTATATATATACTTATTACTTTTATTATTATGTTTACTAATCGCATATAACTTACATAATGCACATTCATACATACATTCACACGTACATATACATACATATATACACATACATATACACGTATGCATATATTTACATATACACACACACATATGCATACAGTGTACACATGCACATACGTACGTATGCATGCATGCATGCACATGTATTATTATTATCATTACCTCTTACTAAACATAAAATCATAACACTTTTTAATTTTTACAATCTTACTAATAACCTTCATCAACTTTTAACCTTAACATTACCCATCATAATATCGTAATCTTCTTTTTAACTTTACTTGATCATAATTTTTATCATTATTCATTATAACTAGTTAATTAATCTCATATCCAACTTACATAAGATCATAATCATACACTCATAATTTTCCTTTTAACTTTTTCACCTACTTAACCTTACTACTTTTCACATAAAATCATAATCCTTATTCCTACATGAAATCATAAACTTCTTATTAATAACTAATAATAATACTTGATTCACTTACATAAAATCATAAGTTTTTAACATTCTATCTAATCATGTTCGTTAACCCTAATCATATTAATAAAAATCAATCCATGTTATTCATAAATCTTTATCATAATCAAGATCTTATAATTATACTTTTATCGTAACATCAAACTAAATTACTAACATCATGACTTATTCATACTTATTCATTAATTAATCTTAACTCTTAACATAATACTTATAATCTTTTTCATCTACATAATCTTTGCTTCTTTTAATTACAAACTTATTAATAATCTTGTAATCCTTATTCATAACCATCATACTAATAACTATAATCTTTTCCTAATACTTATACATAATACTTTTATATAACTTTAAAAGTAATTGAATTAAATGCATGATTAAACTAGGGTTTAAAGGACTACCTTAGGGGTTAAGATCAAGGATTGATTATGATTATGGACTGCACAGAAGAAAAAAAACAGAAACCTAGCTGGAAATACACAACCCAAAGAGGTCTTCTTGGGTCCTCTTGATCACGTACAGCAGCAGCAAGGAAACAGAAAATAAAACACAGCAACTATGGTTGATTGGTAGGGCTGTTTGATCACGCAGAAACAGAAGAATCAGATAGCAAATTTCAGCAGCACAACAAACAGAAACAAAGCTGTTTGGGTATCGAAATAACAGCATAAAAATAGAAGAATACTTACCCGATTCTTGGGCTGTTTACGGTGCTGAACAGAAGGCTGTAACAGCAGAGAAAACAGGCTGTTTTGGTGGTGATTTGCAGCAAGAAAACAGAAACAGGTTATCGATTAAAAGGGTTTTTTGATGGCGTAATTGTTGCAGCAAAACAGTCGGCTATAGGCTGTATATATGTCGAACAACACAGTAGACATAGGAGGCTATTTTTGGAGGTTTGAATGTAGACTTGCTGGCTTAAGGAAATCTGTTTTTAATTGACAAAGAAGAGGGAAAAGAGGCAGGAGTTAATCGACTAAAATAGGCTGATTGGGGATGTTTTTTATTCGAACTAAAATAGAGGGAAAAACTGCAGGAAAAACACGACTAATACTAGGGATTTTGGGGGTTTATTTTGTGGTACAAATATAGAAGAACATGAGCCTATTTATAGGAAACAAATCATGTATTGGGATTAATCTAGGATTCATGAAACTTGGTGTTTAAGGTGAAGATTAGGATACAAGTATTAGAAATTAATTAGGATTAGTAATTACTTGTTAACTAGGTTTCCTTTTATACTAATCTCATAGCCGATTTTATTTAATAAGTATATATATTTATTATATATTTTTTGGGCATTCTTGCATTTATTTATATAATTTATATTTTTTTATAAAATTACATTTATTTTAATAAATTGTATTTATTTGATTTACATTATTTGGCCATATCTTTTATAAATTTTAAATTCACTTCTAATTTGTTATTAATTTATGTAAATGTCCCATTTAATTTATTACCTATAGTTTATATTATAAATTTTATATTAGGGTTAGGGTTTAATATTCAATATTAAATGCTATTAGGGTTTCGTATTTTATGTATAGGGTTAGGTTTAGGGTTTTATATAATATTAGGGTTTTTACAATACTTATGATCATTTAACGAAAGCATAAATGTTCGTTTGTCGAAATGGATAACAACCCTAATAATGATGCACAGAATATGACATTGAAACCCTAAGGACAACTTGGTAAATTCAGAAGGGAAAAGTGAGGGTTGTTTTAATACCTCCCCGTTAATTTAAACTTCATCCTGAAGTTTCAGGAAAACTTCTCGAATGCATCAGCGGGTGAGAATAGATGTGGATATTTCCATTTCATCTGGTCTTCACGTTTCCAGGTATACTCAGGGCCTCTTCGTGAATTCTAACGGATCTTAACAACAGGAATAGAGCTTTACTTCAAACGTTTAATCTTACCATCCATAACTTCTTTAGGTTTTTCGGTGAAGTGCAATTTATCATCATTGCGAAGATCATTCTAGGGGATAACAAGTATGTCATCAACAGAACACTTTTTAATATTCAATATGTGAAATGTATGAACTTTAATTAACAGGAAGTGTTGACTAAAAATATTACCATTCGGTCAACGTTTTGTTAAAGAAAAGTCTACACTTACTTACAGTGGGGATCTATTTGAGTGAGAGCTGATGTTGCATAAAATTTTGGCTAAAAAAGCCTATGTGATTAGAATATCTAGTCTTATGGACTTCCTCCATGACTAGTTCTTGAAAATTTCTGATTAATGGTGATTTTCATAAGATCGACATGTATTTCTTCACTATTAACTACATGTTCAAGGAATTGTACGATTCGTAGCCAAAGTTCACACTTGGAAAAACTTGGCATACAGTTGTTCCTTCTTTAAGAGCTCTAGAATTAATTGCAGATGTTGCTCATGCTCTTTCTCGCTCTTGGAATAGATTAAGATGTCATCAATGAAAACGGTTATGAAGTTATCAAGATAAGGTTTTCATTCATGGTTCATAAGATCCATGAATACAGCAGGAGCATTGGTTAAACTAAAAGGCATGTCAAGAAACTCATAGTGTCTACAACGAGTTCAGATGGTAGTCTTAGAAACATCGGTTTCTGTGACTCTCAATTGATGATAACCCAACCTAAGATCAAGCTTCGAATAGATACTTAACCCTTGCAGTTGGTCAAACGGGTAATTAATAAGCGGGAAATGGATAATGATTCTTGATGGTTAGCGTGTTGAGTTCTTGGTAATCAATACACATTCTCAACGTGCCATCTTTCTTCTAAATAAAAAGAACGGGTGCTGCTCACGGAGGCAAGCTATGACGAATGAAACTTTTTTCCAAAAGCTCTTGGAGTTTGCTGGATGATTCCTTCATTTCGGGTGGAGCTAATAGGTATGATACCTATGCAATAGGTACAGTACCGGGCATTGATATTTGACAAGTGAAGAATATATAATATCTAGGGTTGATATTTTTAGTTGACAATATAGTGATAAAGAATAGGTAATGGTACATAATGGTCCTAAGGTTGATCAAATCTTATTCCCATCATGATCTATTAGGATTTCTGTATGACTTATCATAATATAATGACGTTGATCAAGTGTCATTATATTATTCTAAATCATAGTTTTATCACTCCATAAGGTTACTACTATGTCATCTAGTCAATATGCATCTTCTTCGAGGTGAATGATTCAATGGAAAATGAAAGGAAAGAGAATAACATCATTCATTCATTTAAAAGGAAATAACCAGAGTATTACAGAAACTTAACGAAATCTTCCAAAATGTAAAAGTACTAAATGGTAACATAAAGAATACTATGAAAATGAAAATTTTAAATGTCTCTAGTGGTTTCTAAAAACTCTTCATTGTGCCTCTTCATTCTTCTTCTTATCCGAACATTGATTTTTGAAAGGCCCTACTCCTCCACAGTTATAGCAAGTAAGAACGGTCGTATTTGCCTTTGTTCCTAGAGTTTTGGTTGATGGAATAACAACTCTACAATTCTTGGCTATGTGACCCACCTTCTTACACTTAGTGCACTTGGCCTTACACCATCCTTCATGATGTCTCTCACATCTTTTGCAATAAGGATGTTTTCCCTTAAACAACTTGTTGGATTTTCCCTTATAAAGCTTGTTGAATTTGCTTTTAGAATTTTCTCGCTCCATTTCTTTTCTCTTCCTTTTTGCACCTTCTTTCTCCTTATGTTTGTCGATGAAATAGCTTGCCATGCAAGTAGCTTCTTGTATGGTACCTGGGTTCTCCAAGAAAACATCTCTTCGGACTTCATTAGGCAATCCATTGATGTAACATTAGATCCCTAGATACTCGGGAGTAGCCATGAGAGCAAACTCTTGAAATTGGTTGGTGTAGCTCATGAGATCAGCATTCACCATTTCTATATTACTGAGCCCAGGTCTTTCAGTACTCTTGTATGTAGGGGGCGGGTAGCTTATGAAACTTTGATGAGAATGAATAGTCAAAAGGTTTCGTGGTACGCCATTGTTGCCATTGCCTTGAACAGAGGACTCAGACTTGGATTCTTCCTCAACTTCTTCTTCTTCAATCATCTCCTCCACAAACTCTTCCTCCTCGTCATCCTCATCATAGTTATCATTAGTGTGGGATTCTTCCAAATGAGGGGAGTGTGGTGGACTAGCAGGGATATAGTTTGGGTGAGTTGGTGAAAATGGCGGGGAAACGGGTCCATAAGTTGGTGTGCGGACAGATCTTTTGGAGTAGGATTCCTCGGAGTCAGAAATGCTGATCGGGTTAAGGCGAGACATCCTAAATGAAAAGAAAGAGAGATGATTAGGTAGGTTCTAAGGATGACGCAAAAGCATGAATAAAATGTAAGGGGAAAACACACTAGAACTAAAACAGGAAAGGTTATAGTCCTATAGATTGCTAAGGCACCTAACTAACACATAAGGTACACATAAAATGCAGTCCTGGTTCTCTATAAAAACCTGGCTCTGATACCACTCTGTCATACCCCCAAATAAGGCCGGAGAATATGACTTTACAATATCACAACACAAGTATGTAAAAACGAGAACGACTCTATATGAGACGTTTTATTTGATAACCAATGTACTAAAGTAGCGGAATGTACTAAGTCATTACAATTGTATACTTTAATGTTCTAATGCAATAATATGAATGTATATATGCGGACTCCAAAAATAGCAAAGTCCAAATAGCAAATAATCTTTAGCAATCTTTACCTGAGACAAAACATACTTAAAGTGTCAACCAAAATGGTTGAGTGAACAACATAGGTTTATCAATAATAACCAAGTTTTTAGACCACAAGACTTAATTATAAAGTTTAATCAGTTCGGTAGTAGTGCTGGTGTATATGATATCGATACTAACCATAAGTTACCCTAAACACATCACGTTCGTGTCGTGTATCATTATTATGTATCCATTGACCAACGGTCATCCGGATAGAGACGTCACTCTCTATAGCGCTATTCACAATAACTAAGCTTGCCTTTATACGTAGCAATTAACGATATCATGGTAGGGATTTAGCATGAATCAAAGCATGTTAGCAACAATTTGAACTAATCAAAATAAAGTTTGAGTACTCATGTCTAAGCGTAAAACAGTTTAAAAGCAAGCATGTGTCTCACCCCAAAGTTATAAAATAGTTAAGAAATAGTAAAAAGAGGGGCTATGAAGTTCACCTTAATAGCAGATAGATATTCCACGCAAATTATATGATCGGAGTGTTGAACACGGAGATCTCAACCTAGAGATATTATGTTCGATTAGCTAATGTCTAATAGACATAAAGATTGTTTATTAATATAGCAAACTATATTAACAGTGACCGTTCTCGTGAAAAGTTATATTTATATAGGTGATACTATAGTTAGTGTACTTAAGTGTTACTATATAGATAAGTGTATAAGTTATAATAATAATAATAATAATAGTATTATTATTTACTTTAATCAATTACTATGTATATCTATCATTATATGTTACATCTATAAATATACCTCTATATGATACATTCATATATATATTCTTTATTCATTATTATTCATGTATGTATTCATAACTATATGGTATATACGTACTAGGTGAAATGTACCGTTCTTATTGATTAAAAACGTTCCATATTAATTGATTTCTTTGCGAGGTGTTGACCTCTATATGAGACGTTTTTCAAAGACTGCATTCATTTTTAAAACAAACCATAACCTTTATTTCATAGATAAAGGTTTTAAAAATTTTACGTAGATTATCAAATAATGATAATCTAAAATATCCTGTTTACACACGACCATTACATATTGGTTTACAATACAAATATGTTACAACAAAATAAGTTTCTTGAATGCAGTTTTTACACAATATCATACAAGCATGGACTCCAAATCTCGTACTTATTTAAGTATGCGACAGCGGAAGCTCTTAATAATCACCTGAGAATAAACATGCTTAAAACGTCAACAAAAATGTTGGTGAGTTATAGGTTTAACCTATATATATCAAATCATAATAATAGACCACAAGATTTCATATTTCAATACACATCCCATACATAGAGATAAAAAATCATTCATATGGTGAACACCTGGTAACCGACATTAACAAGATGCATATATAAGAATATCCCCATCATTCCGGGACACCCTTCGGATATGATATAAATTTTGAAGTACTAAAGCATCCGATACTTTGGATGGGGTTTGTTAGGCCCAATAGATCTATCTTTAGGATTCGCGTCAATTAAGGTGTCTGTTCCCTAATTCTTAGATTACCAGACTTAATAAAAAGGGGCATATTCGATTTTGATAATTCAACCATAGAATGTAGTTTCACGTACTTGTGTCTATTTTGTAAATCATTTATAAAACCTGCATGTATTCTCATCCCAAAAATATTAGATTTTAAAAGTGGGACTATAACTCACTTTCACAGATTTTTACTTCGTCGGGAAGTAAGACTTGGCCACTGGTTGATTCACGAACCTATAACAATATATACATATATATCAAAGTATGTTCAAAATATATTTACAACACTTTTAATATATTTTGATGTTTTAAGTTTATTAAGTCAGCTGTCCTCGTTAGTAACCTACAACTAGTTGTCCACAGTTAGATGTATAGAAATAAATCGATAAATATTATCTTGAATCAATCCACGACCCAGTGTATACGTATCTCAGTATTGATCACAACTCAAACTATATATATTTTGGAATCAACGTCAACCCTGTATAGCTAACTCCAACATTCACATATAGAGTGTCTATGGTTGTTCCGAAATATATATAGATGTGTCGACATGATAGGTCGAAACATTGTATACGTGTCTATGGTATCTCAAGATTACATAATATACAATACAAGTTGATTAAGTTATGGTTGGAATAGATTTTCTTACCAATTTTCACGTAGCTAAAATGAGAAAAATTATCCAATCTTGTTTTACCCATAACTTCTTCATTTTAAATCCGTTTTGAGTGAATCAAATTTCTATGGTTTCATATTGAACTCTATTTTATGAATCTAAACAGAAAAAGTATAGGTTTATAGTCGGAAAAATAAGTTACAAGTCATTTTTATAAAGGTAGTCATTTCAGTCGAAAGAACGACGTCTAGATGACCATTTTAGAAAACATACTTCCACTTTGAGTTAAACCATAATTTTTGGATATAGTTTCATGTTCATAATAAAAATCATTTTCTCAGAATAACAACTTTTAAATCAAAGTTTATCATAGTTTTTAATTAACTAACCCAAAACATCCCGCGGTGTTACTACGACGGCATAAATCCGGTTTTACGGTGTTTTTCGTGTTTCCAGGTTTTAAATCATTAAGTTAGCATATCATATAGATATAGAACATGTGTTTAGTTGATTTTAAAAGTCAAGTTAGAAGGATTAACTTTTGTTTGCGAACAAGTTTAGAATTAACTAAACTATGTTCTAGTGATTACAAGTTTAAACCTTCGAATAAGATAGCTTTATATGTATGAATCGAATGATGTTATGAACATCATTACTACCTTAAGTTCCTTGGATAAACCTACTGGAAAAGAGAAAAATGGATCTAGCTTCAACGGATCCTTAGATGGCTCGAAGTTCTTGAAGCAGAATCATGACACGAAAACAAGTTCAAGTAAGATCATCACTTGAAATAAGATTGTTATAGTTATAGAAATTGAACCAAAGTTTGAATTTGATTATTACCTTGTATTATAATGATAACCTACTGTAAGAAACAAAGATTTCTTGAGGTTGGATGATCACCTTACAAGAATGGAAGTGAGCTAGCAAACTTGAAAGTATTCTTGATTTTATGTAACTAGAACTTGTAGAATATATGAAGAACACTTAGAACTTGAAGATAGAACTTGAGAGAGATCAATTAGATGAAGAAAATTGAAGAATGAAAGTGTTTGTAGGTGTTTTTGGTCGTTGGTGTATGGATTAGATATAAAGGATATGTAATTTTGTTTTCATGTAAATAAGTCATGAATGATTACTCATATTTTTGTAATTTTATGAGATATTTCATGCTAGTTGCCAAATGATGGTTCCCACATGTGTTAGGTGACTCACATGGGCTGCTAAGAGCTGATAATTTGAGTGTATATACCAATAGTACATACATCTAAAATCTGTGTATTGTACGAGTACGAATACGGGTGCATACGAGTAGAATTGTTGATGAAACTGAACGAGGATGTAATTGTAAGCATTTTTGTTAAGTAGAAGTATTTTGATAAGTGTATTTAAGTCTTTCAAAAGTGTATAAATACATATTAAAACACTACATGTATATACATTTTAACTGAGTCGTTAAGTCATCGTTAGTCGTTACATGTAAGTGTTGTTTTGAAACCTTTAGGTTAACGATGTTGTTAAATGTTGTTAACCCAATGTTTATAATATCAAATGAGATTTTAAATTATTATATTATCATGATATTATCATGTATGAATATCTCTTAATATGATATATATACATTAAATGTCTTTACAACGATAATCGTTACATATATGTCTCGTTTAAAAATCATTAAGTTAGTAGTCTTGTTTTTACATATGTAGTTCATTGTTAATATACTTAATGATATGTTTACTTATCATAGTATCAAGTTAACTATATATATATCCATATATATGTCATCATATCGTTTTTACAAGTTTTAACGTTCGTGAATCACCGGTCAACTTGGGTGGTCAATTGTCTATATGAAACATATTTCAATTAATCAAGTCTTAACAAGTTTGATTGCTTAACATGTTGGAAACATTTAATCATGTAAATATCAATCTCAATTAATATAAATAAACATGGAAAAGTTCGGGTCACTACAGTACCTACCCGTTAAATAAATTTCGTCCCGAAATTTTAAGCTGTTGAAGGTGTTGACGAATCTTCTGGAAATAGATGCGGGTATTTCTTCTTCATCTGATCTTCACGCTCCCAGGTGAACTCGGGTCCTCTACGAGCATTCCATCGAACCTTAACAATTGGTATCTTGTTTTGCTTAAGTCTTTTAACCTCACGATCCATTATTTCGACGGGTTCTTCGATGAATTGAAGTTTTTCGTTGATTTGGATTTCATCTAACGGAATAGTGAGATCTTCTTTTGCAAAACATTTCTTCAAATTCGAGACGTGGAAAGTGTTATGTACAGCCGCGAGTTGTTGAGGTAACTCAAGTTGGTAAGCTACTGGTCCGACACGATCAATAATCTTGAATGGTCCAATATACCTTGGATTTAATTTCCCTCGTTTACCAAATCGAACAATGCCTTTCCAAGGTGCAACTTTAAGCATGACCATCTCTCCAATTTCAAATTCTGTATCTTTTCTTTTAATGTCAGCGTAGCTCTTTTGTCGACTTTGGGCGGTTTTCAACCGTTGTTGAATTTGGATGATCTTCTCGGTAGTTTCTTGTTTAATCTCCCTACCCGTAATCTGTCTATCCCCCACTTCACTCCAACAAATCGGAGACCTGCACTTTCTACCATAAAGTGCTTCAAACGGCGCCATCTCAATGCTTGAATGGTAGCTGTTGTTGTAGGAAAATTCTGCTAACGGTAGATGTCGATCCCAACTGTTTCCGAAATCAATAACACATGCTCGTAGCATGTCTTTAAGCGTTTATATCGTCCTTTCACTCTGCCCATCAGTTTGTGGATGATAGGCAGTACTAATGTCTAGAAGAGTTCCTAATGCTTGCTGTAATGTCTGCCAGAATCTTGAAATAAATCTGCCATCCCTATCAGAGATAATAGAGATTGGTATTCCATGTCTGGAGATGACTTCCTTCAAATACAGTCGTGCTAACTTCTCCATCTTGTCATCTTCTCTTATTGGCAGGAAGTGTGCTGATTTGGTGAGAGGATCAACTATTACCCAAATAGTATCAAAACCACTTGCAGTCCTTGGCAATTTAGTGATGAAATCCATGGTAATGTTTTCCCATTTCCATTCCGGGATTTCGGGTTGTTGAAGTAGACCTGATGGTTTCTGATGCTCAGCTTTGACCTTAGAACACGTCAAAAATTCTCCTACGTATTTAGCAACATCGACTTTCATACCCGGCCACCAAAAATGTTTCTTGAGATCCTTGTACATCTTCCCCGTTCCAGGATGTATTGAGTATGTGGTTTTATGAGCTTCTCTAAGTACCATTTCTCTCATATCTCCAAATTTTGGTACCCAAATCCTTTCAGCCCTATACCGGGTTCCGTCTTCCCGAATATTAAGATGCTTCTCTGATCCTTTGGGTATTTCATCCTTTAAATTTCCCTTTTTTAAAACACCTTGTTGTGCCTCCTTTATTTGAATAGTAAGGTTATTATGAATCATTATATTCATAGATTTTACTCGAATGGGTTCTCTGTCCTTCCTGCTCAAGGCATCAGCTACCACATTTGCCTTCCCCGGGTGGTAACGAATCTCAAAGTCATAATCATTCAATAATTCAATCCACCTACGCTGCCTCATATTCAGTTGTTTCTGATTAAATATGTGTTGAAGACTTTTGTGGTCGGTATATATAATACTTTTGACCCCATATAAGTAGTGCCTCCAAGTCTTTAATGCAAAAACAACCACGCCTAATTCCAAATCATGTGTCATATAATTTTGTTCGTGAATCTTCAATTGTCTAGACGCATAAGCAATCACCTTCATTCGTTGTATTAATACACAACCGAGACCTTGCTTTGATGCGTCACAATAAATCACAAAATAATTATTCCCTTCAGGCAATGACAATATAGGTGCCGTAGTTAGCTTTTCCTTCAATAACTGAAACGCTTTCTCTTGTTCATCATTCCATTCAAATTTCTTCCCTTTATGCGTTAATGCAGTCAAGGGTTTTGCTATTCTGGAAAAGTCTTGGATGAACCTTCTGTAGTAACCAGCTAGTCCTAAAAACTGACGTATGTGTTTCGGAGTTTTTGGGGTTTCCCACTTTTCAACAGTTTCTATCTTTGCCGGATCCACCTTAATACCTTCTTTGTTCACTATGTGACCGAGGAATTGAACTTCTTCCAACCAAAATGCACACTTTGAAAACTTAGCGTACAATTCTTCCTTCCTCAATACTTCTAACACCTTTCTCAAATGTTCACCGTGTTCTTGGTCATTCTTTGAGTAAATAAGTATGTCATCAATGAAAACAATGACAAACTTGTCAAGGTATGGTCCACACACTCGGTTCATAAGGTCCATGAACACAGCTGGTGCATTAGTTAAACCAAATGGCATGACCATAAACTCGTAATGACCGTAACGTGTTCTGAAAGCAGTCTTTGGAATATCATCTTCTTTCACCATCATTTGATGATACCCGGAACGTAAGTCAATCTTTGAATAAACAGACGAGCCTTGTAGTTGATCAAATAAGTCGTCGATTCTCGGTAGTGGGTAGCGGTTCTTTATGGTAAGTTTTTTCAACTCTCGGTAGTCGATACACAACCTGAATGTACCATCTTTCTTCTTGACAAACAAAACAGGAGCTCCCCACGGTGATGTGCTTGGTCGAATGAAACCACGCTCTAAAAGTTCTTGTAATTGACTTTGCAGTTCTTTCATCTCACTGGGTGCGAGTCTGTAAGGAGCACGAGCTATTGGTGCAGCTCCTGGTACAAGATCTATTTGAAATTCAACGGATCGATGTGGGGGTAATCCCGGTAAATCTTCCGGAAATACATCGGGAAATTCTTTTGCAATGGGAACATCATTGATGCTCTTTTATTCAGTTTGTACTTTCTCGACGTGTGCTAGAACAGCATAGCAACCTTTTCTTATTAGTTTTTGTGCCTTCAAATTACTAATAAGATGTAGCTTCGTGTTGCCCTTTTCTCCGTACACCATTAAGGGTTTTCCTTTTTCTCGTATAATGCGAATTGCATTTTTGTAACAAACGATCTCTGCTTTCACTTCTTTCAACCAGTCCATACCGATTATCACATCAAAACTCCCTAACTCTACTGGTATCAAATCAATCTTAAATGTTTCGCTAACCAGTTTAATTTCTCGATTCCGACTGAAATTAATTTACCATTTGCTAATTCGAGTAAAAATTTACTATCCAAAGGCGTCAATGGACAACTTAATTTAGCACAAAAATCTCTACTCATATAGCTTCTATCCGCACCCGAATCAAATAAAACGTAAGCAGATTTATTATCAATAAGAAACGTACCCGTAACAAGCTCTGGGTCTTCCTTCATGTGCCTCTGCTGCATTAATATTGAAAACTCTTCCGCGGCCTTGTTCATTCGTGTTCTCCTGGTTCGGGCAATTTCTAATAATGTGGCCCGGTTTTCCACATTTATAACAAACTACATTGGCATAACTTGCTCCGACACTACTTGCTCCGCCATTACTCGTTCCGACACCATTTGTTCCTTTCGTTCTATTAACCCCTGGTCCGTAGACCTCACACTTCGCCGCGCTATGACCATTTCTTTTACACTTGTTGCAAAATTTGGTGCAGAACCCCGAGTGATACTTTTCACACCTTTGGCATAGCTGCTTCTGATTGTTGTTGTTGTTACGGTTATTATTGTTGTTGGGATGATTGTTGTAGTTGCTGTTGTTGTTGTTGTTGTTGTTGTTGTTGTTGTTGTTGTTGTTGTTGGGCCGTTTGTTGTAGTTGCGATTGATGTTGCGATTGTTGGGATAATTATTGCGATTATTGTTGTAATTGTTGTTGTTGTTGTGTTGGTGATTCTTATCACCGTTTTCCTGCCACTTTCTTTTGACTTGCTTCACATTGGCCTCTTCAGCAGTATGTTCTTTAATTCTTTCTTCAATATGGTTCACTAGTTTGTGAGCCATTCTACATGCCTATTGTATGGAGGCGGGCTCGTGTGAACTTATATCTTCTTGGATTCTTTCCGGCAATCCTTTCACAAACACGTCGATCTTTTCTTCCTCATCTTCGAATGCTTCCGGACACAATAGGCACAATTCTGTGAATCGTCTTTCGTACGTGGTAATATCAAATCCTTGGGTTGGTAACCCTCTAAGTTCTGTCTTGAGCTTATTGACCTCGGTTCTGGGACGGTACTTCTCGCTCATCAAGTGCTTGAATGCTGACCACGGTAGTGCGTACGCATCATCTTGTCCCACTTGCTCTAGATAGGCATTCCACCATGTTAACGCAGAACCTGTGAAGGTATGCGTAGCGTACTTCACTTTGTCCTCTTCAGTACACTTACTTATGGCAAACACCGATTCGACCTTCTCGGTCCACCGTTTCAATCCGATCGGTCCTTCGGTTCCATCAAATTCCAAAGGTTTGCAGGCAGTGAATTCTTTGTAGGTGCATCCTACACGATTTCCTGTACTGCTAGATCCAAGGTTATTGTTGGTATGTAGCACAGCCTGTACTGCGGCTATGCTTGAAGCTAGAAAAGTACGGAATTCCTCTTCATTCATATTCACGGTGTGTCGAGTAGTCGGTGCCATTTCCTTCAAAATAGTCAAATGGAACAAGTTAATCATACAGAATATTAAGAGTAGTTAATAGTATTTCGTAGCATAATATGAACTCATTTATAAAAGCTTTTTCTTCATATTAGCGTTTTATAAGTTTAAATTCGGGTAGTACCTACCCGTTAAGTTCATACTTAGTAGCTAATATACAATTCAACTACTACAATTGTATATGAAAAACTGATTATAGTAATATTTCGCGTTCAAACTTTTACACAATACTTTACAAACTTACAATACCGCTTATTTTACATATAGCATGAAATATAGCACACAAAAAATTTGATACAAAATAGTTGTGAAGATAATTCTAGCTAGTACACAAGTCGTTCAGCAAAGGCAATAAAGACACGTAATTCATACGTCCAGAAACAAGTCATGCATTCTGGTTTTACTAGGATTACTTCCCATCCTTGGTCTTGTGGAACATAACCGTTATGGCCGTTGATAAGACAGCGTGTTTTAACGTCGTCAAAGGGACGAGGGTTACGTAATGTCCAACAGTCCCGTAACAATCCAAAAACCTCATTTCTTATCCCAATTACCGACTCCGTCACTTGTGGAAACGTTTTGTTTAATAGTTGTAGCCCGATGTTCTTGTTCTCACTTTGGTGAGAAGCGAACATTACTAATCCGTAAGCATAACATGCTTCTTTATGTTGCATGTTTGCCGCTTTTTCTAAATCACGAAGTCCAATATTCGGATATATTGAGTCAAAATAATTTCTTAACCCATTGTGTAAAATAGCATTTGGGTTCCCCGTAATATATGCGTCAAAGTAAACACATCGTAACTTATGGATTTCCCAATGTGATATCCCCCATCTTTCGAACGAAAGCCTTTTATAAACCAAGGCATTCTTGGAACGTTCTTCGAATGTCTTACAAACTGTTCTCGCCTTAAATAGTTGTGCCGAAGAATTCCGACCGACTCTAGACAAGATTTCATCAATTGGGTTGTCTATCCATTTTGTGTTTTTATACTGTAAAATAGACAAGAGTTAGATTCATAAAAAAAAATACTTATTAATACAAGCAATTTTTACATATATCATAAAGCATAAGCACACTATATTACATATATTACACCACACGAATACAACTATCTTATTCTGACTCGCTTGTTTCTTCTTTTTCGGTTTTGGTTCATTTTGCCAAGTTTCTAGGGATATATGATGTTCCCCTAATACGAGCCGTCGTTTTCCACATTGGTTTAGAAAAACCTGGTGGTTTAGAGGTTCCCGGGTCATTGTTACAACTTAAGGACTTCGGGGGTTGACGATACATATAAAGTTCATCGGGGTTGGAATTAGATTTCTCTATTTTTATGCCCTTTCCCTTATTATTTTCTTTTGCCTTTTTAAATTCAGTTGGGGTAATTTCCATAACATCATCGGAATTCTCGTCGGAATCCGATTCATCGGAGAATTGGTAATCCTCTCAATATTTGCTTCCTTGGCGGAAACACCATTGACCATAATTAACCTTGGTTGGTTGGTTGAGGATTTTCTTTTACTTAACCGTTTTATTATTCCCCCACCGGTTCTATTTCTTCATCCGGTTCTGATTCTTCTTCCGGTTCTGATTCTTCTTCCGGTTCCGACTCTTTTTCCGATTCCTCTTCGGGAACTTGTGAATCAGTCCACGAATCATTCCAATTTACATTTGACTCTTCATTATTATTAGGTGAGTCAATGAGACTTGTTCTAGAGGTAGACATCTATCACATAATATCAAACGCGTTAAGAGATTAATATATCACATAATATTCACATGTTAAAAATATATAGTTTCCAACAAAATTTGTTAAGCAATCATTTTTCAAGTAAACACGTTCGAAGTCCAGACTCACTAATGCATCCTAACAAACTCGATAAGACACACTAATGCAAAATTCTAGTTCTCTAAGACTAACGCTCTGATACCAACTGAAATGTCCCGTTCTTATTGATTAAAAACGTTCCATATTAATTGATTTCGTTGCGAGGTTTTGACCTCTATATGAGACGTTTTTCAAAGACTGTATTCATTTTTAAAACAAACCATAACCTTTATTTCATAGATAAAGGTTTTAAAAAGCTTTACGTAGATTATCAAATAATGATAATCTAAAATATCCTGTTTACACACGACCATTACATAATGGTTTACAATAAAAATATGTTACAACAAAATAAGTTTCTTGAATGCAGTTTTTACACAATATCATACAAGCATGGACTCCAAATCTCGTCCTTATTTAAGTATGCGACAGCGGAAGCTCTTAATAATCACCTGAGAATAAACATGCTTAAAACGTCAACAAAAAATGTTGGTGAGTTATAGGTTTAACCTATATATATCAAATCATAATAATAGACCACAAGATTTCATATTTCAATACACATCCCATACATAGAGATAAAAAATCATTCATATGGTGAACACCTGGTAACCGACATTAACAAGATGCATATATAAGAATATCCCCATCATTCCGGGACACCCTTCGGATATGATATAAATTTCGAAGTACTAAAGCATCCGGTACTTTGGACGGGGTTTGTTAGGCCCAATAGATCTATCTTTAGGATTCGCGTCAATTAGGGTGTCTATTCCCTAATTCTTAGATTACCAGACTTAATAAAAAGGGGCATATTCGATTTCGATAATTCAACCATAGAATGTAGTTTCACGTACTTGTGTCTATTTTGTAAATCATTTATAAAACCTGCATGTATTCTCATCCCAAAAATATTAGATTTTAAAAGTGGGACTATAACTCACTTTCACAGATGTTTACTTCGTCGGGAAGTAAGACTTGGCCACTGGTTGATTCACGAACCTATAACAATATATACATATATATCAAAGTATGTTCAAAATATATTTACAACACTTTTAATATATTTTGATGTTTTAAGTTTATTAAGTCAGCTGTCCTCGTTAGTAACCTACAACTAGTTGTCCATAGTTAGATGTACAGAAATAAATCGATAAATATTATCTTGAATCAATCCACGACCCAGTGTATACGTATCTCAGTATTGATCACAACTCAAACTATATATATTTTGGAATCAACGTCAACCCTGTATAGCTAACTCCAACATTCACATATAGAGTGTCTATGGTTGTTCCGAAATATATATAGATGTGTCGACATGATAGGTCGAAACATTGTATACGTGTCTATGGTATCTCAAGATTACATAATATACAATACAAGTTGATTAGGTTATGGTTGGAATAGATTTGTTACCAATTTTCACGTAGCTAAAATGAGAAAAATTATCCAATCTTGTTTTACCCATAACTTCTTCATTTTAAATCCGTTTTGAGTGAATCAAATTGCTATGGTTTCATATTGAACTCTATTTTATGAATCTAAACAGAAAAAGTATAGGTTTATAGTCGGAAAAATAAGTTACAAGTTGTTTTTGTAAAGGTAGTCATTTCAGTCGAAAGAACGACGTCTAGATGACCATTTTAGAAAACATACTTCCACTTTGAGTTTAACCATAACTTTTGGATATAGTTTCATGTTCATAATAAAAATCATTTTCTCAGAATAACAACTTTTAAATCAAAGTTTATCATAGTTTTTAATTAACTAACCCAAAACAGCCCGCGGTGTTACTACGACGGCGTAAATCCAGTTTTACGGTGTTTTTCGTGTTTCCAGGTTTTAAATCATTAAGTTAGCATATCATATAGATATAGAATATGTGTTTAGTTGATTTTAAAAGTCAAGTTAGAAGGATTAACTTTTGTTTGAGAACAAGTTTAGAATTAACTAAACTATGTTCTAGTGATTACAAGTTTAAACCTTCGAATAAGATAGCTTTATATGTATGAATCGAATGATGTTATGAACATAATTACTACCTTAAGTTCCTTGGATAAACCTACTGGAAAAGTGAAAAATGGATCTAGCTTCAACGGATCCTTGGATGGCTCGAAGTTCTTGAAGCAGAATCATGACACGAAAACAAGTTCAAGTAAGATCATCACTTGAAATAAGATTGTTATAGTTATAGAAATTGAACCAAAGTTTGAATATAATTATTACCTTGTATTATAATGATAACCTACTATAAGAAACAAAGATTTCTTGAGGTTGGATGATCACCTTACAAGATTGAAAGTGAGCTAGCAAACTTGAAAGTATTCTTGATTTTATGTAACTAGAACTTGTAGAATATATGAAGAACACTTAGAACTTGAAGATAGAACTTGAGAGAGATCAATTAGATGAAGAAAATTGAAGAATGAAAGTGTTTGTAGGTGTTTTTGGTCGTTGGTGTATGGATTAGATATAAAGGATATGTAATTTTGTTTTCATGCAAATAAGTCATGAATGATTACTCATATTTTTGTAATTTTATGAGATATTTCATGCTAGTTGCCAAATTATGGTTCTCACATGTGTTAGGTGACTCACATAGGCTGCTAATAGCTGATCATTGGAGTGTATATACCAATAGTACATGCATCTAAAAGCTGTGTATTGTACGAGTACGAATACGGGTGCATACGAGTAGAATTGTTGATGAAACTGAACGAGGATGTAATTGTAAGCATTTTTGTTAAGTAGAAGTATTTTGATAAGTGTATTGAAGTCTTTCAAAAGTGTATAAATACATATTAAAACACTACATGTATATACATTTTAACTGAGTCGTTAAGTCATCGTTAGTCGTTACATGTAAGTGTTGTTTTGAAACCTTTAGGTTAACGATCTTGTTAAATGTTGTTAACCCAATGTTTATAATATCAAATGAGATTTTAAATTATTATATTATCATGATATTATCATGTATGAATATCTCTTAATATGATATATATACATTAAATATCTTTACAACGATAATCGTTACATATATGTCTCGTTTAAAAATCATTAAGTTAGTAGTCTTGTTTTTACATATGTAGTTCATTGTTAATATACTTAATGATATGTTTACTTATCATAGTATCATGTTAACTATATATATCCATATATATGTCATCATATAGTTTTTACAAGTTTTAACGTTCGTGTATCACCGGTCAACTTGGGTGGTCAATTGTCTATATGAAACATATTTCAATTAATCAAGTCTTAACAAGTTTGATTGCTTAACATGTTGGAAACATTTAATCATGTAAATATCAATCTCAATTAATATAAATAAACATGGAAAAGTTCGGGTCACTACACTAGGTGTAGGTGTTACATATAGATAAGTGTATGATGATACGTATATATATACTTATTGCTTTTATTATTATGTTTACTAATCGCATATAACTTACATAATGCACATTCATACATACATTCACACCTAAATATACATACATATATATACATACATATACACGTATGCATATATTTACATATACACACATATACATACAGTGTATACATGCACATACGTACGTATTCATGCATGCATGCACATGTATTATTATTATCATTACCTCTTACTAAACATAAAATCATAACACTTTTTAATTTTTACAATCTTACTAATTGTAGTGACCCGAACTTTTCCATGTTTATATATATTAATTGAGATTGATGTTTACATGATTAAATGTTTCCAACATGTTAAGCAATCAAACTTGTTAAGACTTGATTAATTGAAATAGGTTTCATATAGACAATTGACCACCCAAGTTGACCGGTGATTCACGAACGTTAAAACTTGTAAAAAAACTATATGATGACATATATATGGTTATATATATAGTTAACATGATATTATGATAAGTAAACATATCATTAATTATATTAACAATGAACTACATATGTAAAAACAAGACTACTAACTTAATGATTTTGAAACGAGACATATATGTAACGTTTATCGTTGTAACGACATTTAATGTATATATATCATATTAAGAGATACTCGTACATCATAATATCATGATAATATAATAATTTAAAATCTCTTTTGATATTATAAACATTGGGTTAACAACATTTAACAAGATCGTTAACCTAAAGGTTTCAAAACAACAATTACATGTAACGACTAACGATGACTTAACGACTCAGTTAAAATGTATATACATGTAGTGTTTTAATATGTATTTATATACTTTTGAAAGACTTCAATACACTTATCAAAATACTTCTACTTAACAAAAATGCTTACAATTACATTCTCGTTCAGTTTCATCAACAATTCTACTCGTATGCACCCGTATTCGTACTCGTACAATACACAGCTTTTAGATGTATGTACTATTGGTATATACACTCCAATGATCAGCTCTTAGCAGCCCATGTGAGTCACCTAACACATGTGGGAACCATCATTTGGCAACTAGCCTGAAATATCTCATAAGATTGCAAAAATATGAGTAATCATTCATGACTTATTTACATGAAAACAAAATTACATATCCTTTATATCTAATCCATACACCAACGACCAAAAACACCTACAAACACTTTCATTCTTCAATTTTCTTCATCTAATTGAACTCTCTCAAGTTCTATCTTCAAGTTCTAAGTGTTCTTCATAAATTCCAAAAGTTCTAGTTTCATAAAATCAAGAATACTTTCAAGTTTGCTAGCTCACTTCCAATCTTGTAAGGTGATCATCCAACCTCAAGAAATCTTTGTTTCTTACAGTAGGTTATCATTCTAATACAAGGTAATAATCATATTCAAACTTTGGTTCAATTTCTATAACTATAACCATCTTATTTCAAGTGATGATCTTACTTGAACTTGTTTTCGTGTCATGATTTTGCTTCAAGAACTTTGAGCCATCCAAGGATCCATTGAAGCTAGATCCATTTTTCTATTTTCTAGTAGGTTCATCCAAGGAACTTAAGGTAGTAATGATGTTCATAACATCATTCGATTCATACATATAAAGCTATCTTATTCGAAGGTTTAAACTTGTAATCACTAGAACATAGTTTAGTTAATTCTAAACTTGTTCGCAAACAAAAGTTAATCCTTCTAACTTGACTTTTAAAATCAACTAAACACATGTTATATATCTATATGATATGCTAACTTAATGATTTAAAACCTGGAAACACGAAAAACACCGTAAAACCGGATTTACGCCGTCGTAGTAACACCGCGGGCTGTTTTGGGTTAGTTAATTAAAAACTATGATAAACTTTGATTTAAAAGTTGTTATTCTGAGAAAATGATTTTTATTATGAACATGAAACTATATCCAAAAATTATGGTTAAACTCAAAGTGGAAGTATGTTTTCTAAAATGGTTATCTAGACGTCGTTCTTTCGACTGAAATGACTACCTTTACAAAAACGACTTGTAACTTATTTTTCCGACTAGAAACCTATACTTTTTTTGTTTAGATTCATAAAATAGAGTTCAATATGAAACCATAGCAATTTGATTCACTCAAAACGGATTTAAAATGAAGAAGTTATGGGTAAAACAAGATTGGATAATTTTCCTCATTTTAGCTACGTGAAAATTGGTAACAAATCTATTCCAACCATAACTTAATCAACTTGTATTATATATTATGTAATCTTGAGATACCATAGACACGTATACAATGTTTCAACCTATCATGTCGACACATCTATATATATTTCGGAACAACCATAGACACTCTATATGTGAATGTTGGAGTTAGCTATACAGGGTTGAGGTTGATTCCAAAATATATATAGTTTGAGTTGTGATCAATACTGAGATACGTATACACTGGGTCGTGGATTGATTCAAGATAATATTTATCGATTTATTTCTGTACATCTAACTGTGGACAACTAGTTGTAGGTTACTAACGAGGACAGCTGACTTAATAAACTTAAAACATCAAAATATATTAAAAGTGTTGTAAATATATTTTGAACATACTTTGATATATATGTATATATTGTTATAGGTTCGTGAATCAACCAGTGGCCAAGTCTTACTTCCCGACGAAGTAAAAATCTGTGAAAGTGAGTTATAGTCCCACTTTTAAAATCTAATATTTTTGGGATGAGAATACATGCAGGTTTTATAAATGATTTACAAAATAGACACAAGTACGTGAAACTACATTCTATGGTTGAATTATCGAAATCGAATATGCCCCTTTTTATTAAGTCTGGTAATCTAAGAATTAGGGAACAGACACCCTAATTGACGCGAATCCTAAAGATAGATCTATTGGGCCTAACAAACCCCATCCAAAGTACTAGATGCTTTAGTACTTCGAAATTTATATCATATCCGAAGGGTGTCCCGGAATGATGAGGATATTCTTATATATGCATCTTGTTATTGTCGGTTACCAGGTGTTCACCATATGAATGATTTTTATCTCTATGTATGGGATGTGTATTGAAATATGAAATCTTGTGGTCTATTATTATGATTTGATATATATAGGTTAAACCTATAACTCACCAACATTTTTGTTGATGTTTTAAGCATGTTTATTCTCAGGTGATTATTAAGAGCTTTCGCTGTCGCATACTTAAATAAGGACGAGATTTGGAGTCCATGCTTGTATGATATTATGTAAAAACTGCATTCAAGAAACTTATTTTGTTGTAACATATTTGTATTGTAAACCATTATGTAATGGTCGTGTGTAAACAGGATATTTTAGATTATCATTATTTGATAATCTACGTAAAGCTTTTTAAACCTTTATTGATGAAATAAAGGTTATGGTTTGTTTTAAAATGAATGCAGTCTTTGAAAAACGTCTCATATAGAGGTCAAAACCTCGCAACGAAATCAATTAATATGGAACGTTTTTAATCAATAAGAACGGGACATTTCAGTTGGTATCAGAGCGTTGGTCTTAGAGAACCATAAAATTTGCATTAGTGTGTCTTATCGAGTTTGTTAGGATGCATTAGTGAGTCTGGACTTCGACCGTGTTTTCTTTAAAAATGATTGCTTAACATTTTTGTTGGAAACTATATATTTTTAACATATGAATATTATGTGATATATTAATCTCTTAACGTGTTTGATATTATGTGATAGATGTCTACCTCTAGAACAAGTCCCATTGACTCACCTAATAATAATGAAGAGTCAAATGTAAATTGGAATGATTCGTGGACTGATTCACAAGTTCCCGAAGAGGAACCGGAAGAAGAGTCGGAACCGGAAGAAGAATCGGAACCGGAAGAAGAATCGGAACCGGATGAAGAAATAGAACCGGTGGGGGAAATAATGAAACGGTTAAGTAAAAGAAAATCCTCAACCAACCGACCAAGGTTAATTATGGTCAATGGTGTTTCCTCCAAGGAAGCAAAATATTGGGAGGATTACCAATTCTCCGATGAATCGGATTCCGACGAGAATTCCGATGATGTTATAGAAATTACCCCAACTGAATTTAAAAAGACAAAAGAAAATAATAAGGGAAAGGGCATAAAAATAGAGAAATCTAATTCCAACCCCGATGAACTTTATATGTATCGTCAACCCCCGAAGTCCTTAAGTTGTAACAATGACCCGAGAACCTCTAAACCACCAGGTTTTTCTAAACCAATGTGGATTACGACGGCTCGTATTAGGGGAACATCATATATCCCTAGAAACTTGGCAAAACGAACCAAAACCGAAGAAGAAGAAACAAGCGAGTCGGAATAAGATAGTTGTATTCGTGTGGTGTAATATATGTAATATAGTGTGCTTATGCTTTATGATATATGTAAAAATTGCTTGTATTAATAAGTATTTTTTTTTATGAATCTAACTCTTGTCTATTTTACAGTATAAAAACACAAAATGGATAGACAACCCAATATTTTAAGAGACCTACCCGGAGACATGATTGATGAAATCTTGTCTAGAGTCGGTCAGAATTCTTCGGCACAACTATTTAAGGCGAGATCAGTTTGTAAGACATTCGAAGAACGTTCCAAGAATGCCTTGGTTTATAAAAGGCTTTCGTTCGAAAGATGGGGGATATCACATTGGGAAACCCATAAGTTACGATGTGTTTACTTTGACGCATATATTGCGGGGAACCCAAATGCTATTTTACGCAACGGGTTAAGAAATTATTTTGACTCAATATATCCGAATATTGGACTTCGTGATTTAGAAAAAGTGGCTAACATGCAACATACAGAAGCATGTTATGCTTACGGATTAGTAATGTTTGCTTCTCACCAAAGTGAGAACAAGAACATCGGGCTACAACTATTAAACAAAACGTTCCCACAAGTGACGGAGTCGGTAATTGGAGTAAGAAATGAGGTTTTTAGATTGTTACGGGACTGTTGGACATTACGTAACCCTCGTCCCTTTGACGACGTTACAACACGCTGTCTTATCAATGGCCATAACGGTTATGTTGCACAAGACCAAGGATGGGAAGTAGTCCTAGTAAAACCAGAATGCATGACTTGTTTCTGGACGTATGAATTACGTGTCTTTATTGCCTTTACTGAACGACTTGTGTACTAGCTAGAATTATCTTCACAACTATCTTGTATCAAAGTTATTGTGTGCTATATTTCATGCTTTATGTAAAATAAGCGGTATTGTAAGTTTGTAAAATATTGTATAAAAGTTTGAACGCGAAATATTATTATAATCAGTTTTTCATATAGAATTGTAGTAGTTGAATTGTATATTAGCTACTAAGTATGAACTTAACGGGTAAGTACTACCCGAATTTAAACTTATAAAACGCTAATATGAAGAAAAAGCTTTTATAAATGAGTTCATATTATGCTACGAAATACTATTAACTACTCTTAATATTCTGTATGATTAACTTGTTCCATTTAACTATTTTGAAGGAAATGGCACCGACTACTCGACACACCGTGAATATGAATGAAGAGGAATTCCGTACTTTTCTAGCTTCAAACATAGCCGCAGTACAGGCTGCGCTACATACCAACAATAACCTTGGATCTAGCAGTACAGGAAATCATGTAGGATGCACCTACAAAGAATTCACTGCCTGCAAACCTTTGGAATTTGATGGAACCGAAGGACTGATCGGATTGAAACGGTGGACCGAGAAGGTTGAATCGGTGTTTGCCATAAGTAAGTGTACTGAAGAGGACAAAGTGAAGTACGCTACGCATACCTTCACAGGTTCTGCGTTAACATGGTGGAATGCCTATCTAGAGCAAGTGGGACAAGATGATGCGTACGCACTACCGTGGTCAGCATTCAAGCACTTGATGAACGAGAAGTACCGTCCCAGAACCGAGGTCAATAAGCTCAAGACAGAACTTAGAGGGTTACGAACCCAAGGATTTGATATTACCACGTACGAAAGACGATTCACAGAATTGTGCCTATTGTGTCCGGGAGCATTCGAAGATGAGGAAGAGAAGATCGACGCGTTTGTGAAAGGATTACCGGAAAGAATCCAAGAAGATATAAGTTCACACGAGCCCGCCTCCATACAACAGGCATGTAGAATGGCTCACAAACTAGTGAACCAGATTGAAGAAAGAATTAAAGAACAGACTGCTGAAGAGGCCAATGTGAAGCAAGTCAAAAGAAAGTGGGAGGAAAACGGTGATAAGAATCACCAATACAACAACAACAGCAATTACAACAATAATCGCAACAATTATCCCAACAATCGCAACATCAATCGCAACTACAACAAACGGCCCAACAACAACAACAGCAACAACAACAACAACAGCAACTACAACAATCATCCCAACAACAATAATAACCGCAACAACAACAACAATCAGAAGCAACTATGCCAAAGGTGTGAAAAGAATCACTCGGGGTTCTGCACCAAATTTTGCAACAAGTGTAAAAGAAATGGTCATAGCGCAGCGAAGTGTGAGGTCTACGGACCAGGGGTTAATAGAACGAAAGGAACAAATGGTGTCGGAACGAGTAATGGCGGAGCAAGTAGTGTCGGAGCAAGTTATGCCAATGTAGTTTGTTATAAATGTGGAAAACCAGGCCACATTATTAGAAATTGCCCGAACCAGGAGAACACGAATGGACAAGGCCGTGGAAGAGTTTTCAATATTAATGCGGTAGAGGCACAGGAAGACCCGGAGCTTGTTACGGGTACGTTTCTTATTGACAATAAATCTGCTTACGTTTTATTTGATTCGGGTGCGGATAGAAGCTATATGAGTAGAGATTTTTGTGCTAAATTAAGTTGTCCATTGACGCCTTTGGATAGTAAATTTTTACTCGAATTAGCAAATGGTAAATTAATTTCAGCAGATAATATATGTCGGAATCGAGAAATTAAACTGGTTAGCGAAACATTTAAGATTGATTTGATACCAGTAGAGTTAGGGAGTTTTGATGTGATAATCGGTATGAACTGGTTGAAAGAAGTGAAAGCGGAGATCGTTTGTTACAAAAATGCAATTCGCATTATACGAGAAAAAGGAAAACCCTTAATGGTGTACGGAGAAAAGGGCAACACGAAGCTACATCTTATTAGTAATTTGAAGGCACAAAAACTAATAAGAAAAGGTTGCTATGCTGTTCTAGCACACGTCGAGAAAGTACAAACTGAAGAAAAGAGCATCAATGATGTTCCCATTGCAAAAGAATTTCCCGATGTATTTCCGAAAGAATTACCGGGATTACCCCCACATCGATCCGTTGAATTTCAAATAGATCTTGTACCAGGAGCTGCACCAATAGCTCGTGCTCCTTACAGACTCGCACCCAGCGAGATGAAAGAACTGCAAAGCCAATTACAAGAACTTTTAGAGCGTGGTTTCATTCAACCAAGCACATCACCGTGGGGAGCTCCTGTTTTGTTTGTCAAGAAGAAAGATGGTACATTCAGGTTGTGTATCGACTACCGAGAGTTGAACAAACTTACCATCAAGAACCGCTACCCACTACCAAGAATCGACGACTTATTTGATCAACTACAAGGCTCGTCTTTTTATTCAAAGATTGACTTACGTTCCGGGTATCATCAAATGCGGGTGAAAGAAGATGATATTCCAAAGACTGCTTTCAGAACACGTTACGGTCATTACGAGTTTATGGTCATGCCGTTTGGTTTAACTAATGCACCAGCTGTGTTTATGGACCTTATGAACCGAGTGTGTGGACCATACCTTGACAAGTTTGTCATTGTTTTCATTGATGACATACTTATTTACTCAAAGAATGACCAAGAACACGGTGAACATTTGAGAAAGGTGTTAGAAGTATTGAGGAAGGAAGAATTGTACGCTAAGTTTTCAAAGTGTGCATTTTGGTTGGAAGAAGTTCAATTCCTCGGTCACATAGTGAACAAAGAAGGTATTAAGGTGGATCCGGCAAAGATAGAAACTGTTGAAAAGTGGGAAACCCCGAAAACTCCGAAACACATACGCCAGTTTTTAGGACTAGCTGGTTACTACAGAAGGTTCATCCAAGACTTTTCCAGAATAGCAAAACCCTTGACTGCATTAACGCATAAAGGGAAGAAATTTGAATGGAATGATGAACAAAAGAAAGCGTTTCAGTTATTGAAGAAAAAGCTAACTACGGCACCTATATTGTCATTGCCTGAAGGGAATGATGATTTTGTGATTTATTGTGATGCATCAAAGCAAGGTCTCGGTTGTGTATTAATGCAACGAACGAAGGTGATTGCTTATGCGTCTAGACAATTGAAGATTCACGAACAAAATTATACGACGCATGATTTGGAATTAGGCGCGGTTGTTTTTGCATTAAAGACTTGGAGGCACTACTTATATGGGGTCAAAAGTATTATATATACCGACCACAAAAGTCTTCAACACATATTTAACCAGAAACAACTGAATATGAGGCAGCGTAGGTGGATTGAATTATTGAATGATTACGACTTTGAGATTCGTTACCACCCGGGGAAGGCAAATGTGGTAGCCGATGCCTTGAGCAGGAAGGACAGAGAACCCATTCGAGTAAAATCTATGAATATAATGATTCATAATAACCTTACTACTCAAATAAAGGAGGTGCAACAAGGAGTTTTAAAAGAGGGAAATTTAAAGGATGAAATACCCAAAGGATCGGAGAAGCATCTTAATATTCGGGAAGACGGAACCCGGTATAGGGCTGAAAGGATTTGGGTACCAAAATTTGGAGATATGAGAGAAATGGTACTTAGAGAAGCTCATAAAACCAGATACTCAATACATCCTGGAATAGGGAAGATGTACAAGGATCTCAAGAAACATTTTTGGTGGCCGGGTATGAAAGCCGATGTTGCTAAATACGTAGGAGAATGTTTGACGTGTTCTAAGGTTAAAGCTGAGCATCAGAAACCATCAGGTCTACTTCAACAACCCGAAATCCCGGAATGGAAATGGGAAAACATTACCATGGATTTCATCACTAAATTGCCAAGGACTGCAAGTGGTTTTGATACTATTTGGGTAATAGTTGATCGTCTCACCAAATCAGCACACTTCCTGCCAATAAGAGAAGATGACAAGATGGAGAAGTTAGCACGACTGTATTTGAAGGAAGTCGTCTCCAGACATGGAATACCAATCTCTATTATCTCTGATAGGGATGGCAGATTTATTTCAAGATTCTGGCAGACATTACAGCAAGCATTAGGAACTCGTCTAGACATGAGTACTGCCTATCATCCACAAACTGATGGGCAGAGCGAAAGGACGATACAAACGCTTGAAGACATGCTACGAGCATGTGTTATTGATTTCGGAAACAGTTGGGATCGACATCTACCGTTAGCAGAATTTTCCTACAACAACAGCTACCATTCAAGCATTGAGATGGCGCCGTTTGAAGCACTTTATGGTAGAAAGTGCAGGTCTCCGATTTGTTGGAGTGAAGTGGGGGATAGACAGATTACGGGTCCGGAGATTATACAAGAAACTACCGAGAAGATCATCCAAATTCAACAACGGTTGAAAACCGCCCAAAGTCGACAAAAGAGCTACGCTGACATTAAAAGAAAAGATATAGAATTTGAAATTGGAGAGATGGTCATGCTTTAAGTTGCACCATGGAAAGGCGTTGTTCGATTTGGTAAACGAGGGAAATTAAATCCAAGGTATATTAGACCATTCAAGATTATTGATCGTGTTGGACCAGTAGCTTACCGACTAGAGTTACCTCAACAACTCGCGGCTGTACATAACACTTTCCACGTCACGAATTTGAAGAAATGTTTTGCTAAAGAAGATCTCACTATTCCGTTAGATGAAATCCAAATCAACGAAAAACTTCAATTCATCGAAGAACCCGTCGAAATAATGGATCGTGAGGTTAAAAGACTTAAGCAAAACAAGATACCAATTGTTAAGGTTCGATGGAATGCTCGTAGAGGACCCGAGTTCACCTGGGAGCGTGAAGATCAGATGATGAAGAAATACCCGCATCTATTTCCAGAAGATTCGTCAACACCTTCAACAGCTTAAAATTTCGGGACGAAATTTATTTAACGGGTAGGTACTGTAGTGACTCGAACTTTTCCATGTTTATATATATTAATTGAGATTGATGTTTACATGATTAAATGTTTCCAACATGTTAAGCAATCAAACTTGTTAAGACTTGATTAATTGAAATAGGTTTCATATAGACAATTGACCACCCAAGTTGACCGGTGATTCACGAACGTTAAAACTTGTAAAAAAACTATATGATGACATATATATGGTTATATATATAGTTAACATGATATTATGATAAGTAAACATATCATTAATTATATTAACAATGAACTACATATGTAAAAACAAGACTACTAACTTAATGATTTTGAAACGAGACATATATGTAACGTTTATCATTGTAACGACATTTAATGTATATATATCATATTAAGAGATATTCGTACATCATAATATCATGATAATATAATAATTTAAAATCTCTTTTGATATTATAAACATTGGGTTAACAACATTTAACAAGATCGTTAACCTAAAGGTTTCAAAACAACACTTACATGTAACGACTAACGATGACTTAACGACTCAGTTAAAATGTATATACATGTAGTGTTTTAATATGTATTTATATACTTTTGAAAGACTTCAATACACTTATCAAAATACTTCTACTTAACAAAAATGCTTACAATTATATTCTCGTTCAGTTTCATCAACAATTCTACTCGTATGCACCCGTATTCGTACTCGTACAATACACAGCTTTTAGATGTATGTACTATTGGTATATACACTCCAATGATCAGCTCTTAGCAGCCCATGTGAGTCACCTAACACATGTGGGAACCATCATTTGGCAACTAGCATAAAATATCTCATAAGATTACAAAAATATGAGTAATCATTCATGACTTATTTACATGAAAACAAAATTACATATCCTTTATATCTAATCCATACACCAACGACCAAAAACACCTACAAACACTTTCATTCTTCAATTTTCTTCATCTAATTGAACTCTCTCAAGTTCTATCTTCAAGTTCTAAGTGTTCTTCATAAATTCCAAAAGTTCTAGTTTCATAAAATCAAGAATACTTTCAAGTTTGCTAGCTCACTTCCAATCTTGTAAGGTGATCATCCAACCTCAAGAAATCTTTGTTTCTTACAGTAGGTTATCATTCTAATACAAGGTAATAATCATATTCAAACTTTGGTTCAATTTCTATAACTATAACAATCTTATTTCAAGTGATGATCTTACTTGAACTTGTTTTCGTGTCATGATTTTGCTTCAAGAACTTTGAGCCATCCAAGGATCCATTGAAGCTAGATCCATTTTTCACTTTTCCAGTAGGTTCATCCAAGGAACTTAAGGTAGTAATGATGTTCATAACATCATTCGATTCATACATATAAAGCTATCTTATTCGAAGGTTTAAACTTGTAATCACTAGAACATAGTTTAGTTAATTCTAAACTTGTTCGCAAACAAAAGTTAATCCTTCTAACTTGACTTTTAAAATCAACTAAACACATGTTATATATCTATATGATATGCTAACTTAATGATTTAAAACCTGGAAACACGAAAAACACCGTAAAACCGGATTTACGCCGTCGTAGTAACACCGCGGGCTGTTTTGGGTTAGTTAATTAAAAACTATGATAAACTTTGATTTAAAAGTTGTTATTCTGAGAAAATGATTTTTATTATGAACATGAAACTATATCCAAAAATTATGGTTAAACTCAAAGTGGAAGTATGTTTTCTAAAATGGTTATCTAGACGTCGTTCTTTCGACTGAAATGACTACCTTTACAAAAACGACTTGTAACTTATTTTTCCGACTAGAAACCTATACTTTTTTTGTTTACATTCATAAAATAGAGTTCAATATGAAACCATAGCAATTTGATTCACTCAAAACGGATTTAAAATGAAGAAGTTATGGGTAAAACAAGATTGGATAATTTTCCTCATTTTAGCTACGTGAAAATTGGTAACAAATCTATTCCAACCATAACTTAATCAACTTGTATTATATATTATGTAATCTTGAGATACCATAGACACGTATACAATGTTTCAACCTATCATGTCGACACATCTATATATATTTCGGAACAACCATAGACACTCTATATGTGAATGTTGGAGTTAGCTATACAGGGTTGAGGTTGATTCCAAAATATATATAGTTTGAGTTGTGATCAATACTGAGATATGTATACACTGGGTCGTGGATTGATTCAAGATAATATTTATCGATTTATTTCTGTACATCTAACTGTGGACAACTAGTTGTAGGTTACTAACGAGGACAGCTGACTTAATAAACTTAAAACATCAAAATATATTAAAAGTGTTGTAAATATATTTTGAACATACTTTGATATATATGTATATATTGTTATAGGTTCGTGAATCAACCAGTGGCCAAGTCTTACTTCCCGACGAAGTAAAAATCTGTGAAAGTGAGTTATAGTCCCACTTTTAAAATCTAATATTTTTGGGATGAGAATACATGCAGGTTTTATAAATGATTTACAAAATAGACACAAGTACGTGAAACTACATTCTATGGTTGAATTATCGAAATCGAATATGCCCCTTTTTATTAAGTCTGGTAATCTAAGAATTAGGGAACAGACACCCTAATTGACGCGAATCCTAAAGATAGATCTATTGGGCCTAACAAACCCCATCCAAAGTACTGGATGCTTTAGTACTTCGAAATTTATATCATATCCGAAGGGTGTCCCGGAATGATGGGGATATTCTTATATATGCATCTTGTTATTGTCGGTTACCAGGTGTTCACCATATGAATGATTTTTATCTCTATGTATGGGATGTGTATTGAAATATGAAATCTTGTGGTCTATTATTATGATTTGATATATATAGGTTAAACCTATAACTCACCAACATTTTTGTTGACGTTTTAAGCATGTTTATTCTCAGGTGATTATTAAGAGCTTCCGCTGTCGCATACTTAAATAAGGACGAGATTTGGAGTCCATGCTTGTATGATATTATGTAAAAACTGCATTCAAGAAACTTATTTTGTTGTAACATATTTGTATTGTAAACCATTATGTAATGGTCGTGTGTAAACAGGATATTTTAGATTATCATTATTTGATAATCTACGTAAAGCTTTTTAAACCTTTATTGATGAAATAAAGGTTATGGTTTGTTTTAAAATGAATGCAGTCTTTGAAAAACGTCTCATATAGAGGTCAAAACCTCGCAACGAAATCAATTAATATGGAACGTTTTTAATCAATAAGAACGGGACATTTCACTAATAACCTTCATCAACTTTTAACCTTAACATTACCCATCACAATATCATAATCTTCTTTTTAACTTTACTTGATCATAATTTTTATCATTATTCATTATAACTAGTTAATTAATCTCCTATCCAACTTACATAAGATCATAATCATACACTCATTATTTTCCTTTTAACTTTTTCACCTACTTAACCTTACTACTTTTCACAAAAAATCATAATCCTTATTCCTACATGAAATCATAAACTTCTTATTAATAACTAATCATAATACTTGATTCACTTACATAAAATCATAAGTTTTTAACATTCTATCTAATCATGTTCGTTAACCCTAATCATGTTAATAAAAATCAATCCATGTTATTCATAAATTTTATCATAATCAAGATCTTATAATTATACTTTTATTGTAACATCAAACTAAATTACTAACATCATGACTTATTCATACTTATTCATTAATTAATCTTAACTCTTAACATAATACTTATAATCTTTTTCATGTACATAATCTTAGCTTCTTTTAATTACAAACTTATTAATAATCTTGTAATCCTTATTCATAATCATCATACTAATAACTATAATATTTTCCTAATACTTATACATAATACTTTTATATAACTTTAAAAGTAATTGAATTAAATACATGATTAAACTAGGGTTTAAAGGACTACCTTAGGGGTTAAGATCAAGGATTGATTATGATTATGGACTGCACAGAAAAAAAAACAGAAACCTAGCTGGAAAAACACGACCCAAAGAGGTCTACTTGGGTCCTCTTGATCACGTACAGCAGCAGCAAGGAAACAGAAAATAAAACACAGCAACTATGGTTGATTGGTAAGGCTGTTTGATCACGCAGAAACAGAAGAATCAGATAGCAAATTTCAGCAGCACAACAAATAGAAACAAAGCTGTTTGGGTATCGAATTAACAGCATAAAAATAGAAGAATACTTACCCGATTCTTGGGCTGTTTACGGGGCTGAACAGAAGGCTGTAACAGTAGAGAAAACAGGTTGTTTTGGTGGTGATTTGCAGCAAGAAAACAGAAACAGGTTATCGATTAAAAGGGTTGTTTGATGGCGTAATTGCAGCAGCAAAACAGTCGGCTATGGGCTGTATATATGTCGAACAACACAGCAGACATAGGAGGCTTTTTTTGGAGGTTTGAATGTCGACTTGTGAAAGAACCAGTTCATATACATTATAAACGATTCACAATATTTGATTACATCGCGAGGTATTTGACCTCTATATGATACATTTTACAAACATTGCATTTGTTTTTAAAAACAAACTTTCTTTACATCGAAAATTGACAGGCATGTATACCATTTCATAATATCCACTATTCAACTATAAATTGACTTAATAATAATAATCTTTAATGAACTCAATGACTTGAATGCAACGTTCTTCGAAATATGCCATGAAAGACTCCAATTAATATCTTTAAAATGAGCAAATGCACAGCGGAAGATTTCTTTAATACCTGAGAATAAACATGCTTTAAAGTGTCAACCAAAAGGTTGGTGAGTTCATTAGTTTATCATAATCATTCATTTTCATCATTTTAATAGACCACAAGAATTTCATTTCCAGTTCTTATAAATATACGTCCCATGCATAGAGACAAAAATCATTCATATGGATTGAACACCTGGTAACCGACATTCACAATATGCATATAAGAATATCCCCATCATTCCGGGATCCTCCTTCGGAGATGATATAAATTTCGAAGTACTAAAGCATCCGGTACTTTGGATGGGGCTTGTTGGGCCCAATAGATCTATCTTTAGGATTCGCGTCAATTAGGGTGTCTGTTCCCTAATTCTTAGATTACCAGACTTAATAAAAAGGGGCATATTCGATTTCGATAATTCAACCATATAATGTAGTTTCGATTACTTGTGTCTATTTCGTAAAATATTTATAAAAATTGCGCATGTATTCTCAGCCCAAAAATATAAAGGGTAAAAAGGCAAATGAAACTCACCATACTGTATTTCGTAGTGAAAATACATATAACGTCATTGAACTAGTGCAAGGTTGGCCTCGGATTCACGAACCTAAATTAATTATATATAATTATATGTTGGTCAATATTTGTCTAACAATTAGGTCAGGTCATAGTGTACCACAATCCTAATGCTCGAGACTAATATGCAAAAGTCAACAAAAGTCAATTTGACTCAAAATGATTTCTAAAATTTATACATGATTATAATATATTTTAAATATCGTCGTTTTATATTTTTAAATATTTTTAAAGATTTATTAGAGTAAATAATATAATTCATTTATTAATAAATAAAATTTTATATTAAAATTTATATAATAAAATATACGTTTATATATATTAAGTAATAAAATTTATAGGGTTCATTTAATATCATAAAGATAATATGATAGGTATTATTAAAGTAATTTATTACACGTAGTAAAATATGTTTGTATTACATATTTATTTGATAAAATAATATATATAATGTTAGTAAGTAAAAGTTGTATTATTTTGTAATAATAATTATTATTATAAAAATATCAATATTTATAATTACTAAGGTGATATTATGATAAAACGATAATTCTAATTATGATAACTTTAATATTTACGATAATTTTTAATATTATCTTTAAAATAATAATTCTATTTAAAATGATAATAAAAATGATATTTTATAGTAACAATGACATTTATATTAAAATGATAATTTTTGTTAAAATGATAATTTTTGTTAAAATGATAGTTTTGATACTAACGATACTTTTAATAATAATAGTAATGATAAAAATAATAAGAACGATAATTTTATCTAAATCAATATCTTATAATATTTTAATTTCATCATGATACTCTTACTCATTATTTCCTAATCGTTTAGTTTAATAGCTTTTAATCGTCTTTTATATCGTGCTCATAATAATGATAATAATAGTAATCAAAATAATTAGGTGTTACTAATATTAGTTTTAATTACAATAATACTAATAATGATAATTACTATGACATTATTAACGATAATGATAATATAATAATAATAATAATAACAATAACCATTTTTAAATAATGATATATATATTAATAATGATAATAATAATAATAATAATAATAATAATGATAATAATAATAATAATAATAATAATAATAATAATAATAATCATAATAATAATAATAATAATAATAATAATAATAATAATAATAATAATAATAATAATAATAATTAGATAATAATAATAATAATTAGATAATAATAATAATAATAATAATAATAATACTAATTATAACTTTAATGATAATAACGATAGTAATAATAATAAAAAAATAATTTTTAATGATAAATCCTTTTATTGATAAAGATAATAATAATAATAATAATAAGATAAAACTAGAACGACGATAATAACGACGATAATAATAATCATTTTTAATAATAATACAAAAATTCGATGGACTATAACTTCAAATCCGTTCATCGAAATCATTCGATATCTAAATAAAAAGTTCTTAATTTTTCGCTAGCTTTCCAACGACATGCATATCTTATACCTTATCTCAGTCGCATATATAACTAATTCAGGATTCAACATAATCTAACTAAAGGCAATATCAAAAGTACAAACATGCATAATCCTATATACTCGAGCACTAGTCAGGGATACACTATTAGTATGTAAAAGTTAAATTATGAGTACTCACGTATCAATATTGAGATTCAATATTGCAGGAAAGGTACGTAGACGCAACGGAGATGATAAACACTATATTGACCTCATGAGCATACCCATGAACCATACCCAATCACCTCCATAGCTATAACCCATAATTTCCTTAATCCAATCCCACTCGAAAAACAATTTCGAAATCACCCGGACCGCACTCCGACGTAATATTTTATGTATACTAATAATATCTTGAAATAATACGGAGTAAATATATATATGTAAATCGATTGAGAGAGTTTAGAGAAAAATATTTTCAAGTTTCTATGAAATAATGAAACCTATTGAATTCTATTTATAATATATTTTTGAATTATTAAAGTGAATTATTAAAGTATGAATTATTAAAGTAAATTATTAAAGTATGAATTATTAAAGTGAATTATTAAAGTATGAATTATTAAAGTGAATTATTAAAGTATGAATTATTAAAGTGAATTATTAAAGTCAAAGTAAAGTAAAAAATAAAGTAAAGGTAAAGTTTAAGTATAGTAAAAGTATAAAACTATGTACGTATAATACGCGTATAAATATATATAATATTAATTTAAATCGTTATATATATTTAATAAAATAAAATATAAATATCGTTATCTTTATCATACTGGTTAAGAAATGAGTTGTCAAAAGTGGTTCTAGATATTTATAAAAGTTATATACGTTTTAATAATAAAGTTCTTTTTAAACTGAAAATGTTTTTGTACGTTTGAAACTAAATCAAATAAATATAATAATTTTGTTTTCCAAAACCAAATATATTTTTAAGAATCATTTTGTTTAAAGGTTAAAATAATGGAAATCGTTATATCATAAAACGTTTTAGAAAAGTAGAATCATATATATTCATAATAGGTTTCAAGTTTTTAAATTACAGTCTGTTGGTGAAGCATGGGATAAAGTTCAAAGGATAAATAAACGTATGAAATCATCTTAATGAAAAATGTCGAGTTACTTACTTGTCGATATCCAACATCTAAGTTAGTTACACTTCGCGTTCTTACTTATAAATCACTTTACCATTTTTCGAATGTTGTAAAAAAGAATAGATTTCTTAAATCACAGTGGACCTCATAACATAGACCCGTAATCATATCACAATGTATCTGATAAATTAATCATTTGATATTATCTTCTAATTCCATCGATAAACATATTGAAACAAATACGTTCATGTAAAGTATTATACGTTTAATACTTTATTAATATTCTCAAGTTATAATATATATACATATATATACATATTTATTTATATATAACAGTTCGTGAATTGTTGGAATTTGGTCGAGGTTATAATGAATGCATGAACACAATCTAAAATTCTTGAGATTTAACTTAACAAACTTTGCTTATCGTGTTGGAATAATATAAAGATAAAGTTTAAATTTGGTTGGAAATTTCCGGGTTGTCACAGTACCTACCCGTTAAAGAAATTTCGTCCCGAAATTTGAGTGGAAAGGTCGTGAATGATAATAAGTATGTTTTCATGATGCATACAGGCTGAAAATTAGAGTTTTATCATCAGCGAATAATTTAGATAAACAATCCATTTATATGAAGAGTACGAATGAAGCTAACATAGAAGAGTGAAATGAGTAAGTGTAGATTCATCTTATCATTTGACGTAGATATGATTGATTTCCAGATTTCAAGGGATTTGAAGAAAATCTTTGTAATAAGATTTGATTCTACGGTAACAAAGGGAATTAGGATCCGCTTTAAATGCAATCGTCCATTTTAATTGTTCTGTCAGAAATTTTCTTATAAATTCACCTCCTTCATTTTCTTACAACTCACACCTTCTGTTGATGCATTTTATGCAAGTTCCTAGACATCTACCCACGTCCATTGTAGGTACAACAGTTTACAGGCCACCATGATCGTTCGTTATTATCCTATCCGTGTTTGTATGTGGTTACAGGAACTGCAGGAACGAGATTTGGATGTTTGACTATGTTAGACTTAGTCAGACGTCCGAGTGAAGCCTCACTCGTATGGCTGACAGGTTCATACGCACGGTTGGTGCTGAGCTAAGTCATAATTACAACCTAAATGAGAAGACACAAGTGAGTGATCACCCGTACGGCTGATGAAGCCAACTCATATGTGTGATGGATGAATCGTGCTTGTGAGTCAATAGCAGGGGTATATAAAGTCTTATGTTCTTCATTTTAGGTTAAGCCTCTCATTTGTTACACACACTCAGATCTGGTGAGCTCCTCCGATTCTCTCTCAACCCAAATCACCCAGGTGGTGAATAATAGCTCTAAGTGTTGATCTAATCACAATTGATTTAGTTGTGGTATGACTAAATTAATCCCAAAAAGCTTAACCTATTCACTAGAGGGTTTGATTCACTTATTCCGTCATTGTGTGAGTTAAATCTGTTGATTTCTAAGTTCCTAGTCATGTTTCATCACATTCTATTTTTTCCCCCTCAACTCATATTTTAAAGTATTCATCAATATGCTCCATCCAGTTCTGATTCTCGATATACTTCTAACTTTCATATCGGTCATTCTTCTTTTTCATCTACCGCCGGAAGAATCTATTTACTTCTACTATACTCTTGGGTTTATAGTGTTTCTAGTTCTCCCGTGTCTTTATATTGCTATATGCATCGATATATATGGTTTATAACTTTTGGTTTGTCGTTGGGCTTTATATCTTCCCTTATATTTCAAAGTCTCTGTTTCTATCTTCTATAATCATTGTCATCCACAGTTAATGCTCTCTTTTATTTGCTGCAATTTATACCCAATTTCTATTTCGGAGTTTTGTCCTTTCGTTTCTTCTTCTTGCGATTAAGCACCGCTTGTAATGGTCCAGAATTTGCAGATGTGAATTTTGGAATGAACATTGTTAATGTTCTAGGAAGAAAATTGTAATGGCACGATCTTGACTTGTCAAATTACCAGAATACCTCAGAAAAAGCCGAATCATCAAGAAATATTTTCTTGATATTTTAGAGGTTAAATAGAATACAAGAGTCGTATAACATGGCAAATGATGATGTTATGATCTGTGAATCATCACGTTCCATTTAGAAACTCAGCATGAATTACTGTAATATAATCACGTTGATCAAGTGTCATTATATTATACTAACTCATGCTTCAGTTTCCAACACTACTTCAAAAATATTCATATTTTAAACTCAAAGGTTTACAGAGTATAGGAACTAAACAGTTTCCTTTTTGATGTAATACAGATAGCGCAAAGAGATAAATGATTCCAGATAAGAATAGTTATGGAAATATCTTCAGAAATATGGAGGATATTTATAATGAAAGATACGATGATATCTTAGAATTTCTAATATCAGAGGATGATGAAGTATGTTGTCTGTAAAGGTTTAGTGTCAGGAGCAAGGTATTCGTTAATGACTTCAACAGACACTAAATCATTTGGATTCTTTGAAGGCAAGTTCAGTCTTTGTGATTTGTCCACAGCCTCCTTCATACTTTGCTCAATCCGTTTTTCAGTTCCAAAACTTCTCTATTTCTGAGCTTTGCTAATACACTAATCTTTATCATCAAACTTTTTACTGCTAAGGTCATTTACAGTTTTTGTTACTTCATCAGCATTTCGAGAACTAGTTCGCGGTTCAGAGTGTTTTTCAGAAACTTCACATTCGAAGTATGTAAGCCTTGGAAATAGACGTTATGTATAATTGTTGGCGTCAACATGCTGTGAGATTTCAAAATACTGATTTCCAATTCCCAATGATTCATATGGCAATTCTCGTTACAAGAGGCAGATGAGTAAATGATGAGGTTTCGATAAATATAATGATTCTTCAGAATGCCCAAGATCAGTGAAGTTGTTGGTAAGTTTATTGCTAATGTGGTGGAATATGAAAGGTTCTCCGGTAACAAAAGGGTAATCACATATATCAAAATTATGATAAGGCTACTCCAAATGAAAAAATCGAAGTTGTCTTGCTGGAGCTGTGATATAATTTGCTACTTTGCAAAGGAATTGCAAGGTTATTTTTGCTAATAAATGCCAAAAGATCTGACACAGATATGTGTTGAATTATGACTTTGGTTTCGAGAGCTTTTTAAGTACATAACTGTGGGTAATATGTGGTTGGATCATCATATCGATTGCTCATTATTTGAAGTGTCTTCAGAGATTTTCGAAGGGTTTGAACACAGATTGTAATCGTTTGTATACATTTGATGTTCTAACACACTTTTGAAGTCAAAGTATAGCTTTGAAAGATGTAGGAATCTAAAAGTGATGGTACCGGTTATATCTCAAATTGAATTCTGAGATTTTAAAATCAGAATATGTAATTGGGTTTGAATGAGTATGGTTGTTTTGATTTCTATGAAAGAATGTATATTATTGTGAAAGTAGGAAGTATAATTGATAATTTGCTTAATCTGATTCGAAGAATGTAACATATTAATTGTGAATTTATATATATCTCTCGGGTATTACCTACCCGTTAAAAAAAATTTCACAATTAATATTTTGTACATAAGAATTTTATTACAGTCTTTATGAAAATATATATGTATATATTCTTCTCAGATGTAACATAGATTTTAATGAGTTAATACTAAATTAAACTCATTCGATTTACGGTTGGAACTAGAATTGAATAATTCCTTTAAGGCTTTAGAGGTTACATAAGTATTTCTTCAATAATATTGAAATTATGAATCAATACTTCGTTATTTGTTGAGATGTGATGCTGGTTTTTGTTAAATTCTTGTGAACTTCGCAAAGTACGAATGATGTTATCTGAAAAGTTTCGGTTACATCAATGATGAAGTGTAAAATCAAATATATACTTGATTTATTAGGAATTGGAATTTGTTGAATTGAGACAGAGATTGTAGTTAACGATGGTTAAGTCGCGGGTGAGGGACGTACATTATTGCATATTTGTAATATGAATTAACCGAGTAGTTAAGATTCACACACAATAGCTTTAACACGGAAAGATTTATTTTTTTATTTCAAAATATATATATATAAAATATATATATAATTTCTTCGGAGGGAATGAGTTAATTCTTCATAACTTGTTGATACAATATACACGTTATTGATTCGTAATGACATAAATAGTGATTCTTGAACTGATGGAGTTTGTGATGTTATAGGTGTTGTTGATTCTGATGTTGACTGTACTGACGATGCTGGTGACGCTGACGGTACTGTTGATGCTATTGGTAAAACAAGTTTAACTTGTTAATTACACGCCATTTTTGTCAGGGTTTCTACTCTTCCTTCTATCATTTTGGTTCGCTTAACTGATTTATGGTTAGAGCTAGATTAGATAATCTCTAAGACTTTAGAGATTATATAATCGCTGCGGAATGTTTCTCCAATGAAGTTATGAATTAATACTTTGTCAGTTATTGTTGTTGGTACTCCTTGGTATCTATGGTACGTATGACGTTGATACTCGTGGGACAGATTGTGAAGTTGAGGTTTACAACGCGGTTGTGGTTGGAGGTGGTAATGGTACTATTGGCGTTGATGATGGTGGTACTGGTTATGTTGCTGATGCTGCTGCTGGTGTTTGTAATCTCTGAACCATATTCTCCAAAGCCACTACCCGAGCGCGAAGGTCATTGACTTCTTCTATTATTCCAGGATGATTTTCGGTCGGAACGAGCGGATAAATAAAATCTAGAATTTGATGTAGTATATAATCGTGACGAGATACCCTGAAAATGAGAGAGAAAATGGTGTCTCGAACAGGTTCGCCGGTAAGTGCTTCAGGTTCTTCGCCAAGAGGGCAATGTGGTGGATGGAAAGGATCGCCTTCTTCTTGTTTCCAATGATTGAGGAGGCTACGAACCCATCCCCAATTCATCCAGAATAGGTGATGACTGATTGGTTGATCCATTCCAGTCACACTGCTTTCGGAGCTTGAGTGAGATTCTATTTCGGAATCCGAGTGACTTGAACTGATGACAAATTCCATTTCGTACGATTGGATAAAGGATTTTTCGATATAAAATGATTTTTCAGCTATCGGGTGGTATTCTATTTACCTAGGATATCTATATATAGAGATCAAAAGATTTCATAGATTACGGAGGAATTTGCGGGATATGTCAGGCAAAGTTTAAAGTAACAGATACGATAAGATATGATTTAGCAGATACACTAAGATATGAATTTTGTCTATACACTACTCATGCAATTAATGTAGCAAGACGTGTCTAGACTAATAATGATAAGCAGATAATTTCCTATGGATGATAAGTAGATGATTTCCGACTAGAAATGATAAGCAAAACTTTTGACATGCAGACACGGTCGAAGTCCAGACTCACTAATGCATCCTAACGACTTATCAGTTAGACACACTAATGCAGACCTGGTTCGCTAAGACCACCGCTCTGATACCAACTGAAAGAACCCGTTCATATACATTATAAACGATTCACAATAGTTGATTACATCGCGAGGTATTTGACCTCTATATGATACATTTTACAAATATTGCATTTGTTTTTAAAAGACAAACTTTCTTTACATCGAAAATTGACAGACATGTATACCATTTCATAATATTTACTATTCAACTATAAATTGACTTAATAATAATAATCTTTAATGAACTCAATGACTTGAATGCAACGTTCTTCGAAATATGCCATGAAAGACTCCAATTAATATCTTTAAAATGAGCAAATGCACAGCGGAAGATTTCTTTAATACCTGAGAATAAACATGCTTTAAAGTGTCAACCAAAAGGTTGGTGAGTTCATTAGTTTATCATAATCATTCATTTTCATCATTTTAATAGACCACAAGAATTTCATTTCTAGTTCTTATAAATATACGTCCCATGCATAGAGACAAAAATCATTCATATGGATTGAACACCTGGTAACCGACATTCACAATATGCATATAAGAATATCCCCATCATTCCGGGATCCTCCTTCGGAGATGATATAAATTTCGAAGTACTAAAGCATCCGGTACTTTGGATGGGGCTTGTTGGGCCCAATAGATCTATCTTTAGGATTCGCGTCAATTAGGGTGTCTGTTCCCTAATTCTTAGATTACCAGACTTAATAAAAAGGGGCATATTCGATTTCGATAATTCAACCATATAATGTAGTTTCGATTACTTGTGTCTATTTCGTAAAATATTTATAAAAATTGCGCATGTATTCTCAGCCCAAAAATATAAAGGGTAAAAAGGTAAATGAAACTCACCATACTGTATTTCGTAGTGAAAATACATATAACGTCATTGAACTAGTGCAAGGTTGGCCTCGGATTCACGAACCTAAATTAATTATATATAATTATATGTTGGTCAATATTTGTCTAACAATTAGGTCAGGTCATAGTGTACCACAATCCTAATGCTCGAGACTAATATGCAAAAGTCAACAAAAGTCAATTTGACTCAAAATGATTTCTAAAATTTATACATGATTATAATATATTTTAAATATCGTCGTTTTATATTTTTAAATATTTTTAAAGATTTATTAGAGTAAATAATATAATTCATTTATTAATAAATAAAATTTTATATTAAAATTTATATAATAAAATATACGTTTATATATATTAAGTAATAAAATTTATAGGGTTCATTTAATATCATAAAGATAATATGATAGGTATTATTAAAGTAATTTATTACACGTAGTAAAATATGTTTGTATTACATATTTATTTGATAAAATAATATCTATAATGTTAGTAAGTAAAAGTTGTATTATTTTGTAATAATAATTATTATTATAAAAATATCAATATTTATAATTACTAAGGTGATATTATGATAAAACGATAATTCTAATTATGATAACTTTAATATTTACGATAATTTTTAATATTATCTTTAAAATAATAATTCTATTTAAAATGATAATAAAAATGATATTTTATAGTAACAATGACATTTATATTAAAATGATAATTTTTGTTAAAATGATAATTTTTGTTAAAATGATAGTTTTGATACTAACGATACTTTTAATAATAATAGTAATGATAAAAATAATAAGAACGATAATTTTATCTAAATCAATATCTTATAATATTTTAATTTCATCATGATACTCTTACTCATTATTTCCTAATCGTTTCGTTTAATAGCTTTTAATCGTCTTTTATATCGTGCTCATAATAATGATAATAATAGTAATCAAAATAATTAGGTGTTACTAATATTAGTTTTAATTACAATAATACTAATAATGATAATTACTATGACATTATTAACGATAATGATAATATAATAATAATAATAATAATAACAATAACCATTTTTAAATAATGATATATATATTAATAATGATAATAATAATAATAATAATAATGATAATAATAATAATAATAATAATAATAATAATAATAATTAGATAATAATAATAATAATTAGATAATAATAATAATAATAATAATAATAATACTAATTATAACTTTAATGATAATAACGATAGTAATAATAATAAAAAAATAATTTTTAATGATAAATCCTTTTATTGATAAAGATAATAATAATAATAATAATAATAATAATAATAAGATAAAACTAGAACGACGATAATAACGACGATAATAATAATCATTTTTAATAATAATACAAAAATTCGATGGACTATAACTTCAAATCCGTTCATCGAAATCATTCGATATCTAAATAAAAAGTTCTTAATTTTTCGCTAGCTTTCCAACGACATGCATATCTTATACCTTATCTCAGTCGCATATATAACTAATTCAGGATTCAACATAATCTAACTAAAGGCAATATCAAAAGTACAAACATGCATAATCCTATATACTCGAGCACTAGTCAGGGATACACTATTAGTATGTAAAAGTTAAATTATGAGTACTCACGTATCAATATTGAGATTCAATATTGCAGGAAAGGTACGTAGACGCAACGGAGATGATAAACACTATATTGACCTCATGAGCATACCCATGAACCATACCCAATCACCTCCATAGCTATAACCCATAATTTCCTTAATCCAATCCCACTCGAAAAACAATTTCGAAATCACCCGGACCGCACTCCGACGTAATATTTTATGTATACTAATAATATCTTGAAATAATACGGAGTAAATATATATATGTAAATCGATTGAGAGAGTTTAGAGAAAAATATTTTCAAGTTTCTATGAAATAATGAAACCTATTGAATTCTATTTATAATATATTTTTGAATTATTAAAGTGAATTATTAAAGTATGAATTATTAAAGTGAATTATTAAAGTATAAATTATTAAAGTGAATTATTAAAGTATGAATTATTAAAGTGAATTATTAAAGTATGAATTATTAAAGTGAATTATTAAAGTATGAATTATTAAAGTGAATTATTAAAGTCAAAGTAAAGTAAAAAATAAAGTAAAGGTAAAGTTTAAGTATAGTAAAAGTATAAAACTATGTACGTATAATACGCGTATAAATATATATAATATTAATTTAAATCGTTATATATATTTAATAAAATAAAATATAAATATCGTTATCTTTATCATACTGGTTAAGTAATGAGTTGTCAAAAGTGGTTCTAGATTTTTATAAAAGTTATATACGTTTTAATAATAAAGTTATTTTTAAACTGAAAACGTTTTTGTACGTTTGAAACTAAATCAAATAAATATAATAATTTTGTTTTCCAAAACCAAATATATTTTTAAGAATCATTTTGTTTAAAGGTTAAAATAATGGAAATCGTTATATCATAAAACGTTTTAGAAAAGTAGAATCATATATATTCATAATAGGTTTCAAGTTTTTAAATTACAATCTGTTGGTGAAGCATGGGATAAAGTTCAAAGGTTAAATAAACGTATGAAATCATCTTAATGAAAAATGTCGAGTTACTTACTTGTCAATATCCAACATCTAAGTTAGTTACACTTCTCGTTCTTACTTATAAATCACTTTACCATTTTCCGAATGTTGTAAAAAAGAATAGATTTCTTAAATCACAGTGGACCTCATAACATAGACCCGTAATCATATCACAATGTATCTGATAAATTAATCATTTGATATTATCTTCTAATTCCATCGATAAACATATTGAAACAAATACGTTCATGTAAAGTATTATACGTTTAATACTTTATTAATATTCTCAAGTTATAATATATATACATATATATACATATTTATTTATATATAACGGTTCGTGAATTGTTGGAATTTGGTCGAGGTTATAATGAATGCATGAACACAATCTAAAATTCTTGAGATTTAACTTAACAAACTTTGCTTATCGTGTTGGAATAATATAAAGATAAAGTTTAAATTTGGTTGGAAATTTCCGGGTTGTCACAACTTGCAGGCTTAAGGAAAAGTGGCTGGAGTTAATCGACTAAAATAGGCTGATTGGGGATGTTTTTTAGTAGACCTAAAATAGAGGGAAAAACTGCAGGAAAAACACGACTAATACTAGGGATTTTGGGGGTTTATTTTGTGGTACAAATATAGAAGAACATGAGCCTATTTATAGGAAACAAATCATGTATTGAGATTAATCTAGGATTCATCAAACTTGGTGTTTAAGGTGAAGATTAGGATACAAGTGTTAGAAATTAATTAGGATTAGTAATTACTTGTTAACTAGGTTTCCTTTTATACTAATCTCATAGCCGATTTTATTTAATAAGTATATATATTTATTATATATTTTTTCGGCATTCTTGCATTTATTTATATATTTTATATTTTTTATAAAATTACATTTATTTTAATAAATTGTATTTATTTGATTTACATTATTTGGCCATATCTTTTATAAATTTTAAATTCACTTCTAATTTGTTATTAATTTATGTAAATGTCCCATTTAATTTATTACCTATAGTTTATATTATAAATTTTATATTAGGGTTAGGGTTTAATATTCAATATTAAATGCTATTAGGGTTTCGTTTTTTATGTATAGGGTTAGGTTTAGGGTTTTATATAATATTAGGGTTTTTACAATACTTATGATCATTTAACGAAAGCATAAATGTTCGTTTGTCGAAATGGATAACAACCCTAATAATGATGCACAGAATATGACATTGAAACCCTAAGGACAACTTGGTAAATTCAGAAGGGAAAAGTGAGGTTGTTATATTTATAGATCCCTTTTTAATTGCTTTTGCAATCTATATTTTTGGGCTGAGAATACATGCACTTTATTTTAAACGCAATGGATACAAGTACATACTAAATTCTACACTGAGTTTGAACCAAAAATCCCTTAGCTTTGGTAACTAGTAACTGTCAGTTATAAGAATTGGTGGGCGCGAGTAGTTGTATATGGATCCATAGGGCTTGACATCCCCGTCTGTTCCAGGTATAGAAACCCTAGCCTGAACTATAAAACAGACGTATGCTATTTGAGTTAAGTACACGTTGGATTGCGTGTATTGTACATGTTGGTTGCATGTATGTTAAAACGGAGGTACTTATTATAACGTTAAAGTTTAGTTACCAGGGTGCTCAATTTCATAGAATATTTTGATAAACGTTTCTGGATGAAACAACTGAAATCTTGTGATCCACCTTTATATACAGATTATGCGCAACATTAAAACTATGAACTCACCAACCTTTGTGTTGACACTTTTAAGCATGTTTATTCTCAGGTTCCTAGAAGTCTTCTGCTGTTTGCTTATACGTTATACAAGCTATGTGCATGGAGTCATAGATGCTTTATTCGAGAAAACGTTGCATTCACAAAATCATCACCATGTATCTTATTTGACTGTATTATCAACGGATGTATTGTTAAAAGCTATTATATACGGTGATTGTCTATACGTAGAAATCATCAGACTTCGAAAACCTTGGATTTATATATTCATTTATGGTGTGCCTTTTCAAAAGAATGCAATGTTTACAAAACGTATCATATAGAGGTCAAAACCTCACTATGAAATCAATGAATGATGTATTCATCCAAGTGGATTTGGAAGGGTCTTCACAATGATAGTAGTCGTGACAAAGTAAAACTTTTAGAGAAAGAATTACACAATGTTAGACAACTTAACAAAGTTTTAATTGATGAAAACAACGCTTTGAAAAGAAAACTTGAAAGAATGATTATTTATGATTCATCAAAAGACAAACTTGAAATGAATGTGTGTCACGACTCTAGCAAAAACAAATCATGTAATCAAAGTCCATTGTCTATTATTAGGAGAATTGAGAACATGGGAAAAATTGACCAAGCTAGTAATTCAATGGAAGGGATAAGTCAAGGATTGGGTAATCTTAACATAAATCAAAACCAATGATCAAAATGCTAATGAGAATAAACTTTTCAAAAGATTTTGAATTAATGGAAGAGTTTTCTTACAAAAGCAAAATTATGTTTGAAAAATGATTTTAAAAAAAATTATTGAAGGAAGAATACTTGTAGTAGGATTGTGTGTTTGTGTGAAACTATAAATTGCATGCTAAATACAAGATTGGTGCGTTTTGTGTATACTATGTGTATGATTGTATATATATATATGTATATATATATATATATATATATATATATATATATATATATATAATATATTGCGTGTCATTGATGATCAAACATCGGGAGGATGTGATCATTCAATGTTAGTAAAAGAAAACTTGTCCTCAAGTATTCTATAGAACCTAAGAATCGTCAAAACGCTCTCAAAAGAAGAAGAAGAGAAGAAATGGGTGATCAGAAGAATCCATGGCTGAATTACGGCTGACCGCATACTCGACCGCAGATTCATATTTTGTACTTCTGGAAACTCTTTCACGGCTAACACCACGGTCGATCGTGCTTCGACCGTGCGTGGTCTGATTCTATTTTAAATTAAATAAAACCCTCATTTTTATTTCATTCAATCTCACTTCAAAACACACACCTTGCACACGGCTGAGGAGATTGACCGCACAAAGAAGAACACGCATTCCTTCAATCTCAATTCCTACGTTCAGTATGATTAATTCTTGCTTTCCTAGGATTCAATTGTGTTTGTATGATGAATTAGGGTTATGAAGAAACCCTAACTAGAATGAATCAAAACTCAAATTGATGCAAACAATCAAAATTGTTCTTAAAGAACAACTTAAAAACGATTGTAGTGATAATTATAGTATATCTATGCATTGATTTGACTTTAGACAATTCTAGAGTTCATTATACATCTAGGTTAGATTTTCATAGAATCATTGTTCATATGATATAAACAACATTGTTGCAAATTGAGTGTGATAATGTTAGATGTCAAAACATGTGTTGATGATGATCTTAAAAGTCTAGAACACATATGAACTTTGAGAAAATCATAACCTAGTTGCAAACTCATTAACACTAATGAAGAAGTGGAAATGTGAAGAACACTAACATCAAAACACCTAAGTATTGATGATAATTAAAGTTTGCAAAACTTGGTTCCTACAATTAAATTATACACTTTGAATTAATTTGAAGAATCATTACATAGTAAATGGCAAAAGGAAAGGGCAAGAACGTTGTCGCAAAAAGGAAAGACTCATACGATCCACCATCGGATCCTGAAGAGAGAATTGCTTACAACATTGAATTTCTGACAGGCAGAAAAATCGCTGAAGGAAGAAGAGTTGCTCACACTCAATTGCCTGAACTTGTAAGACAATTTGAAAAACTCAAATGGAAATCCTTTCTTACTCTGAATGGTCCTATTTATCATTCTCTCATTCGAGAATTCTATGCTAACTTCAACTTTGTGAATGATGAAGTATTCTTCAATTTTTGGGCATTAATTAGCGCTAACCACTCAAGGATTTCGGAATTATGCTGGACGTCTCCACCAATGGCGAAAAATTCTATAACAGGCAACATGATCTATCAAATCTTCCTAACTTCATTTCAGACAAAACTCCTCTAATTGATACGCTATACAAAGATTATGCTTCTGGAAATGAAATTAAGAAATCTGGTGTACAAGGTAAGCATCTCCGACATGAGTATTGTAGTGACCCGAACTTTTCCATGTTTATATATATTAATTGAGATTGATATTTACATGATTAAATGTTTCCAACATGTTAAGCAATCAAACTTGTTAAGACTTGATTAATTGAAATATGTTTCATATAGACAATTGACCATCCAAGTTGACCGGCGATTCACGAACGTTAAAACTTGTAAAAATGACATGACGATATATATATGGATATACATATGGTTAACATGAGATTATGATAAGTAAGTATCTCCATAAGTATATTAACAATGAGTTATATACATATAAACAAGACTACTAACTTAAGGATTTCGAAACGAGACATATATGTAACGATTATCGTTGTAACGACATTTAAATGTATATATATCATATTAAGATATATTAATATATCATAATATCATGATAGTATAATAATTTAACATCTCATTAGATATAATAAACAATGGGTTAACAACATTAATTGAGATCGTTAACTTAAAGGTTTCAAAACAACACTTACATGTAACGACTAACGATGACTTAACGACTCAGTTAAAATGTATATACATGTAGTGTATTTAGATGTATTAAAATACTTTTAGAAGACTTCAAGACATATATCAAAACACTCATACTTAACGAAAATGGTTACAGTTACTTTTCCATTCTTTTCTTTCATCAAGAATTCTAGTCGTATTCTTACCCGTATTATACACAGCTTCAAAACGTACTTACTATGGGTATATACCAATAGGAACTAGCATGGGATTCCACTCTTGATTATGTCATGTATGACTAATCAATTTTAACTTCTACCATGAGCTAGTCAACTAACTAGAACTCCTTTTAACCCCACTCACCACTCACCAATTACCACTCATCATTCACTCCATTTCACTTCCAATTCTCTTTCTAATTCTCTCTCAACACACCCACACTATTATGAACATATTTTTCCAGTAGTTAATCATCATCTTCATTAAAAATCACTTCAATAATCAAGCTATAATCATCATAGGAAGAACACTTCAAGAACACTTCAAAAATCCCTTCAAGTTTACTAATTTACTTCCAAGCTTTCTAATCCATTTCAAGTAATCTACAAAGATCAAGAAACCTTTGTTATATACAGTAGGTTATCTTTCTTATTCAAGGTAATATTCATATTCAAACTTTGATTCAATTTCTATAACTATAAACTATCTTAATTCGAGTAAAAATCTTACTTGAACTTGTTTTTGAGTCATGATCCTACTTCAAGAACTTTCAAGCCATCCATGATCCTTTGAAGCTAGATCATTTCTTGTCACTTCCAGTAGGTTTACCTACTAAACTTGAGGTAGTAATGATGTTCATAACATCATTCGATTCATATATATAAAACTATCTTATTCGAAGGTTTAAACTCGTAATCACTAGAACATAGTTTAGTTAATTCTAAACTTGTTCGCAAACAAAAGTTAATCCTTCTAACTTGACTTTTAAAATTAACTAAACACATGTTCTATATCTATATGATATGCTAACTTAATGATTTAAAACCTGGAAACACGAAAAACACCGTAAAACCGGATTTACGCCGTCGTAGTAACACCGCGGGCTGTTTTGGGTTAGTTAATTAAAAACTCTGATAAACTTTGATTTAAAAGTTTTTATTCTGAGAAAATGATTTTTATTATGAACATGAAACTATATCCAAAAATTATGGTTAAACTCAAAGTGGAAGTATGTTTTCTAAAATGGTCATCTAGACGTCGTTCTTTCGACTGAAATGACTACCTTTACAAAAACGAATTGTAACTTATTTTTCCGACTATAAACCTATAATTTTTCTGTTTAGATTCATAAAATAGAGTTCAATATGTAACCATAGCAATTTGATTCACTCAAAACGGATTTAAAATGAAGAAGTTATGGGTAAAACAAGATTGGATAATTTTTCTCATTTTAGCTACGTGAAAATTGGTAACAAATCTATTCCAACCATAACTTAATTAACTTGTATTGTATATTATGTAATCTTGAGATACCATTGACACGTATACAATGTTTCGACCTATCATGTCGACACATCTATATATATTTCGGAACAACCATAGACACTCTATATGTGAATGTTGGAGTTAGCTATACAGGGTTGAGGTTGATTCCAAAATATATATAGTTTGAGTTATGATCAATATTGAGATACGTATACACTGGGTCGTGGATTGATTCAAGATAATATTTATCGATTTATTTCTGTACATCTAACTGTGGACAACTAGTTGTAGGTTACTAACGAGGACAGCTGACTTAATAAACTTAAAACATCAAAATATATTAAAAGTGTTGTAAATATATTTTGAACATACTTTGATATATATGTATATATTGTTATAGGTTCGTGAATCAACCAGTGGCCAAGTCTTACTTCCCGACGAAGTAAAAATCTGTGAAAGTGAGTTATAGTCCCACTTTTAAAATCTAATATTTTTGGGATGAGAATACATGCAGGTTTTATAAATGATTTACAAAATAGACACAAGTACGTGAAACTACATTCTATGGTTGAATTATCAAAATTGAATATGCCCCTTTTTATTAAGTCTGGTAATCTAAGAATTAGGGAACAGACACCCTAATTGACGCGAATCCTAAAGATAGATCTATTGGGCCTAACAAACCCCATCCAAAGTACCGGATGCTTTAGTACTTCGAAATTTAAATCATATCTGAAGGGTGTCCCGGAATGATGGGGATATTCTTATATATGCATCTTGTTAATGTCGGTTACCAGGTGTTCACCATATGAATGATTTTTATCTCTATGTATGGGATGTGTATTGAAATATGAAATCTTGTGGTCTATTGTTACGATTTAATATATATAGGTTAAACCTATAACTCACCAACATTTTTGTTGACGTTTAAAGCATGTTTATTCTCGGGTGAATATTAAGAGCTTCCGCTGTTGCATACTAAAATAAGGACAAGATTTGGAGTCCATGTTTGTATGATATTGTGTAAAAACTGCATTCAAGAAACTGATTTCGATGTAACATATTTGTATTGTAAACCATTATGTAATGGTCGTGTGTAAACAGGATATTTTAGATTATCATTATTTGATAATCTACGTAAAGCTTTTTAAACCTTTATTTATGAAATAAAGGTTATGGTTTGTTTTAAAAATGAATGCAGTCTTTGAAAAACGTCTCATATAGAGGTCAAAACCTCGCAACGAAATCAATTAATATGGAACGTTTTTAATCAATAAGAACGGGACATTTCAGTTGGTATCAGAGCGTTGGTCCTAGAGAATTAGAAAATTTGCATTAGTGTGTCTTATCGAGTTTGTTAGGATGCATTAGTGAGTCTGGACTTCGACCGTGTTTTCTTTAAAAATGATTGCTTAACATTTTTGTTGGAAACTATATATTTTTAACATATGAATATTATGTGATATATTAATCTCTTAACGTGTTTGATATTATGTGATAGATGTCTACCTCTAGAACAAGTCCCATTGACTCACCTAATAATAATGAAGAGTCAAATGTAAATTGGAATGATTCGTGGACTGATTCACAAGTTCCCGAAGAGGAACCGGAAGAAGAGTCGGAACCGGAAGAAGAATCGGAACCGGAAGAAGAATCGGAACCGGAAGAAGAAATAGAACCGGTGGGGGAAATAATAAAACGGTTAAGTAAAAGAAAATCCTCAACCAACCGACCAAGGTTAATTATGGTCAATGGTGTTTCCGCTAAGGAAGCAAAATATTGGGAGGATTACCAATTCTCCGATGAATCGGATTCTGACGAGAATTCCGATGATGTTATAGAAATTACCCCAACTGAATTTAAAAAGGCAAAAGAAAATAATAAGGGAAAGGGCATAAAAATAGAGAAATCTAATTCCAACCCCGATGAACTTTATATGTATCGTCAACCCCCGAAGTCCTTAAGTTGTAACAATGACCCGGGAACCTCTAAACCACCAGGTTTTTCTAAACCAATGTGGACAACGACGGCTCGTATTAGAGGAACATCATATATCCCTAGAAACTTGGCAAAACGAACCAAAACCGAACAAGAAGAAACGAGCGAGTCGGAATAAGATAGTTGTATTCGTGTGGTGTAATATATGTAATATAGTGTGCTTATGCTTTATGATATATGTAAAAATTGCTTGTATTAATAAGTATTTTTTATGAATCTAACTCTTGTCTATTTTACAGTATAAAAACACAAAATGGATAGACAACCCAATATTTTAAGAGACCTACCCAGAGACATGATTGATGAAATCTTGTCTAGAGTCGGTCAGAATTCCTCGGCACAACTATTTAAGGCGAGATCAGTTTGTAAGACATTCGAAGAACGTTCCAAGAATGCCTTGGTTTATAAAAGGCTTTCGTTCGAAAGATGGGGGATATCACATTGGGAAATCCATAAGTTAAGATGTGTTTACTTTGACGCATATATTGCGGGGAACCCAAATGCTATTTTACGCAATGGGTTAAGAAATTATTTTGACTCAGTATATCCGAATATAGGACTTCGTGATTTAGAAAAAGCGGCTAACATGCAACATAAAGAAGCATGTTATGCTTATGGGTTAGTATTGTTCGCTTCTCACCAAAGTGAGAACAAGAACATCGGGCTACAACTATTAAACAAAACATTCCCACAAGTGACGGAGTCGGTAATTAGGGTAAGAAATGAGGTTTTTAGATTGTTACGGGAGTGTTGGACATTACGTAACCCTCGTCCCTTTGACGACGTAACAACACGCTATCTTATCAACGGCCATAACGGTTATGTTCCACAAGACCAAGGATGGGAAGTAATCCTAGTAAACCAGAATGCATGACTTATTTCTGGACGTATGAATTACGTGTCTTTATTGCCTTTGCTGAACGACTTGTGTACTAGCTAGAATTATCTTCACAACCATCTTGTATCAAATTTATTGTGTGCTATATTTCATGCTATATGTAAAATAAGCGGTATTGTAAGTTTGTAAAATATTGTGTAAAAGTTTGAACGCGAAATATTATTATAATCAGTTTTTCATATAGAATTGTAGTAGTTGAATTGTATATTAGCTACTAAGTATGAACTTAACGGGTAGGTACTACCCGAATTTAAACTTATAAAATGCTAATATGAAGAAAAAGCTTTTATAAATGAGTTCATATTATGCTACGAAATACTATTAACTACTCTTAATATTCTGTATGATTAACTTGTTCCATTTGACTATTTTGAAGGAAATGGCACCGACTACTCGACACACCGTGAATATGAATGAAGAGGAATTCCGTACTTTTCTAGCTTCAAACATAGCCGCAGTACAGACTGTGCTACATACCAACAATAACCTTGGATCTAGCAGTACAGGAAATCGTGAAGGATGCACCTACAAAGAATTCACTGCCTGCAAACCTTTGGAATTTGATGGAACCGAAGGACCGATCGGATTGAAACGGTGGACCGAGAAGGTCGAATCGGTGTTTGCCATAAGTAAGTGTACTGAAGAGGACAAAGTGAAGTACGCTACGCATACCTTCACAGGTTCTGCGTTAACATGGTGGAATACCTATCTAGAGCAAGTGGGACAAGACGATGCGTACGCACTACCGTGGTCAGCATTCAAGCACTTGATGAACGAGAAGTACCGTCCCAAAACCGAGGTCAATAAGCTCAAGACAGAACTTAGACGGTTACGAACCCAAGGATTTGATATTACCACGTACGAAAGACGATTCACCGAATTGTGCCTATTGTGTCCGGGAGCATTCAAAGATGAGGAAGAGAAGATCGACGCATTTGTGAAAGGATTACCGGAAAGAATCCAAGAAGATATAAGTTCACACGAGCCCGCCTCCATACAACAGGCATGTAGAATGGCTCACAAACTAGTGAACCAGATTGAAGAAAGAATTAAAGAACAGACTGCTGAAGAGGCCAATGTGAAGCAAGTCAAAAGAAAGTGGGAGGAAAACGGTGATAAGAATCACCAATACAACAACAACAGCAATTACAACAATAATCGCAACAATTATCCCAACAATCGCAACATCAATCGCAACTACAAAAAACGGCCCAACAACAACAACAACAACAACAACAACAACAGCAACTACAACAATCATCCCAACAACAATAATAACCGCAACAACAACAACAACAACAATCAGAAGCAGCTATGCCAAATGTGTGAAAAGTATCACTCGGGGTTCTGCACCAAATTTTGCAACAAGTGTAATAGAAATGGTCATAGCGCGGCGAAGTGTGAGGTCTACGGACCAGGGGTTAATAGAACGAAAGGAACAAATGGTGTCGGAACGAGTAATGGCGGAGCAAGTAGTGTCGGAGCAAGTTATGCCAATGTAGTTTGTTATAAATGTGGAAAACCGGGCCACATTATTAGAAATTGCCCGAACCTGGAGAACACGAATGGACAAGGCCGCGAAAGAGTTTTCAATATTAATGCGGCAGAGGCACAGGAAGACCCGGAGCTTGTTACGGGTACGTTTCTTATTGACAATAAATCTGCTTACATTTTATTTGATTCGGGTGTGGATAGAAGCTATATGAGTAGAGATTTTTGTGCTAAATTAAGTTGTCCATTGACGCCTTTGGATAGTAAATTTTTACTCGAATTAGCAAATGGTAAATTAATTTCAGCAGATAATATATGTCGGAATCGAGAAATTAAACTGGTTAGCAAAACATTTAAGATTGATTTGATACCAGTAGAGTTAAGGAGTTTTGATGTGATAATCGGTATGGACTGGTTGAAAGAAGTGAAAGCAGAGATCGTTTGTTACAAAAATGCAATTCGCATTATACGAGAAAAAGGAAAACCCTTAATGGTGTACGGAGAAAAGGGCAACAAGAAGCTACATCTTATTAGTAATTTGAAGGCACAAAAACTAATAAGAAAAGGTTGCTATGCTGTTCTAGCACACATCGAGAAAGTACAAACTGAAGAAAAGAGCATCAATGATGTTCCCATTGCAAAAGAATTTCCCGATGTATTTCCGAAAGAATTACCGGGATTACCCCCACAGCGATCTGTTGAATTTCAAATAGATCTTGTACCAGGAGCTGCACCAATAGCTCGTGCTCCTTACAGACTCACACCCAGCGAGATGAAAGAACTGCAAAGCCAATTACAAGAACTTTTAGAGCGTGGTTTCATTCGACCAAGCACATCACCGTGGGGAGCTCCTGTTTTATTTGTCAAGCAGAAAGATAGTACATTCAGGTTGTGTATCGACTACCGAGAGTCGAACAAACTTACCATCAAGAACCGCTACCCACTACCGAGAATCGACGACTTATTTGATCAACTACAAGGCTCGTCTGTTTATTCAAAGATTGACTTATGTTCTGGGTATCATCAAATGCGGGTGAAAGAAGATGATATTCCAAAGACTGCTTTTAGAACACGTTACGGTCATTACGAGTTTATGGTCATGCCGTTTGGTTTAACTAATGCACCAGCTATGTTCATGGACCTTATGAACCGAGTGTGTGGACCATACCTTGACAAGTTTGTCATTGTTTTCATTGATGACATACTTATTTACTCAAAGAATGACCAAGAACACGGTGAACATTTGAGAAAGGTGTTAGAAGTATTGAGGAAGGAAGAATTGTACGCTAAGTTTTCAAAGTGTGCATTTTGGTTGGAAGAAGTTCAATTCCTCGGTCACATAGTGAACAAAGAAGGTATTAAGGTGGATCCGGCAAAGATAGAAACTGTTGAAAAGTGGGAAACTCCAAAAACTCCGAAACACATACGCCAGTTTTTAGGACTAGCTGGTTACTACAGAAGGTTCATCCAAGACTTTTCCAGAATAGCAAAACCCTTGACTGCATTAACGCATAAAGGGAAGAAATTTGAATGGAATGATGAACAAGAGAAAGCGTTTCAGTTATTGAAGAAAAAGCTAACTACGGCACCTATATTGTCATTGCCTGAAGGGAATGATGATTTTGTGATTTATTGTGATGCATCAAAGCAAGGTCTCGGTTGTGTATTAATGCAATGAACGAAGGTGATTGCTTATGCGTCTAGACAATTGAAGATTCACGAACAAAATTATACGACGCATGATTTGGAATTAGGCGCGGTTGTTTTTGCATTAAATACTTGGAGGCACTACTTACATGGGGTCAAAAGTATTATATATACCGACCACAAAAGTCTTCAACACATATTTAATCAGAAACAACTGAATATGAGGCAGCGTAGGTGGATTGAATTATTGAATGATTACGACTTTGAGATTCGTTACCACCCAGGGAAGGCAAATGTGGTAGCCGATGCCTTGAGCAGGAAGGACAGAGAACCCATTCGAGTAAAATCTATGAATATAATGATTCATAATAACCTTACTACTCAAATAAAGGAGGCGCAACAAGGAGTTTTAAAAGAGGGAAATTTAAAGGATGAAATACCCAAAGGATCGGAGAAGCATCTTAATATTCGGGAAGACGGAACCCGGTATAGGGCTGAAAGGATTTGGGTACCAAAATTTGGAGATATGAGAGAAATGGTACTTAGAGAAGCTCATAAAACCAGATACTCAATACATCCTGGAACGGAAAAGATGTACAAGGATCTCAAGAAACATTTTTGGTGGCCGGGTATGAAAGCCGATGTTGCTAAATACGTAGGAGAATGTTTGACGTGTTCTAAGGTCAAAGCTGAGTATCAGAAACCATCAGGTCTACTTCAACAACCCGAAATCCCGGAATGGAAATGGGAAAACATTACCATGGATTTCATCACTAAATTGCCAAGGACTGCAAGTGGTTTTGATACTATTTGGGTAATAGTTGATCGTCTCACCAAATCAGCACATTTCCTGCCAATAAGAGAAGATGACAAGATGGAAAAGTTAGCACGACTGTATTTGAAGGAAGTCATCTCCAGACATAGAATACCAATCTCTATTATCTCTGATAGGGATGGCAGATTTATTTCAAGATTCTGGCAGACATTACAGCAAGCATTAGGAACTCGTCTAGACATGAGTACTGCCTATCATCCACAAACTGATGGGCAGAGCGAAAGGATGATACAAACTCTTGAAGACATGCTACGAGCATGTGTTATTGATTTCGGAAACAGTTGGGATCGACATCTACCGTTAGCAGAATTTTCCTACAACAACAGCTACCATTCAAGCATTGAGATGGCGCCGTTTGAAGCACTTTATGGTAGAAAGTGCAGGTCTCCGATTTGTTGGAGTGAAGTGGGGGATAGACAGATTACGGGTCAGGAGATTATACAAGAAACTACCGAGAAGGTCATCCAAATTCAACAACGGTTGAAAACCGCCCAAAGTCGACAAAAGAGCTACGCTGACATTAAAAGAAAAGATATAGAATTTGAAATTGGAGAGATGGTCATGCTTAAAGTTGCACCTTGGAAAGGCGTTGTTCGATTTGGTAAACGAGGGAAATTAAATCCAAGGTATATTGGACCATTCAAGATTATTGATCGTGTCGGACCAGTAGCTTACCGACTTGAGTTACCTCAACAACTCGCGGCTGTACATAACACTTTCCACGTCTCGAATTTGAAGAAATGTTTTGCTAAAGAAGATCTCACTATTCCGTTAGATGAAATCTAAATCAACGAAAAACTCCAATTCATCGAAGAACCCGTCGAAATAATGGATCGTGAGGTTAAAAGACTTAAGCAAAACAAGATACCAATTGTTAAGGTTTGATGGAATGCTCGTAGAGGACCCGAGTTCACCTGGGAGCGTGAAGATCAGATGAAGAAGAAATACCCGCATCTATTTCCAGAAGATTCGTCAACACCTTCAACAGCTTAAAATTTCGGGACGAAATTTATTTAACGGGTAGGTACTGTAGTGACCCGAACTTTTCCATGTTTATATATATTAATTGAGATTGATATTTACATGATTAAATGTTTCCAACATGTTAAGCAATCAAACTTGTTAAGACTTGATTAATTGAAATATGTTTCATATAGACAATTGACCACCCAAGTTGACCGGCGATTCACGAACGTTAAAACTTGTAAAAACGACATGACGATATATATATGGATATACATATGGTTAACATGAGATTATGATAAGTAAGTATCTCCATAAGTATATTAACAATGAGTTATATACATATAAACAAGACTACTAACTTAAGGATTTCGAAACGAGACATATATGTAACGATTATCGTTGTAACGACATTTAAATGTATATATATCATATTAAGATATATTAATATATCATAATATAATGATAATATAATAATTTAACATCTCATTAGATATAATAAACAATGGGTTAACAACATTAATTGAGATCGTTAACTTAAAGGTTTCAAAACAACACTTACATGTAACGACTAACGATGACTTAACGACTCGGTTAAAATGTATATGCATGTAGTGTATTTAGATGTATTAAAATACTTTTGGAAGACTTCAAGACATATATCAAAACACTCATACTTAATGAAAATGGTTACAGTTACTTTCCCATTCTTTTCTTTCATCAAGAATTCTAGTCGTATTCTTACCCGTATTATACACAGCTTCAAAACGTACTTACTATGGGTATATACCAATAGGAACTAGCATGGGATTCCACTCTTGATTATGTCATGTATGTCTAATCAATTTTAACTTCTACCATGAGCTAGTCAACTAACTAGAACTCCTTTTAACCCCACTCACCACTCACTAATTACCACTCATCATTCACTCCATTTCACTTCCAATTCTCTTTCTAATTCTCTCTCAACACACCCACACTATTATGAACGTATTTTTCCAGTAGTTAATCATCATCTTCATAAAAAATCACTTCAAGAATCAAGCTATAATCATCATAGGAAGAACACTTCAAGAACACTTCAAAAATCCCTTCAAGTTTACTAATTTACTTCCAAGCTTTCTAATCCATTCCAAGTAATCATCTAAGATCAAGAAACCTTTGTTATATACAGTAGTTTATCTTTCTTATTCAAGGTAATATTCATATTCAAACTTTGATTCAATTTCTATAACTATAAACTATCTTAATTCGAGTAAAAATCTTACTTGAACTTGTTTTTGTGTCATGATCCTACTTCAAGAACTTTCAAGCCATCCAAGATCCTTTGAAGCTAGATCATTTCTTGTCACTTCCAGTAGGTTTACCTACTAAAATTTAGGTAGTAATGATGTTCATAACATCATTCGATTCATATATATAAAACTATCTTATTCGAAGGTTTAAACTCGTAATCACTAGAACATAGTTTAGTTAATTCTAAACTTGTTCGCAAACAAAAGTTAATCCTTCTAACTTGACTTTTAAAATTAACTAAACACATGTTCTATATCTATATGATATGCTAACTTAATGATTTAAAACCTGGAAACACGAAAAACACCGTAAAACCGGATTTACGCCGTCGTAGTAACACCGCGGGCTGTTTTGGGTTAGTTAATTAAAAACTATGATAAACTTTGATTTAAAAGTTGTTATTCTGATAAAATGATTTTTATTATGAGCATGAAACTATATCCAAAAATTATGGTTAAACTCAAAGTGGAAGTATGTTTTCTAAAATGGTCATCTAGACGTCGTTCTTTCGACTGAAATGACTACCTTTACAAAAACGACTTGTAACTTATTTTTCGGACTATAAACCTATACTTTTTCTATTTATATTCATAAAATAGAGTTCAATATGAAACCATAGCAATTTGATTCACTCAAAACGGATTTAAAATGAAGATGTTATGGGTAAAACAAGATTGGATAATTTTTCTCATTTTAGCTACGTGAAAATTGGTAACAAATCTATTCCAACCATAACTTAATCAACTTGTATTGTATATTATGTAATCTTGAGATACCATAGACACGTATACAATGTTTTGACCTATCATGTCGACACATCTATATATATTTCGGAACAACTATAGACACTCTATATGTGAATGTTGGAGTTAGCTATACAGGGTTGAGGTTGATTCCAAAATATATATAGTTTGAGTTGTGATCAATACTGAGATACGTATACACTGGGTCGTGGATTGATTCAAGATAATATTTATCGATTTATTTCTGTACATCTAACTGTGGACAACTAGTTGTAGGTTACTAACGAGGACAGCTGACTTAATAAACTTAAAACATCAAAATATATTAAAAGTGTTGTAAATATATTTTGAACATACTTTGATATATATGTATATATTGTTATAGGTTCGTGAATCAACCAGTGGCCAAGTCTTACTTCCCGACGAAGTAAAAATCTGTAAAAGTGAGTTATAGTCCCACTTTTAAAATCTAATATTTTTGGGATGAGAATACATGCAGGTTTTATAAATGATTTACAAAATAGACACAAGTACGTGAAACTACATTCTATGGTTGAATTATCAAAATTGAATATGCCCCTTTTTATTAAGTCTGGTAATCTAAGAATTAGGGAACAGACACCCTAATTGACGCGAATCCTAAAGATAGATTTATTGGGCCTAACAAACCCCATCCAAAGTACCGGATGCTTTAGTACTTCGAAATTTAAATCATATCTGAAGGGTGTCCCGGAATGATGGGGATATTCTTATATATGCATCTTGTTAATGTCGGTTACCAGGCGTTCACCATATGAATGATTTTTATCTCTATGTGTGGGATGTGTATTGAAATATGAAATCTTGTGGTCTATTGTTACGATTTGATATATATAGGTTAAACCTATAACTCACCAACATTTTTGTTGACGTTTAAAGCATGTTTATTCTCAGGTGAATATTAAGAGCTTCCGCTGTTGCATACTAAAATAAGGACAAGATTTGGAGTCCATGTTTGTATGATATTGTGTAAAAACTGCATTCAAGAAACTGATTTCGATGTAACATATTTGTATTGTAAACCATTATGTAATGGTCGTGTGTAAACAGGATATTTTAGATTATCATTTTTTGATAATCTACGTAAAGCTTTTTAAACCTTTATTTATGAAATAAAGGTTATGGTTTGTTTTAAAAATGAATGCAGTCTTTGAAAAACGTCTCATATAGAGGTCAAAACCTCGCAACAAAATCAATTAATATGGAACGTTTTTAATCAATAAGAACGGAACATTTCAAGTATGACATCTGCAAATTCGGAAAATACTCAAATGTCCATGCCACTCAATTAGCTCTAATATGGTGTTAGGGGAATGAAATCAAAGTGAACATGGCTTATCTTATGGCATCAAGAATGAATGGAATCCTCACTAAAACCACTCGTGCATTGCCTTATGGGTTGCACCTTAATAGAGTGTTTGAATATCTGGGTATCACAAGTGATGACTTCCATCAACCCATTCATGTCATATTCAAAGCACCAAAAACTTCAGAAGTAACCATCCATAAACGAAAAAGAATGATCAGTGAAGCAGGAACCAGTAGAGAAGAAACTGTGTTTCCTGACAATGAAAATGAAGAGGCTCATGGACAAGTTGAAGAGTTAAGAATAATGGAAAAGATGGATTAAATATACCAGAAACAAATCCAAAACCTCAAAAAGGAGTCAAAGATGTGAAGATAATGAAGGGGGTGATGAGGAAGCTGACATGCAGAAAAATTGATACTGAGGATGATGACTCGAGTGCTTCGGCCTAAAAAAAAAATTTCTTTGAATTAACTTGAGTATTTTGTGTAATGTGTAAAACTATTATGCCATGGTTGAATGTAGACATGATGCTTTTGAATATTCTAATGTCTTAATTAAAACAACTTGCTCAAAGGAAAATAAGACGCTAACAATTTGAAAAGGTGTTGCAGACAAAATACGATTGCAATCACGGCTAACCGTGATCCTGACCGCAGATTGACTGCAACCAATTTAAGCTTCATTAAATACACATCAAAAGCGAATCAATATCACTACTCTAAAAGCAATATCCAAATACAATCAAACTTAATTCCAACTTTAATTTTCTTGAAGAAAACAATTACTCAAAATGGATGGAAAGCCTTTACTCAAGAGTCCTTAATTTGAGAGATCTCAAAGAACATCTTGCAACTCAAAGCAATGAGCTCTTCAAAACCCTTTCTCTTCTCAAACTTCAAACATCACTCAAATCTCAAAATGATAAAATTTCTCAATCATCTTCCATATGATGAAAAGAAGAACCCTCAAGATGACTCTAGACACATCTAAGAAGAACATGAAGTAGTCTATAACTATCCTACTCTTCAAAGAGAGTTTGACAAAATTGGATGGGGATCATTTCTCTCACTCAAAACCTACACATTTCCTTCACTTGTCAAGCAATTCTATTCAAAGTTCGAATTTACCTCTGACCAAAAGGTAAAATTTACTCTGCTTGATCAAGATCATGTGATGACACTTAAGCGATTTGGGTACATCCTTAGAGTGCCAACAAAAGGAGCTGAGTTCTATGATATGAAGAATCATATACAACTCATTCCCAAGTTCATTCCAAGAAGAGCACTAACCTCACTCTTCATTGATCCAGAACTAAAACTAAGTACTCTCTGTCAAAAAGGAGTTTTTGACAATGACATCCGACCAGACATGGGACATGCAAAACGATCATAAGTCACAACATCTTCTTCAGAAAAGAAGATGATGATAAAGTGTCCATGACTAAACATGGAGTCATGTGGTGCTTAACCAAGTCCATACCAGTAAATCTTGCCTACATAATGGCTTCTGAGATGCAAGATCTTATGCAACCTTTTCCCTACGGTCGTCGTTTGACATTTTTTTTCAAACACCTCAACGCATTGACTCCTACATCGTCTTCTGGAAACAATTGTATTATCACTCATGCATGACTCCATTGAGTGTAGCATACAAGAATTTTAGACTAGGAATGACTTGTTGTACTCTCCATGCATAATTTCATATATGCATATCTATGTTTCATGTCTGCTATGAATAAAATGTGTGCTTGTTATGTTTTAATAAATATTTTCTAACGTGCACAATTTAAGGGGGAGCTTTGCTCTAAGGGCGAGCATAGTTCTAGGGGGTGCTAACCTTTTTGCTTCGACAAAAGGGGGAGAAATATGGATACAAGTGATTGTTAACACTTGCGTATTTATAGCAAAATGTCCCTCATCACTTGTATGTTTGTCATCATTAAAAAGGGGAGAATGTTGGTTGAATGTTGGTTAATGAACTAAACGACAAAGTTAAGTATGATGATTAACCAAAGAATTTGTTTTGATGATGACACATACATATGCATAAGTGATGACCGACATCTTAACATAAAACACATAAGGTCACTAATCCATACTTTATCTTGCAAATGATCCAGCCGTAGAACCCCAAACTAAATTGCAAAGCAGTTTTATGAAAACAAGTTGCACGGTCGCCACCACGGTCAACCGTAGTGCGACCGCAGTTTTCTCTGTCACCACTTTTGACCAAATTAAGTTTGACTAGTTCCCGACATCTATAATTCATGAAACCTTTCTCAACATTCTTAGAATAGATGCCTTCTCCATACTCAATTGAGTTTTGATTATAAAAACACTAATTGTGGTTAATTACGCCTAATGACATCTTAATGACAAATTAACTAAGATTAGGCATAACACATAAGTGTTAAACAACAACTTGTGATCTTAAATATTATCTAGACATCCTTAGTATGATCATCAAGTACCAACATACTTAAGCCAATGTCACTAGAACAATAATTACTATTAAAGATGACTTAGTGGCTAATTAAGGCTAAATGAAGAATAATACTTTCAAGTGTAACTAGTAAAGACTTGTAATCCTAAAATACACTTAGATACATTTAGGATGGTCACCAAGTCCTAACTAAAGATTGTTCTTCCCTTGTGCATGTGTTGGACATTAATGTTTGCTTACACATTAATCATGCAATATGTTATATTGCAAGTAAGCTTGATAAAAGCTTAAATTACAAGTTGTGCAAATATCTATATGATTGATCTTAGAGTAATTATCTCTTGCTATGTGTGAGTATTACTTGCTACTTGCTAATATGTTTAATACTCATAAATTTGTCAACTTAACTAATATGTTTGCTATGTGCTTACTAGTTAGAATACTGGGATTCAAGTAATTAGCCTACTCCAATAAATTAAGTGTAAAATGGTTCACAATGGAATTATGATCAATTGTTTAATTGGTCTTGTCTAAGTAACAAGTTGTGATTACTTATTCAAGTATAACTTAACTTTGATGTCTCTACACACTTAATGATTATCTTAGAAAGACATCATTCAATTAATCTCTACCTAATCTTAAAATGAACATGACTTGTCATTAATTGAAACTATGAAGTTAATGACATATTGACTAGTCACTAGAATTGAACTAAATGCATTAATGTGACTAACTAAGTCTTGACCAAACTGAGATTTCCTAAAATATCAATCAAGACACTTCTCTAAGAATGTTGGGTTTACCACTATTAAAGTGTTATGTCAGTTTCACTCAATAAGACTAAATCTCACACACTTAATGCATATAGTACTTGTATAGGATGTTGGATTTCTTTTGCAGGTGCTAGATGGAGTAAAGGTGCCAAAATGTGGTGTTCAAATTTGAGTCAAATGACTATACAATGGATATACATTTTGGACTGGAGCACGCACTATCACACCCCCAGTTATGGGCCTGGGCGAAATGTGACTTAATATCAAAATATACCAACATATTATAATAACGAGAACAATACTAAATGATAAAATCAAACTTTAATGAGTACGCAGCGGAAAATGAAATGTCGTTACAAAGGAATAAATAAATGTTTAAATGCAATAGTAATAAATGCGATATCTCTTGATCCTATGTCCAAGTAGCATCACATAAGCAGTAAGTATAAGAGCTTGAATCAAACAGCACCTGAGATAAAAAATGCTAAAGTGTCAACCAAAAAGGTTGAGTGTAGTTCATAGGTTTAACAAAAGTTTGACCGTTGTTTTAGACCACAAGATTTAGTTGTAAAGTTGATCTCCCGCAGGATCAAAAAGTTATGCCAATGCGTGATATTTACATATTAACTAATAGACAAAAGTTATGAATAGTACCAGGGGCATTTTCGACTTTTAACCTTTTTTTTATTTTAACTAAATTTCATTTTACCAACAAAGGCCCCCACATTTTTTTGAAAAATTCAAATCGACCCCCCAAACAGGGGGGTAAAGTGTCAAATAACCATTTTCATAAAAAATCTTAAATAAACTCCACCCAAATATTCAACGGGTCATATCTTCTCGCTCGCAACGAGTTAAATTTTTCCGACACCATCGTTAAACTCGAAATAATTTTAGGAACACAATGTCACTAGCTATACGCAAAACGGACGTTTTTTAAAAAATGCTAAATATTTGGGGTACTTTTCATACACGTTGATTTTGCGTTAAATTTTTAAAAGTCGACAATTCCAAAGCGAAACGCGGAGATGCACATATATTGTTAATTTAAAATAACATTTAAATCTCTCACGGGTTATACCTTTTAGTTCGACTCAAGTTGCGCTTCAACGACATCATCGTTAGCCACAAAATAATTTTACTAAACGCAATAAAATACATTAAAAATCGAACCCCCGGCGCGAAGCTAGCGTTGAATAACTAGTTTAGACTAAACATTCAAGTTTGCCCCAAGACAAGTTATCGTTTATACTTGTCGGTTTAATTTCATTATTAAGTAATACAAAAACTTAGTCAAATGTATCGGGGACGTTACTCCCGATAGGCCTACCCCCACTAATTAAACATGCAAGCAGCAATTAAAAATATCACTGTAGGGACTTAGTCGGACATAGCCGGGTATAGAATAGTTTTAGCAGTTGGTACTTGTGTCTAAATTGTAAAATATAAAAATAGCATGTGTCTCACCCCAAGAAAAGTAAAAGTAAATAAGTTGCGCAATAGTAAGTGGGGCTATGAATTCACCTTAGTGGAGAGAGAGCTAGTTATTCCTCGGAATAGAAAGTTGGACGAGTGAGCAGAAAAGTCAACCTATGATATTTAAGAGTAGTAAGTGTTTTTGTCCATATTTAAATAAATGTTTAAGTATGATAGTGTTTTAAGTACAGCTCGTTTTACTAAGTTTCTATAACTAGAAAGTTTCCACTTTTAGTAGGTTTCTTATCTTAGTAAGTTTCTATTACTAGAAAGTTTCTATTTTAAGAGTGTTTTCTATTTTAGGATACTTGCCGTATTAGATAAGCTTCCAATCACCCCTCTCTCTTCGAATGGCCATTTCAGGTCTAGGGGCTTGAGCTATAGGACCCTTTAAATAGGAAATCTAAACCCTTCCGCCTAGAGTTTTGTAGAAACCATTCGTCAAGAAAGTTCGAAGATCTATACATCTCGAATATCCCAAAATGTTTTTATGTGTTATAATATAAGTAGTAGGTTATAGGTGTTAGTAATAGTAACAGTGTATACATGTTAATTAATAGTATAAGTTGTATTAGGGTTTCATTAATTAGGGTTAGTTAATTAAAGTAGTAATTAATAACTAGGGTTTAATAATTAATGTCCTAGGGTTTCATAAATTAGGGTTTAGTAAATTAGGGTTTTATTTAATGTAGTAATGATTAGGTAATGATTAGGGTTTTAATAATTAAAGTGGTATTAAATAATTAGGGTTAGATTTAATGAATTAGGGTATAATAATTAATTAGGTCTAGGGTTTAAGTAATTAGGGATTAATACATATATATGTATATTTTCGTGTATATATATATATATATATATATATATATATATATATATATATATATATATATATAATTTTTACATGTATATATGTATATGTGTCGATTTGTGTATGTATATATGTAGGTTTATTTTGTTTCCTTAATTAACTATAACAAATCTTCCATGTAATAACCTAGGGTTTTAAGATCAAAGTTTCCTTCCCCTTTTTTTTCTCCTAGTCGACATGCATACATACATATATATGTTTATATTATTATTTTTTTACATGTATAGATCTAGGTGTTTATGTATTTACTTATGTATAACAAGTTTATAATATGAATATGAATCAACAAAAATCAAATTTTATGTAAATAGTTTAGGGTTTATGTTATACCTTTGAAGATTCGAAGATAACTAACAAAGAAAAGAAGAACACGACGAAGATTGAAGATTAAAGCCTTGACAAACTTGAAGAACTTCTTGAAGATCCTTGAAGAACACGGATAACGTGAAGAACAACTCGAAGATCACCTTGAAGATTGGTGGTGGATTCCGATGGGTGGTGGTGATGATATTTTCGGCTTTGGCCTAAAATTAGAGAGAGATGGGAGAGATTTTGAGAGAGATGTAATTTATGATTTGGTACATGGAATGGGTTAGGTTAGGTCTCTATTTATAAGGAGGATAGGAGGATTCTAGAATTAGGGTTTAATAAGGAATTACTTAGGGAACAAGTTGGCTTGGAAAAGGGGTTATGGGAGGTGGATTTGGCTGAAATTTTTAGGGGTTATCGGCTAGGGTTATTAGGGTTAGGGTATGTGATTTTTCACTTTAGTCCTTGTACTTTAATTTGCTTAAATGACTCCTTAATTATCCTAGTTTAATTATTTTAATTACACAAGTTTTAAAGTTATTTATTTAGTCACAAAAGTTAATAAGCTTATTATTTTTATCTTGTATTTACTTGTCGTTTACAAAGTTAATTATTATTATTCTTAACAATCGTTAAATAAAGTCTTAATTGTTAAATTTAATTATTTAGTTGGGCATTTAATAAGGAAAAGTATAGAATGGAAAAATGAGGGTCGTTATAGTACCTCCCCGTTATTGAAAACTTCGTCCCGAAGTTTTTAGGTAGTTTCCTCGTTTGCATCAGCAGTTGAGAAGAGATGGGGATATTTTCGTTTCATATGGTCTTTGCGCTCCCAGGTATATTCGGTGCCTCTACGCGAATTCCAATGGACGTTAACGAAATGTATGTTGCTTTTACGCGTTTGTTTGACCTCTCCTTCCATGATTTCTATAGGCTCTTCAACGAAGTGCATTTGCTCATCAATGCGGACATCATCCAGAGGAATAACGAGTGTGTCATCAGCTAGACACCGTTTAAGATTTGAGACATGAAACACATCATGTACTTGACTGAGTTCGGTTAGTAGTTCTAATCGGTATGCCACGGGACCGACTCTTTCAGTGATTGTGAACGGTCCGACATATTGTGGACTGAGTTTACTTCGTTTACCAAAGCGGACAACACCTTTCCAAGGCGATACTTTCAACATGAGTTTATCTCCAACTTGGTATTCGATGTCTTTTCGTTTCCTATCAGCATAGCTCTTTTGTCGGCTACGGGCAGTTTCTAAACGTTGCTTAATTTGAACGATCTTTTCGGTAGTTTCGTGAATGATTTCAGGACTAGTTAAATGTCTGTCCTCAAGTTCATCCCAACACAAAGGGGATCTACACTTCCGTCCATATAAAGCTTCAAAAGGTGCAGCTTTAATGGTGGAGTGATAACTGTTATTGTAAGAAAATTCAACCAAAGGTAGATGTCTATCCCATTCTTTACTGAAATCGATTGCACAAGCACGTAGCATATCTTCCATAGTTTGAATAGTTCATTCACTTTCACCATCCATTTGAGGATGATAGGTTGTACTCATGTCGAGTTGAGTTCCAAGAACAGATTGTAAAGTTTTCCAGAATCTAGAAACAAATCGACTGTCGCGATCAGAAATAATCGAGATAGGAACACAATGACGTGAGACGATTTCTTTAATATAAAGCTGTGCTAATCTATCCATCTTGTCGGTTTCCTTGAACGGTATGAAATGTGCAGATTTAGTAAGACGATAAACTACGACCCAAATAGTATCGTTACCGTTCGAAGTCTTAGGTAACTTAGTAACAAAGTCCATAGTGATACATTCCCACTTCCACTGCGGAATATCAGGTTGTGTCGACAGACCAGAAGGCTTTTGATGTTCGGCCTTGACCTTCAAACAAGTAAGACATTTACTAACATAAGTAGCAATGTCGGCTTTCATGTTGGGCCACCAGTAGAATTGCTTCACATAGTGATACATTTTACTGGAACCAGGGTGAAAAGAATATCTAGTCTTATGTGCTTCATCCAAGACTAGTTCACGGAGATTATCGAAACGAGGAACCCAAATTCTATTTCCAAAGTACCGTGTACCATTAGATTTCCCTTGAAGCTGGTTCTCAAAACTAATGGGTCCTTCACCTTCGATAAGTGTCAGTTTAATAGCTTCCAATTGAGCTTCACAGATTCGTGAGATAAGATTTGATTTGATTTTCAGGTTTAGAGCACGAACACGTTTAACATCGTCTTTCTGACTAAGGGCATCGGTAACTACATTCGCCTTACCAGGACGATATTTCAGCTCACAGTGATAATCGTTCAATAACTCGAGCCATCGGCTTTGCCTCATGTTCAGCTATTTTTAATCAAAGATATGTCGAAGACTTTTATGATCAGTGTACACCGTAAAATGGGTACCATACAAATAATGTCTACATATTTTTAATGCAAATACCACGGCACCTAACTCAAGGTCATGTGTGGTATAGTTCTCTTCATGTTTCTTCAACTGCCTAGATGCGTAGGCAATAACTTTTTCACGTTGCATTAAAACACAACCAAAGCCATGCTTCGAAGCATCACAGTAAACAACAAAGTCATCAGTACCTTCAGGTAAGGATAGAATCGGGGCTGTGGTCAATTTCTCCTTTAGAATCTTGAAAGCAGATTCCTGTTCTTCGGACCACTCAAATTTCTTCCCTTTTTGAGTTAGCTTCGTAAGAGGTTTAGCAATGAGAGAAAAATCTTTTATGAACCTTCGATAGTAACCGGCAAGTCCCAAAAATTGGCGAATATGCTTCGCAGTCTTTGGTATCTCCCAGTTATGAATAGCAGTAATCTTAGCTGAATCGACATGTATTCCGTCTCTATCAACAACATGTCCAAGGAATTGTACGGTTTTGAGCCAAAACTCGCACTTAGAAAATTTAGCATAGAGTTGTTCCTTTCTTAAGAGTTCAAGAATCATACGCAAATGTTGCTCATGTTCTTTCTCACTCTTGGAATAGATCAAGATATCGTCAATGAACACAATAACGAATTTATCGAGGTAAGGCTTGTAGACACGATTCATAAGATCCATGAATACAGCAGGAGCATTGATTAAACCAAAAGGCATGACACATGTTAGGAACCCGATGTTATATAGTATTAATGTGAAACATGCTTAAATGAAGGTTCCTTAGAAGAGGGCTATATAAGAAACCTAAGTAGTCCTAATTAGATAGCCATTGTATTTTAACTGAGTTCTAGAAGCTGTGGAATGTAAATTTTACCGATTCTCTCTCATACAGAATCTCCTTCTTACTTACCGAATCTCATTCTATCTTATCATTTCTCTCAATCTCAACATGATCTGACTTATCAATTGGTATCAGAGCTTCTAGGGAGTGATTCTACATCACTATATCGATCCAGAGATTGTAGATTACAGAATCTGAATACTCTCGGTAGAATTGAATTAGATTCGGTATTATCGAATTTGATAATCAGACATTCAGATTCTTATGATAAGTTTAGCAAAGGTGTATTAGGTCTATTAGAAAGAGTTTCGATCATCATTACAGCTTTTTAACTTTAATTATACAGAATCAAGTTGATTTTTAGAGTTCGTGGCTAAAACTCTCGGTATTGCTTAATTCAAGCTTGATTCTGGATTTTTGTGAAGATTTAAAGATTCAGTTGTGTTCGTGAGGTGTTAAATCACATTTCTGATAGTTCAATTTCTTCATTTCTTCAAGTTTTGAAGATTTGATCAACACTCGGTATCGTAACTGTCATACCGAGTCTGCTTCATTAATGGAAATTCATCTTAAGTGTTGTAGATTGTTGTGTGTTTGTGATTCTATCACATTCGGTTTGATTATATGCAGCTAATTGGTGTGGTTTGAGAAAGGATTCTGCTACATTTCTAAGTTTTAAACTTAGACTCGGTATTGTCAACTGCTACAGTTGACATTCAGTATCCTGAATCTTCAGTATCATTGATATTTTGTTTGTTACTAACTTGTTTTCTTGTGCAGCAAGGTTACCGAATCTAATTCAAAGTAATTGGATTGTGTTTAAACATAATAGCTTACAGAATTTGACTACCGAGTCATTTTCTGAACCAGAATCTCTGTTTTATTTAATTCTTTGTTTTTAAGTGTTCTGAGGCTTCAAGTTGGGTGGTTACCGAATCCATACCAAATCTGGGTGTATTACTTGTGATTCTTATCAGTTTCTTATACAGAATCTGGTTTACCAAATTGTTACCGAATCTGCTACCACTTACCGAGTCTGCTACAGTACCGAATCTTTACTGAATCTTTCATTCTTGTTAGATTTTGTACAGAACCTTGATCCTAGATTGTGTTTAATACCGAATCTATACCGAATCTACCTCAATTTAAGATGTCTACTCAAGATACTCTTATCATTGGATCAGATTCCTGTCCTCCAGTGTTGTTTGATGGCAAGTACACTCAGTGGCTTCATCGTATCACTCAGTACATAGACTATAAGGGTGAAAAAGCTAAACACATATGGGCTTCTTTGAGAGATGGTCCAGTTACAGAGTTTCATCCTGATACTGGTATGCCAATTCCAGTCTATGAACTTTCTGGTGATAAACGTGAAAGAGCTCAAGGTGACATAGAGGCTAAGAATATTGTCATGCAAGCTATCCCATATGAGTTATTTGAAAATGTTGATAGCAACACTACTGCAAAAGATATATGGGATGAGATCAAACGACAACAAGAAGGTTATGACATGTCAGACGTTACTAAATTGAATAAGGCTCTGGGATTGTATGAAGATTTCAAGCAGGAACCAGAAGAACTACTCAAGGATACCTACCGTCATTTCAATGGTGTTTTCAATGAGTTGAAAAGGTGTAAGATTGTAAAGGTGAATGCAGAAGTCAACAAGAAATTCCTGAAAAAGCTCAATGTTGATTGGCTTCCCTATGGAACCATTGTTCGATCAACCGAAGAGATTGACAAGATGACAATTCATGAGCTTGTTGGAGTTCTTATACATTATCAACCTGAAGTGTCTAAACTTCAAGAAGGAAGGAAAGAGGTGTCTTCAAGTGATCCTCTTGGTTTAATTGCCAAAAGGAAGAGCAAATCATCTACTTCTTCTAAAAAGTTTATCCAAGAAAGTTCTTGTTGAAGAATCTTCGGATTCTAATGACTTGAATCTTTCTGATATTGATGATTCTCATCTTGACTTAGTCAAAATGGCTGCCATGTTCACGAAAGCCTTGAATAAACACAAGTTCAAAGGCAAATCAAGCAATCAACGCAAAAACTCATCTTCTTCCTCCTACTACAAGAAACCTGATCAATCCAAACAACTACGTGCTGATGGTTCCAAAAAGGAAGATTCAATCTGTTTCAATTGTGGTAAAGCTGGGCATTACTCTCGGGAATGCAAGATGCCTAAGAAAAAGGATGCTGCTTACTACAAGAAGAAAATGTTGATGGAAAAGATTGTGGAAACTGGAGAAGAGCTGAAACCAGTTGATGATACTTGGTTTAACTGGACTGATGAATCGGATTCAGAGGTGGATCATGCAAATGTTTGCAAAGTGACTAAGCTCATAAAGGCTAAAGAAGTGTTGGAGAATTCTGACTCAACATCTGATGATGATGAGGTACAATCAACTGAAATCTCACCTGATTTTATAAAAATGCAAAATGACTTGATGAAGAATCTGGTCTCAATGTCAAAAGAAGTCAAAGGCTTAAAATCTGAAAACAAGGTTTTAAAAGATAAAATCAAACTTTCTGAGACCAAACCATCTTCATCCAAATTACAATCGGAATTGCAAAAGTTGACCGTCCAACTCAGCTCCACGGAAACAGAGTTGGAAGATCTTAAAAAATCAATTCATCCGATTAAAGTCGAAAGGACAGATTATCGTCTAAAATCAGAACGACTTGCAGAAAAAGTTCAATTTTTAGAAAAAGATCTTTCAGATTTGAAAAACCAACATGAACCCACACTTTCAAAGCTAAACGCGGAGATGCACATATATTGTTAATTTAAAATAACATTTAAATCTCTCACGGGTTATACCTTTTAGTTCGACTCAAGTTGCGCTTCAACGACATCATCGTTAGCCACAAAATAATTTTACTAAACGCAATAAAATACATTAAAAATCGAACCCCCGGCGCGAAGCGAGCGTTGAATAACTAGTTTAGACTAAATGTTCAAGTTTGCCCCAAGACAAGTTATCGTTTATACTTGTCGGTTTAATTTCATTATTAAGTAATACAAAGACTTAGTCAAATGTATCGGGGACATTACTCCCGATAGGCCTACCCCCAATAATTAAGCATGCAAGCAGCAATTAAAAATATCACTGTAGGGGCTTAGTCGGACATAGCCGGGTATAGCATAGTTTTAGCAGTTGGTACTTGTGTCTAAATTGTAAAATATAAAAACAACATGTGTCTCACCCCAAGAAAAGTAAAAGTAAATAAGTTGCGCAATAGTAAGTGGGGCTATTAATTCACCTTAGTGGAGAGAGAGCTAGTTATTCCTCGGAATAGAAAGTTGGACGAGTGAGCAGAAAAGTCAACCTATGATATTTAAGAGTAGTAAGTGTTTTTGCCCATATTTAAATAAATGTTTAAGTATGATAGTGTTTTAAGTACAGCTCATCTTACTAAGTTTCTATAACTAGAAAGTTTCCACTTTTAGTAGGTTTCTTATCTTAATAAGTTTCTATAACTAGAAAGTTTCTATTTTAAGAGTGTTTTCCATTTTAGAATACTTGCCGTATTAGATAAGCTTCCAATCACCCCTCTCTCTTCGAATGGCCATTTCAGGTCTAGGGGCTTGAGCTATATGACCCTTTAAATCGGAAATCCAAACCCTTCCGCCTAGAGTTTCGTAGAAACCATTCGTCAAGAAAGTTCGAAGATCTATACATCTCTAATACATATCCCAAAATGTTTTTATGTGTTATAATATAAGTAGTAGGTTATAAGTGTTAGTAATAGTAATAGTGTATACATGTTAATTAATAGTATAAGTTGTATTAGGGTTTCATTAATTAGGGTTAGTTAATTAAAGTAGTAATTAATAACTAGGGTTTAGTAATTAATGGCCTAGGGTTTCATAAATTAGGGTTTAGTAAATTAGGGTTTTATTTAATGTAGTAATGATTAGGTAATGATTAGGGTTTTAATAATTAAAGTGGTATTAAATAATTAGGGTTAGGTTTAATGAATTAGGGTTTAATAATTAACCATAACAAATCTTCCATGTAATAACCTAGGATTTTAAGATCAAAGTTTCCTTCCCCTTTTTTTTCTCCTAGTCGACATGCATACATACATATATATGTTTATATTATTATTTTTTTTACATGTATAGATCTAGGTGTTTATGTATTTACTTATGTATAACAAGTTTATAATATGAACATGAATCAACAAAAATCAAAGTTTATGTAAATAGTTTAGGGTTTATGTTATACCTTTGAAGATTCGAACATAACTAACGAAGAAAAGAAGAACACAACGAAGATTGAAGATTAAAGCCTTGAGAAACTTGAAGAACTTCTTGAAGATCCTTGAAGAACACAAAAAACGCGAAGAACAACTCGAAGATCACCTTGAAGATTGGTGGTGGATTTCGATGGGTGGTGGTGATGATATTTTCGGCTTTGGCCGAAAATTAGAGAGCGATGGGAGAGATTTTGAGAGAGATGTAATTTATGATTTGGTACATGGAATGGGTTAGGTTAGGTCTCTATTTATAAGGAGGATAGGAGGATTCTAGAATTAGGGTTTAATAAGGAATTACTTAGGGAACAAGTTGGCTTGGAAAAGGGGTTATGGGAGGTGGATTTGGCCGAAATTTTTAGGGGTAATAGGGTAATTTTGCCCTCTAAAAATCGGCTAGGGTTATTAGGGTTAGGGCTTGTGATTTTTCACTTTAGTCCTTGTACTTTAATTTGCTTAACTGACTCCTTAATTATCCTAGTTTAACTATTTTAATTACACAAGTTTTAAAGTTATTTATTTAGTCACAAAAGTTAATAAGCTTATTATTTTTATCTTGTATTTACTTGTCGTTTACAAAGTTAATTATTATTATTCTTAACAATCGTTAAATAAAGTCTTAATTGTTAAATTTAATTATCTAGTTGGGCATTTAATAAGGAAAAGTATAGAATGGAAAAATGAGGGTCGTTATAGTACCTCCCCGTTATTGAAAACTTCGTCCCGAAGTTTTTAGGTAGTTTCCTCGTTTGCATCAGCAATTGAGAAGAGATGGGGATATTTCCATTTCATATGGTCTTTGCGCTCCCAGGTATATTCGGTGCCTCTACGCGAATTCCAACGGACGTTAACGAAATGTATGTTGCTTTTACGAGTTTGTTTGACCTCTCCTTCCATGATTTCTACAGGCTCTTCAACGAACTGCATTTGCTCATCAATGCGGACATCATCCAGAGGAATAACGAGTGTGTCATTAGCTAGATACCGTTTAAGATTTGAGACATGAAACACATCATGTACTTGACTGAGTTCGGTTAGTAGTTCTAATCGGTATGCCACGGGACCGACTCTTTCAGTGATTGTGAACGGTCCGACATATCGTGGACTGAGTTTACTTCGTTTACCAAAGCGGACAACACCTTTCCAAGGGGATACTTTCAACATGACTTTATCTCCAACTTGGTATTCGATGTCTTTTCATTTCCTATCGGCATAGCTCTTTTGTCGGCTACGGGCAGTTTCTAAACGTTGCTTAATTTGAACGATCTTTTCGGTAGTTTCATGAATGATTTCAGGACCAGTTAAATGTCTGTCCTCAAGTTCATCCCAACACAAAGGGGATCTACACTTCCGTCCATATAAAGCTTCAAAAGGTGCAGCTTTAATGTTGGAGTGATAACTGTTATTGTAAGAAAATTCAACCAAAGGTAGATGTCTATCCCATCCTTTGCCGAAATCGATTGCACAAGCACGTAGCATATCTTCCATGGTTTGAATAGTTCATTCATTTTGACCATCCGTTTGAGGATGATAGGCTGTACTCATGTCAAGTTGAGTTCCAAGAACAGATTGTAAAGTTTTCCAGAATCTAGAAACAAATCGACTGTCGCGATCAGAAATAATCGAGATAGGAACACCATGACGTGAGACGATTTCTTTAATATAAAGCTGTGCTAATCTCTCCATCTTGTCAATTTCTTTGATCGGTATGAAATGTGCTGATTTAGTAAGATGATCAACTACGACCCAAATAGTATCGTTACCGTTCGAAGTCTTAGGTAACTTAGTAACAAATTACATAGTGATACATTCCCACTTCCACCGCGGAATATCAGGTTGTGTCAACAGACCAGAAGGCTTTTGATGTTCGGCCTTGACCTTCAAACAAGTAAGACACTTACTAACATAAGTAGCAATGTGTAACATCCCGCCTATTTCTGTTTACCTTTCCGTCATACTATTTTAAATTTCGTTATGTAATTATAGCATCTCCCGTTGATACGCGTTTTAAATTATCTCGTTTAGGTAATTCACGCACCCGAATCAAACTAGAGGGACCAAGCTTGCCAAAGTGCCAAACCTTTAACTAGGTCAAAGGGTCAACACCCTTTCTCATCCATTCATTCTATCCATTTCATTTTTCCTTTTCATTTAATACTTTCAAGTATTCTCTCAAATCTTCAAACAAAGAACTCATCATCCATCCAAGATCTAGCAAGTGTTTCACAAAACAAATTACATATTTGGAATCCTTGCAACTTCCTCTTTGATTCCATACCGATTTCATTTCATTTGGGTAACTTTCTAGAATCACTAGATTTTGTGCTCTTGATGTTTTTAAATTATAAAGTTGTTAATTAGTGTCTATGGCTCAAGTCTAACATGAATATATATGATTTATATGTTCGATTTTGTTATTTGAAGTAACTAGCATGAACATAAACTTTGGTGTGTTTGATTTGGTGATTTGGTTGTTGAATGATGTTAAAATGTTAAAAATGCATGTATTAAATGTGCTCCTAACATCAATAGTTTCAATTTGATGTGTAGGTTGTTTTAGAAAACTTCATAAACATGATTAGTGATTTTGATGTTGTTGGTTAGGGTTTGATAGAATTGAATGTGAACATTACATGCTTTGAATGACATGAAATGTTATTTGTAAGTGTTAGGTTGTATTGTATGCTTGATCACCTTCGGAACGGCATATCATTCATGTAAATTTGTTGTCGAATCATCGAATTTCATTTATGAACTTGAATGCATTTAATGAGGAGCTTTGAATGTGATTTTTGTTGTTGTAAAAGTAAATGTGATTGATGAAATGTGTTTAGTTGTTTTCCTTGTCAAAATACCTTTCCGATGATATAAGATACATGCTTTGGTTGTTTGCGGGTCATAAATGGTGATTGTTTGAAGTTAGGTTCGTGCATAAAACTTAAAAACTGCCAGAATTCTCTGCACAGGTAATGGCGCGGTGCGCCATATACCCGCGCGGCGCTCCAAAGTGGGCTGTCCAACTTTGTCAATTTTCGAAAAATGTTTGCTATGCTACGCACCTCCGATTCACATGTAACTTATTCTAACATGCTCATATATGATTAAAAACCTCTGAAAAATACTTCGGGACCCGACCCGAACGTGTTGACTTTTTCGTTGACTTGACCGACTAAAGTTTGACTTTTTGTCAAACTTAACCAAATGATTATGCAATCTTTCTAACTTGTTTCTATACTTGTATCTTGCATTAAACTTGACAATTTGATTCACATGCTACATAATCGAGTCGTATTGAGCCATAGAACTAATTGAACATCTTTGACCAATCGTGACTATCGTTATTGATACAACCTAATTGTTTAGGTCGAGACTAGCATTGTTCTTGCACACGTTACTTGTTGGAGTAAATTTACTTTCCTACACTCAAGGTGAGATCATAGCCCCACTTCTCAAATACTTTTATACTTTTAAAATCGTGGGATGAGAAAACATATACATTACATACTTATATATACTTTTCACATGTATATATATACTTTTCATACTTTGATACTTTGAATACTATACGAAATCAAAGATACATACGAGTTAGAACGAAAATCCTCAAGTCCAATTATCATTATTTACACTTGTAGAGTGTAAGCGAGAAATTATGTTGTGTGGCTATGCGGGTTTGACGAACCCTCATTCAGATGAATGAAACGTACTTTCGATGTATAGTGTAGGTTCTAACACTATTATGCAGAGGTAAGATTCAGTTAAGTTTGATAATTGGGTGCTCGTGATACAAACACATCTTTTGAGATGTATACGCTTGATAAATGATTTATACTAAACCTTGTGATACAAATATACTTTATGCATACAACTATGATTTCACCAACGTTTTCGTTGACAGATTCTTTTATGTTTTCTCAGGTCCTTGAATGCATAATGATACATGCTTCCGCTCATTCTTTTTGATACTTGCATTGGATGTCGAGTATACTTGCATACGTGGAGCGTCTTTTGACTACTTTCAAATTATGTCGCATATGTTTCATTGTACTTTAAACTTTGTTATGTAACTAGTTGTCGAACTACTTTGTAAACCTTGAAACATCTATACTTATGAAATGAATGCGACATGTTTTTCGGTCAAACGTTATCTTAAAGACTTATGACCATGTAATGGGACCTACGTAGACGGCGCCGTTAAACATGATTTGGTCGGGTCGCTACAGATGGTATCAGAGCATTGGTTGTAGGGATTTAGAGTTCATTGGTGTCGACCCCGAGTCATAGGGTACATTGGTGAGTCTAGACTACAACCGGCATATAGACTTGACGTAGGAATTATTTGACTACTTGTGCATTTATACTCGAACTCTCCTACTCATATCTATCCTTATTCTACCTTAATCTTACGTTGACTAATTTAATTGACACGCCACCTTGACTTAGTGAAATAATGTCGAATGCACATATGAATTAGGGTAATATAATTTCCGGGATTATATTACGGTGACTCATATGAACGTTCCGATATTATGGCATAAAGAATTTAAGGCGAGTCAAGGAAAATTTTCTCTCTATCTTTATTCCATATCATGATTAGTATTATTGAAAATACTAATCAACGGTATTCTTGTGTTTTGAAGGAACAATGCCTCCTCGTCGCGTGCCACGCCATGAGACTCCCGAACAAGCACTACAACGAATGGTGGCCACTACAGTAGAGGCAGCAATGGCCGGTCACTCCTCTAACAACAACGATAACAACAACCAAGGGGCCGGTAACTCTAGCGAAGGGTGCTCCTATAAAGCTTTTATGGGGTGCAAACCTCACACTTATGATGGAACCGGGGGACCGGTTACTCTCACTCGATGGTTCGAACAAACGAAGGCCGTCTTTAGCATAAGCGGTTGTCGGGACCAAGACAAGGTCAAATACTCCACTCACACTTTCGCCGGTGTCGCCCTCACGTGGTAGAACACCTATGTGATGGATTTCAATACATAAACAAAGTCACAAACCCATTTTGTTACATATAAATTCGTGTGTATATGTATATATAAAGCGGAAGCAATTTCAAGTTTATGCATGTAAAGTTTAACCCTTTAAATTTGGAATCCATTAAAGATCTAGTCTTGAAAATACACTTAAATGTAAATAGAGCTAGTTAGATGTTTATACCTACTCCAAAATGGAGGTGAAGAACTAGGATGAAGAAGATGATGTAGATGAAGAAAACTTCTAACTTGAAGCCTCAAATCTTTGATACCCACAAGCAATAATCAACACCCAAGACTTGGTTAGGATTTTAGACACTTAATTACTTGCAAAAATCAACCAAGAATCCCTTGAAGAAAGGAGAGGAAATTGCAAATATTATTTTCAAAATGCTAGAGTCAAAGAGTGTGTTAAAGTTGCACCAATGCATGTGTATTAGTCATAATTATATGGAGTAATCAAGGAAGGGTGGTTGGCACCTAGGAGCCTTCAAAAAAATGGCCCCCCACCCCTTCCATTTATTTTATATTTTATTACATATTTATAAAACATACATGCATTTAGTTGTAAGTATTTTATTTTATAAGCCTTTTATAAAATAAAATGCAACACACATATGTTACATACACTTTATATTATTTATAACCTATATAAATAATATACAACATGTAGTAACTTATAATTATCCAAATAATTATATCTAGCATTTATTTTAGAAAACCAATTTCTAAAATTCAAGTGTCGTGTATTTGCTTTAATGATCCGATTGTCAAAACAAATACATAAAGTGTTGATAGCTTGTTATTGGGTATGACCCGACTTGGATCACAACATGTAAGCCACATTAATTTATTATGTCTCTCGGGCACAAGAAAATCCTTCAATCTCCCACTTGCACGAGAAACATAAGGAATTAATGCAAGTGACAGATACCACCTAACGACCGTCCATCACCCCCAACATGTTATGACTTAGTGCCATTCAATAACATCATCCCTTTCGAGTTTCCATTTCGAATATGATTTAGGTGAATCTTTCAATATATCCTTTTGCCCTAGATGTCATGTTAAATCCAAGAGACATAGAATGATCACTCTCTTATAGATTTAACTTTGTCAGGCCTTAGACATCTGACTCTCAACGAATAAGAGGGACAAATTCCATCTTGACTACATACGTCCTAGACATTACACTTCGTACCATACCTGAAACCTCCCTTATGTACTACCATGTTTCAGAATAGCGAAGGAAAGAATCAAGGCACAATATTCGGTGAATATCTGAACCCAATATGTGTCTCAGGTCAGAGGATATAATGATATTCTCCTTTACTCAAGATTACATGTGATCAACCACAAAGGTTCCATATAGTAATCTTGAGAGCGGGTCTTCCAATATTTGTGTCCCACAAATATCTATGAACCTTGGTTGCAACCTTGCCCTACATTCACCATTTGAATGTTAACCAATCCAAGTTCATAATAGTCTAGACCTCACACTTGTTCCCACAAATGTGATCAACTACGGAATTTAGAATAATAATTTATTCATGGATAAAATATGCTAAATTGGAACATGACTCATAATTTAAATTAATACCATAATTATATTAATGAGTTTGAACTAATTCGTTCCGTTACAATACATAAAGTAGATCAATTCCAATCACTAGAATGTCGAAGCCCTAATGCACAAACATGTCCCTCATGTTTTGGCCCATGTAAAAGCTTCGTGAGTGGATCCGCAACATTTTGATCTGTGTGAACTTTGTGAATACATATCTTTCCCTTTTCAACCTCATCCCTAATGTAGTTGAATCTCCGCTCAATGTGACGAGTCTTTTGATGAGCACGAGGTTCCTTGATTTGAGCAATCGCACCCTCGTTGTCACAAAAGATCTCAAGAGGGTCCTGAATGGAAGGGACCACTCCTAAGTCGTCGATGAATTTCTTCATCCATGCAGCTTCCTGAGCTGCCAATGAGGCGGCAATGTACTCCGACTCTGTAGTGGATAACGCAACAACTTCCTGTTTCGCACTCTTCCAAGAGACCGCACCACCATTTAACATGAATACATAACCGGATTGTGACCGAGAGTCATCTCGATCAGTTTGGAAACTCGCGTCCACGTAACCTTTTACAACGAGTTCCTCCTCACCAGACCCATATATTAGAAACATATCCTTAGTCCTTCTAAGGTATTTCAATATACATTTAACCGCAGTCCAATGACTATTTCCTGGGTTATTCTGGTATCTACTTGTCAAGCTTAGAGCGCATGACACATCCGGTCTAGTACATATCATTGCATACATGATAGACCCAATAGCAGATGCGTATGGGACTTTCTTCATTCTCTCTTGTTCATCTTTCGTGGTAGGACACTGAGATGAACTGAGAACGGTTCCTCTTTGAATAGGTACCAAACCTTTCTTAGAGTTTTCCATCTTGAACCTTTTCAAGACCTTATCAATGTATGTACTTTGACTTAAGCCTATCAATCTCTTGGATCTATTCCTATAGATTCCAATCCCCAATATATATTGTGCTTCTCCAAGATCCTTAATGGAGAAGCAACTTTTTAACCAAGTTTTGACCTCTTGCATTGTGGTTATATCATTCCCAAATAATAATACGTCATCCACATATAGCACAAGGAACATTATGGAGCTCCCACTAGCCTTCTTGTATACACAAGCTTCATCACCATTTTTAATAAAGCCAAATTTCTTTGCCTCTTCATTAAAACGATGATTCCACATTCTCGATGCTTGTTTCAACCCATAGATTGATTTCTTTAACTTGCATACTTTTTTAGGATTTTTCGGATCGACAAAACCTTCGGGCTGTGCCATATAGACATCTTCCTCAAGATATCCATTTAGGAAAGCGGTTTTGACATCCATTTGCCAAATTTCGTAATCATAATGAGCAGCGATGGCAAATAATATCCTAATAGACTTTAGCATTGCCACAGGCGAGAAGGTCTCATCATAGTCAACCCCTTGAGTTTGAGTGAAACCCTTTGCTACAAGTCTAGCTTTGTATGTATCCAAGTTTCCATGTATGTCGGTTTTCATCTTGAAAATCCACTTGCAATCAACTAGCTTAGAGCTAGGAGGTTGCTCAACAAGTTCCCAAACTTGGTTTTCATACATGGATTGCATCTCGGCGTTCATGGCTTCCTGCCATTTATCTTTATCTATCCTTGATAAAGCATCTTTGTAGTTTGTCGGTTCATCCAAATCAACCGTATAGCAACCATCCACGAGAAACCCATATCTCTCGGGAGGATTACTAATCCTACTAGATCTTCGAACGTCTTGTGTACCTTGATCATCCACTTGATCATTTTCAGCATCCTCATGTTGAGTGCTAGTGTCAACCAATTGTGTATCATCGGCTTGATCTTGTACCTCTACAAGATCTATTTTTCTTTCACCATCACCTTCCATAAGGAACTTGGTTTCAAGGAATTCTGCTTTCCGAGCTACAAATACCGTTTGCTCGGATGGATCATAGAAGTAATATCCCATGTCATCTTTGGGATATCCTATGAAGATACACTTTGTGGATCGAGCATGTAGCTTATTTGCTACATAACGCTTAGGATAAGCTTCACATCCCCATACTTTCAAGTATGAAAGAGAAGGAGGTTTTCCAAACCACATCTCATGAGGAGTTCGTTCCACTTTCTTGGTTGGGGCCATATTTAAAATACGAGCCGCGGAGCTTAGACAATAACCCCAAAATGATAGAGGTAACGAGCTTCTAGCCATCATAGATCGAACCATATCCATTAGGGTTCGGTTCCTCCTTTCGGATACTCCATTAAGTTGGGGTGTTCCGGGTGGAGTAAGTTGTGAGATGATCCCACAACTCCTAAGATGATCTTGGAAGGCATCGCTTAGGTATTCACCTCCTCTATCGGTACGAAGTACCTTGATTGTCCTATTGAGTTGATTTTGTACTTCGTTTTGATATTCTTTGAATGCTTTAAACGTTTCGTCCTTGTGTCTTAGTAAATAGACATATCCGAAACGACTAAAGTCATCAATGAAAGTAACAAAGTATCTTTCACCATTCCTAGTTATGGGTTTAAAGGGTCCACATACATCCGAATGTATTAAACCCAATAAATCTTTAGCCCTTTCATGAGTGCCTTTGAAAGGTGCTTTAGTCATCTTGCCTTGTAAACAAGATTCACATACATCAAACGAATCCATTTCATTTGATTTCAAAAGTCCATTCCTTTGAAGTGTATGCATTCGGTTCTTGTTTATATGTCCAAGGCGACAATGCCATAAATAGGAATCACTCAAATCCCTTTTGAGTTTCTTGGTGCTAGTATGGTATATTGAGCTATTAGATGATGCATCATCATGAACCAATTCATAAATTCCATTTGAAGGCGTAGCCTTGAAATAGAATATATCATCTTTAGAAAAATGGATATCATTATCAATAAAATTAACATTGAAACCACATTGTCTTAAGCGAGAAATAGAAATAATGTTTCGACATAAATCCGGTGCATACAAAACATTTTCTAAAATAAGCTCCAATCCACTTGGAAGCTTCAAAACAAATTCTCCTTGAGCTTTAACATGCACCTTTGCACCATTGCCCATATAGAGACTTGATGTTCCCGCTTTATGATCACTTCTTTTGAACCCCTGCAAAGAATTGCAAATATGAGTTCCACATCCCGTGTCTAATACCCATGTATTAGAAGAAGTAATACTAAGCTCTATATATACCATATATATATTACCTGAGGTTTGCCCTGCATCCCTCTTGTCCTTCAACTCTTTAAGATAGACCGGACAGTTTCGTTTCCAATGACCCATCTCACCGCAACCGAAACATGGGTCTTCCTTGGGGTTTGCCTTCTCGGCTACCTTTTGCTTCTTGGCCTTGTTGATGGTTGGGGTAACCATCTTCCCTTTCCCTTTGCCTTGATGGACGGGTCCTTTTCTCTTAGCCACCTTTGGCTTAGAGGTGTTACCTTTAGACCCACCTTGATCGATTGCTAACACGGGTAAAGCTCTTTTACCCATGCTTGTTTCCGCCGTCCTAAGCATACCATGAAGCTCACCTATGCTCTTATCCATCCCATTCATGTTGTAATTAATTACAAATTGATCAAACCTCTTTGATAGGGAGTTAAGGATAAGATCGGTGGCTAACTCATTAGATATGTTAAGGTTGAGACGGTTAGCACGATCGATAAGGCTTTTCATCTTAAGTACATAAGATGAAACCGATTGGGATTCGTCCATACGACAAGCATGAAGCGCCCGAACCGTTTCGAAACGCTCAACACGTGCTTGTTGGAGAAACATCTCCTTCAATTGTGTTATCATGTCGTAAGCGCTATGATGCTCGAAATCCTTTTGGAGTTCGGGTATCATAGTCCCAAGCATTAAGCATGAGACTTGAAGGGAGTCGTGGCAATACTTATCGTAAGAGGCCATTGCCTCCACATCACTCTCATCCGGTTGGTCGGGAATGGGGTCCTCAATCACATACATTTTATCCTCTTGTTTGAGGACAATCCGAAGATTGCGGAACCAATCCATAAAATTTGTATGGTTGAGTTTGTCTTTCTCGAGGAGAGACCGTAACGATAGGTTGTTAAAGTTAAGTGGTGCGTTGTTCATGTTGTTGTTGTTATTAGCGGCCATCTACAAAATTCAACAAAGTTCTTTTAAGTATCGATTTGGATTTAATAAACAATACCCTTTTAATTTGTTTTATTAAATATTAGAATCCAACGGTAAATCAAATTTCGGTTAGGTGACCTTTATCCCGTCATTTGATTTAGCTAGGTAGTCATAATGACAATTGCAATCCTTTTGCAACTTCTAAGTTATGGGATCATGCAATCCTTTTGCATGGCATATTAATCCCATCAACGCCTATTTGTTCCTCATGCTTCGGTGACCCTAAGTTCATGATTCCCAAATCAAGTCGTCCTACTTGTGTAGACATGTAGACTTAACATACAAGTGGTTAGGTGACCTTTATCCCACAAGCATGCAAAGTGTACTTTATTCATATTAGTTCACTCATGACGGTTAGGTGACCTTTATCCCATCATGAGATTCCTAATATGTCTAAGTGTTTCCACAAAAGGATGGCGTTTAACTTGTTTATCTTGTATTAGTAAAGGGATTTTAGGTTTTCTACATTCTAGTTTAGAAAACAAAGTGCTATACACCAACATGCATTTGGTGTGTAGTATGTTTATGAAAAACCCATTTTCATGTGCCTTTTAGTAACCAATTACTAGTTTTAACCATTTCATTACCTTTTTAAATAAACCATTTTATTCAAGTCTAATAACCAATTATTAGTGTCATTTTGTTATGTTTTATTATAACCATTTTATAATGTATTATGCAAGTGTAATCATGTGATGATCTTGTAGCAACCAAACATACAAACATACACAAACATGCATAGCAAAGTGTTCACAATCAAGAGCCATTTTGGTAGACATTTGTTTAGCCAATAAACAAATGTCACCTAAGGGGTTAAACCAAAGTAAGAGATTTTACCAAAATCTCCCACTTAATCTTGTAATCTTCAAAACTTCATCTTGTAATCTTCTTCATGAATCTTCACTTTCATTTTACAAAATCATATCCTAATACAATTTTTCTAGAAAATGAAATAACAACCTATTCTATTTTACAAACCAAAATAGAACAAATTACATACAAAATACAAGATTAATTACAACTTTTACAAACCAAAATTACAAAATAATTACAAGCCATATGAATGAATATTACACCCATGAATAATCACCAAATCAATCAACCAAACAAACACATGGCCTAGGCTCGATTGTGAACAACAACATAACATCAAACATGGCCAAAACTTGAAATCCCAAACCCATTTTTGGGACCAAATATTTCGGCCATCACCATACACCCACCAAAACTCAATATTTTTACATTCTACTTTCATGCATGTTGGTAGATTGTAAAGAAAGTGAGTTTACTAGCCAAAAACAAGAAGCATATTAACAAGACTTTGGCTCTAGATACCATTGATGGATTTCAATACATAAACAAAGTCACAAACCCATTTTGTTACATATAAATTCGTGTGTATATGTATATATAAAGCGGAAGCAATTTCAAGTTTATGCATGTAAAGTTTAACCCTTTAAATTTGGAATCCATTAAAGATCTAGTCTTGAAAATACACTTAAATGTAAATAGAGCTAGTTAGATGTTTATACCTACTCCAAAATGGAGGTGAAGAACTAGGATGAAGAAGATGATGTAGATGAAGAAAACTTCTAACTTGAAGCCTCAAATCTTTGATACCCACAAGCAATAATCAACACCCAAGACTTGGTTAGGATTTTAGACACTTAATTACTTGCAAAAATCAACCAAGAATCCCTTGAAGAAAGGAGAGGAAATTGCAAATATTATTTTCAAAATGCTAGAGTCAAAGAGTGTGTTAAAGTTGCACCAATGCATGTGTATTAGTCATAATTATATGGAGTAATCAAGGAAGGGTGGTTGGCACCTAGGAGCCTTCAAAAAAATGGCCCCCCACCCCTTCCATTTATTTTATATTTTATTACATATTTATAAAACATACATGCATTTAGTTGTAAGTATTTTATTTTATAAGCCTTTTATAAAATAAAATGCAACACACATATGTTACATACACTTTATATTATTTATAACCTATATAAATAATATACAACATGTAGTAACTTATAATTATCCAAATAATTATATCTAGCATTTATTTTAGAAAACCAATTTCTAAAATTCAAGTGTCGTGTATTTGCTTTAATGATCCGATTGTCAAAACAAATACATAAAGTGTTGATAGCTTGTTATTGGGTATGACCCGACTTGGATCACAACATGTAAGCCACATTAATTTATTATGTCTCTCGGGCACAAGAAAATCCTTCACTATGTTCAATCGGTGGGTACCGATGAAGCTCATGCCCTCTCTTAGGCAGATTTAAGGGAGAAGACGATTGTTGAATACTTCCCTCGTGAAGAAACCCGAAAGCTAGAACAAGAGCTAAGAACTTTGAAGGCGGTCGGAAACGATCTCAAGGCCTATAACCAATGCTTTGCCGAGCTATCCTTGATGTGTCCTAATCTCGTGAACCCTGAATCTCAAAGGGTTGAACTCTATATGGATGGTCTTCCAAAGAGCATCAAACAAGGTGTGATGTCCTCCAAACCCGCTAATCATCAAGCCGCTTTGAACATGGCTCGCCAATTGATAGAAACGGTGGATGAAGTAGTAGTGCCGGATCCTAAGGCCGAAGAAAAAACGGGCGGCAACAAAAGAAAGTGGGAACCCTCCCAATCAATGAACTACAACAACAACCCCGCCAAAAAGCCTTTCACTCCCGAAGGTAAGAAAGGTTATGCAGAACTTTACCGTTTTGCAACAAGTGCCACAAACATAATTTGGGTGAATGTGGAAGGCCGAATTGCATCAAGTGTCAAAAGAGTGGCCATTTGGCCCACGAATGTAGAAACACCGCTCCTGTTGCTCAAAAGGGGCCCAATGCACCAAGACCGGGTGTTTACTATGAATGTGGCCAACCGGGACACTATAGAAATGCATGCGCGAAGAAGAAAGCTAACCCCAACAAACGTGGCTGAGCTTTCAACATCAACACCGAGGAAGCCCGAGATGACAATGAATTAGTCACGGGTACGTTTCTTCTCAACAACACTTATGTTACTTGTTTATTCGATTCGGGTGCTGATAAATGCTTTGTATCCAAGACTTTGATTCATTCTTTTAGCACTCCACCACTCCCACTAGATACCACTTATACCATTGAAGTGGCCAACGGGAAACTATTGAGTGCCGACACATATTACCGGGGGTGTACGTTAAACATTTTGGGTAATGAGTTTGAAATTGACTTGATACCCATGGAACTAGGAAGCTTCGATGTAATAATCGGTATGAATTAGCTAGCCAAAATGAAATCTCACATTCTTTGTGATCTTAACGCAATCCGAATTCCTATCGAGAATGGTGAACCTTTGATTGTTTATGGCGATAAGAGTTGCACCGGACTCAACCTCGTTTCGTGCATTAAAGTTAGAAAACTACTCCGTAAGGGTTGTTTTGCGATCCTTGCTCATGTTAAGAAAGTCGAGTCCGATGAGAAGCACATCGATGATGTGCCAATTGTTAGCGACTATTCCGATGTATTTCCCGACGAATTGCCGGGTCTTCCACCTCATCGACCGGTTGAATTCCAAATCGATCTTATTCCGGGAGCCGCACCAGTAGCACGTGCACCATATAGACTCGCTCCATCCGAAATGCAAGAATTACAAAGTCAACTCCAAGAACTACTTGATTGTGGTTTTATACAACCTAGTCAGTCAACTTGGGGCGCTCCAATTTTGTTTGTTAAAAAGAAAGACGGATCCCTACAAATGTGCATCGATTATCGTAAACTAAACAAATTGACGGTTAAGAACCGATATCCTCTTCCTCGCATCGATGACCTCTTTGATCAACTACAAGGGTCTTGTGTATATTCAAAAATCGATCTCCGCTCGGGTTATCATCAATTAAGGGTTAAGGGGGAAGATATCTCCAAAACCGCTTTCCGGACTCGTTATGGTAGTTATGAATTTCTTGTAATTCCATTTGGTCGCACTAACGCACCGGCGGTGTTCATGGATCTTATGAACCGCGTTTGCAAACCGTATCTCGATAAGTTCATTATTGTATTCATCAATGACATCTTGGTCTATTCTAAAAGCGAAGAAGAACACGAACAACATCTTCGACTTGTGCTTGAACTATTGAGACAAGAACGACTCTATGCCAAATTCTCCAAGTGTGAATTTTGGTTGAAGGAAGTTCAATTTCTTGGTCATGTTGTAAGTGATCAAGGTATTAAAGTCGATCCCTCAAAAATCGAAGCCATTAGTAAATGGGAGACTCCTACTACTCCTACTCACATTCGTCAATTTTTGGGTCTCGCCGGATACTATCGTAAATTCATCAAGGATTTCTCTTTGGTTGCTCGTCCTCTAACCGCGTTAACTCACAAGGGAAAGAAATTCATTTGGGCGACCAAACAAGAATCCGCATTTCAAATCTTGAAAACAAAGCTAACCACCGCTCCTATCTTGTCACTTCCCGAAGGCAATGACGATTTTGTTGTATATTGCGATGCATCGAAACATGGTTTTGGGTGTGTATTGATGCAACGAAAGAAAGTCATTGCTTATGCTTCTCGACAACTCAAAATTCATGAACGAAACTACACGACACATGATCTCGAACTCGGAGCCGTTGTCTTTGCACTTAAAATGTGGAGACACTATCTTTATGGAACCAAGAGTACTATATTTACCGATCACAAAAGTATCCAACACATCTTCGATCAAAAGCAACTAAACATGAGACAACGAAGGTGGATTGAAACCTTAAACGATTACGATTACGAGCTTCGTTACCATCCCGGAAAGGCAAATGTAGTAGCCGATACCTTAAGTCAAAAAGAAAGAGCGGTGCCTCTTCGTGTACGAGCTTTAAACATTACCATCCACACAAACCTTAATAGCCAAATTCGGGTAGCCCAAGATGAGGCTCTCAAATATGAAAACGTTTCACACGAGCTCTTGAATATTCTCGTCTCTTGATTCGAAGTTAGGGAGACCGGACTTCGATATTTCGTCGGAAGGATTTGGGTGCCTAGATATGGGGACCTACGAAGTCTTATTTTAGATGAAGCCCATAAGTCACGATACTCGATTCACCCCGGAGCCAATAAGATGTACCACGACCTTAAACAACAATATTGGTGGCCGAACATCAAAAGGGAAGTAGCTACTTATGTTTCCAAGTGTTTGACATGTTCCAAAGTCAAAGCCGAACACTAAAGACCGTCCGGGTTACTTCAACAACCCGAAATCCCGCAATGGAAGTGGGAAAGGATAACGATGGATTTTATCACCAAACTACCAAAAACGACGGGCGGTTATGATACCATTTGGGTTATTGTTGACCGACTCACCAAATCCGCACACTTTCTCGCCATGAAGGAGACCGACAAAATGGAGAAACTTGCACAACTTTATATTAAGGAGATTGTAGCCTGACACGGTGTACCTTTATCTATTATCTCCGATCGAGATGGCCGTTTCGTTTCTAGATTTTGGCGTACATTACAAGAAGCGTTGGGAACGCGTTTAGACATGAGCACCGCATATCATCCCCAAACCGATGGACAAAGTGAACGCACAATTCAAACCTTGGAGGACATGTTACGAGCTTGCGTAGTTGATTTTGGAAAAGCTTGGGACAAGCACTTACCTCTCGCCGAGTTCTCTTACAACAATAGTTATCACGCGAATATTAAAGCTGCACCTTTTGAAGCGCTATATGGCCGAAAATGTCGTTCACCTCTTTGTTGGGCCGAGGTAGGCGACGTACAAATTACCGGACCCGAACTCATCCACGAAACCACCGAGAAGATCGTACAAATCCGAGATAGGCTTCAGACGGCCCGGAGTCGTCAAAAGTGCTATACCGACAAAAGACGCAATGACCTCGAATTTCAAGTCGGTGACCGAGTAATGTTAAAATTCGTGCCTTGGAAAGGTGTAATTCATTTTGGAAAACGTGGGAAATTAAATCCGCGGTATATTGGTCCTTTCAAAATCTTGGAGCGTATTGGAACCGTTGCTTATCGTTTAGATCTTCCGCCTCAATTGAACTCCATTCATCCTACCTTCCATGTATCTAACTTGAAAAAGTGTCTTGCCGAACCCGATATCGTCATCCCTCTCGAGGAACTTACTATTGATGACAAACTTCATTTTATGGAGGAACCGGTTAAAATTGTGGACACCTCCGTCAAGACATTGAAACAAAGCCGAATTCCGATTGTTAAAGTCCGTTGGAACGCCAAAAGGGGACCCGAGTTTACTTGGGAAAGGAAAGACCAAATGCAAAAGAAATACCCTCACTTGTTCCCGATTCCGGAAACGCAAGATCCCGAGGAGGAAACAACGATTACTACACCTGCTTAAATTTTGGGACGAAATTTCTTTTAAGGAGTAGGTAATGTAACATCTCGCCTTTTTCCATTTACCTTTCTGTCATACTATTTTAAATTCCGTTATGTAATTATAACATCTCCCATTGATACGCGTTTTAAATTATCTCGTTTAGGTGATTCACGCACCCGAATGAAACTAGAGGGACCAAGCTTGCCAAAGTACCAAACCTTTGACTAGGTCAAAGGGTCAACACCCTTTCTCATCCATTCATTCTATCCATTTCACTTTTCCTTTTCATTTAATATTTTCAAGTATTCTCTCAAATCTTCAAACAAAGAACTCATCATCCATCCAAGATCTAGCAAGTGTTTCACAAAATAAATTACATATTTGGAATCCTTGCAACTTCCTCTTCGATTCCATACCGATTTCATTTCATTTGGGTAACTTTCTAAAATCACTAGATTTTGTGTTCTTGATGTTTTTAAGTTATAAAGTTGTTAATTAGTGTCTATGGCTCAAGTCTAACATGAATATATGATTTATATGTTCGATTTTGTTATTTGAAGTAACTAGCATGAACATAAACTTTGGTGTGTTTGATTTGGCGATTTGGTTGTTGAATGATGTTAAAATGTTATAAATGCATGTATTAAATGTGTTCCTAACATCAATAGTTTCAATTTGATGTGTAGGTTGTTTTAGAAAACTTCATAAACATGATTAGTGATTTTGATGTTGTTGGTTAGGGTTTGATAGAATTGAATGTGAACATTAAATGCTTTGAATGACATGAAATGTTATTTGTAAGTGGTAGGCTGTATTGTATGCTTGATCACCTTCGGAACGGCATATCATTCATGTAAATTAATCATCGAATTTCATTTATGAACTTGAATGCATTTAATGAGGCGCTTTGAATGTGATTTTTGTTCTTGTAAAAGTAAATGTGATTGATGAAATATGTTTGGTTGTTTTCCTTGTCAAAATACCTTTCCGATGATATAAGATACATGCTTTGGTTGTTTGCGGGTCATAAATGGTGATTGTTTGAAGTTAGGTTCGTGTATAAAACTTAAAAACTGCCAGAATTCTCTGCACAGATAATGGCGCGGCGCGCCATATACCCGCGCGGCGCGCCAAAGTGGGCTTCCCAACTTTGTCAATTTTTGAAAAATGTTTGCTATGCTACGCACCTCCGATTCACATGTAACTTGTTCTAACATGCTCATATATGATTAAAAACCTCTGAAAAATAGTTCGGGACCCGACCCGAACGTGTTGACTTTTTTGTTGACTTTGACCGACCAAAGTTTGACTTTTTGTCAAACTTAACCAAATGATTATGCAATCTTTCTAACTTGTTTCTATACTTGTATCTTGCATGAAACTTGACAATTTGATTCACATGCTACATAATCGAGTCATATTGAGCCATAGGACTAATTGAACATCTTTCACCAATCGTGACTATCGTTATTGATACAACCTAATTGTTTAGGTCGAGACTAGCATTGTTCTTGCACACGTTACTTGTTAGAGTAAATTTACTTTCCTACACTCAAGGTGAGATCATAGCCCCACTTCTTAAATACTTTTATACTTTTAAAATCGTGGGATGAGAAAACATATACATTACATACTTATATATACTTTTCACATGTATATATATACTTTTCATACTTTGATACTTTGAATACTATACGAAAGCAAAGATACATACGAGTTAGAACGAAAATCCTCAAGTCCAATTATCATTAGTTACACTTGTAGAGTGTAAGCGAGAAATTATGTTGTATGGCCATGCGGGTTTGACGAACCCTCATTCAGATGAATGAAACGTACTTTCGATGTATAGTGTAGGTTCTAACACTATTATGCAGAGGTAAGATTCAGTTAAGTTTGATAATTGGGTGCTCGTGATACAAACACATCTTTTGAGATGTATACACTTGATAAACGATTTATACTAGACCTTGTGATACAAATATACATTATGCATACAACTATGATTTCACCAACGTTTTCATTGACAGATTCTTTTATGTTTTCTCAGGTCCTTGAATGCTTAATGATACATGCTTTTGCTCATTCTTTTTTATACTTGCATTGGATGTCGAGTATACTTGCATACGTGGAGCGTCTTTTGACTACTTTCAAATTGTGTCGCATATGTTTCATTGTACCTTAAACTTTGTTATGTAACTAGTTGTCGAACTACTTTGTAAACCTTGAAACATCCATACTTATGAAATGAATGCGACATGTTTTTCGGTCAAACATTATCTTAAAGACTTATGACCATGTAATGGGACCTACGTAGACGGCGCCGTCAAACATGATTTGTTGGGGTCGCTACACAATGTCGGCTTTCATGTTGGGCCACCAGTATAATTGCTTCACATAGTGATACATTTTACTGGAACCAGGGTGAATAGAATATCTAGTCTTATGTGCTTCATCCAAGACTAGTTCATTGAGATTACTGAAACGAGGAACCCAAATTCTATTTCCAAAGTACCGTGTACCATTAGCTTTCACTTGAAGTTGGTTCTCAAAACCAATGGGTCCTTCACCTTCGATAAGTGTCGGTTTAATAGCTTCCAATTGAGCTTCACAGATTCGTGAGATAAGATTTGATTTGATTTTCAAGTTTAGAGCATGAACACGTTTAACATCGTCTTTCTGACTAAGGGCATCGGCAACTACATTCACCTTGCCAGGATGATATTTCAGCTCACAGTGATAATCGTTCAATAACTCGAGCCATCGGCTTTGCCTCATGTTCAGCTGTTTTTAATCAAAGATATGTCGAAGACTTTTATGATCAGTATACACCGTAAAATGGGTACCATACAAATAATGTCTACATATCTTTAATGCAAATACCACGGCACCTAACTCAAGGTCATGTGTGGTATAGTTCTCTTCATGTTTCTTCAACTGCCTAGATGCGTAGGCAATAACTTTTTCACGTTGCATTAAAACACAACCAAAGCCATACTTCGAAGCATCACAGTAAACAACAAAGTCGTCAGTACCTTCAGGTAAGGATAGAATCGGGGCTGTGGTCAATTTCTCCTTCAGAATCTTGAAAGCAGATTCCTGTTCTTAGGACCACTAAAATTTCTTCCCTTTTTGAGTTAGCTTCGTAAGAGTTTTAGCAATGAGAGAAAAATCTTTTATGAACCTTCGATAGTAACCGGCAAGTCCCAAAAACTGGCGAATATGCTTCGCAGTCTTTGGTATCACCCAGTTATGAATAGCAGTAATCTTAGCTGGATCAACATGTATTCCGTCTCTATCAACAACATGTCCAAGGAATTGTACGGTTTTGAGCCAAAACTCGCACTTAGAAAATTTAGCATAGAGTTGTTCCTTTCTTAAGAGTTCAAGAATCATACACAAATGTTGCTCATGTTCTTTCTCACTCTTGGAATAGATCAAGATATCGTCAATGAACACAATAACGAATTTATCGAGGTAAGGCTTGCAGACACGATTCATAAGATCCATGAATACAACAGGAGCATTGATCAAACCAAAAGGCATGACACATGTTAGGACCCCGATGTTGTATAGTGTTAATGTGAAACATGCTTAAATGAAGGTTCCTTAGAAGATGGCTATATAAGGAACCTAAGTAGTCCTAATTAGATAGCCATTGTATTGTAACTGAGTTCTAGAAGCTGTGGAATGTAAATTGTACCGATTCTCTCTCATACAAAATCTCCTTCTTACTTACCGAATCTCATTCTATCTTATCATTTCTCTTAATCTCAACATGATCTGACCTATCATCTGGTATCAGAGCTTTCAGGGAGTGATTCTACATCACTATATTGATCCAGAGATTGTAGATTACAGAATCTGAATACTCTCGGTAGAATTGAATCAGATTCAGTATTATCGAATTTGATAATCAGACGTTCAGATTCTTGTGATAAGTTCAGCGAAGGTGTATTAGGTCTATTAGAAAGAGTTTCGATCATCATTACAGCTTTTTAACTTCAATTATGGAGAATCAAGTTGATTTTTAGAGTTCGTGGCTAAAACTCTCGGTATTGCTTAATTCAAGCTTGATTCTGGATTTTTGTGAAGATTTAAAGATTCAGTTGTGTTCGTGAGGTGTTAAATCACATTTCCGACGGTTCAATTTCTTCATTTCTTCAAGTTTTGAAGATTTGATCAACACTCGGTATCATAACTGTCATACCGAGTCTACTTCATTACTGGAAATTCATCTTAAGTGTTGCAGATTGTTGTGTGTTTGTGATTCTATCACATTCGGTTTGATTATATGCAGCTAATTGGTGTGGTCTGAGAAAGGATTCTGCTACATTTCTAAGTTTTAAACTTAGACTCGGTATTGTCAACTGCTACAGTTGACATTCGGTATCCTGAATCTTCGGTATTATTGATATTCTGTTTGTTACTAACTTGTTTTCTTGTGCAGCAAGGTTACCAAATCTAATTCAAAGGAATTGGATTGTGTTTAAACATAATAGCTTACAGAATTTGAGTACCGAGTCATTTACCGAACCAGAATCTCTGTTTTATTTAATTCTTTGGTTTTAAGTGTTCTGAGGCTTCAAGTTATGTGGTTACCGAATCCATACTGAATCTGGGTGTATTACTTGTGATTCTTATCAGTTTCTGATAAAGAATCTGGTTTACCAAATTGTTACTGAATCTGCTACAGTACCGAACCACTTACCGAGTCTGCTACAGTACTGAATCTTTACTGAATCTGTCATTCTTGTTAGATTTTGTGCTGAACCTTAATCCTAGATTGTGTTTAATATCGAATCCATACCAAATCTACCTCAATTTAAGATGTCTACTCAAGATACTCTTATCATTGGATCAGATTCCCGACCTCCAGTGTTGTTTGATGGCAAGTACACTCAGTAGCTTCATCGTATTACTCAGTACATAGACTATAAGGGTGAGAAAGCTAAACACATATGGGCTTCTTTGAGAGATGGTCCAGTTACAGAGTTTCATTCGGATACTGGTATGCCAATTCCAGTCTATGAACTTTCTGGTGATAAACGTGAAAGAGCTCAAGGTGACATAGAGGCTAAGAATATTGTCATGCAAGCTATCCCATATGAGCTATTTGAAAATGTTAATAGCAACACTACTGCAAAAGATATATGCGATGAGATCAAACGACAACAAGAAGGTTATGACATGTCAGACGTTACTAAATTGAATAAGGCTCTGGGATTGTATGAAGATTTCAAGCAGGAACCAGAAGAACTACTCAAGGATACCTACCGTCATTTCAATGGTGTTCTCAATGAGTTGAAAAGGTGTAAGATTGTAAAGGTGAATGCAGAAGTCAACATGAAATTCCTCAAAAAGCTCAATGTTGATTGGCTTCCCTATGGAACCATTGTTCGATCAACCAAAGAGATTGACAAGATGACAATTCATGAGCTTTTTGGAGTTCTTATGCATTATCAACCTGAAGTGTCTAAACTTCAAGAAGGAAGGAAAGAGGTGTCTCCAAGTGATCCTCTTGCTTTAATTGCTAAAAGGAAGTGCAAATCATCTACTTCTTCTAAAAGTTTATCCAAGAAAGTTCTTGTTGAAGAATCATCTGATTCTGATGACTTGAATCTTTCTGATATTGATGATTCTCATCTTGACTTAGTCAAAATGGCTGCCATGTTCACAAAAGCCTTGAACAAACACAAGTTCAAAGGCAAATCAAGCAATCAACGCAAAAACTCATCTTCTTCCTCCTACTACAAGAAACCTGATCAATCCAAACAACTACGTGCTGATGATTCCAAAAAGGAAGATTCAATCTGTTTCAATTGTGGTAAAGCTGGGCATTACTCTCGGGAATGCAAGATGCCTAAGAAAAAGGATGCTGCTTACTACAAGAAGAAAATATTGATGGCAAAGATTGTGGAAACTGGAGGAGAGCTGAAACCGGTTGATGATACTTGGTTTAACTGGACTGATGAATCAGATTCAGAGGTGGATCATGCAAATGTTTGCAAAGTGACTAAGCTCATAAAGGCTAAAGAAGCGTTAGAGAATTCTGACTCAACATCTGACGATGATGAGGTACAATCAACTGAAATCTCACCTGATTTTATAAAAATGCAAAATGACTTGATGAAGAATCTGGTCTCAATGTCAAAAGAAGTCAAAGGCTTAAAATCTAAAAACAAGGTTTTAAAAGATAAAATCAAACTTTCTGAGACCAAACCATCTTCATCTAAATTACAATCGGAATTGCAAAAGTTGACCGTCCAACTCAGCTCCACTGAAACTAAGTTGGAAGATCTTAAAAAATCACTTCATCCGATTAAAGTCGAAAGGACAGATTATCGTCTAAAATCAGAACGACTTGCAGAAAAATTTCAATTTTTAGAAAAAGATCTTTCAGATTTGAAAAATCAACATGAACCCACACTTTCAAAGCTAAACAAGAAAATCATTCAATTGGAAAACACCATAATTGAAAAGTACACTAAAATTTCTTCGTTGTCAAAAGAGTCTTTTCAAATGAAAGCACAACTTGCTCGATATGAGGAGAAACTCTATCGAACAGAGAAATCCAAAGCTATCATGGATATGGAACTTTTAAAACAAACAATTTTCCTGAATATACCAAAAACGATTCATGGTGAAAAGTGGGGGTTGGGTTATGAAGATCCTAAAGTTTTAGACGATGCTTCCAAAAAGATTCCAGGATTATATCATTCTAATTACTTTCAAGCTAGTTTACCATCACATTTTGTGCATGCTTCTGATGCTGATTTTGATGATATTATTGTTAATCACAAATCTAAAAAATACCATCAAATTAGCTTAATGTATAAGAAAATTAATGCTAAAATGGGTAAATCAAATCCTGATTTCTTGAAGGAACTTGTTGAAACTGAAAAGAATGTACAAAGTGCTAATTATGTGCCTACACGTAGATTGGTTTATATTCCTACACTCATGCTTGAAAAATACATTTTAATGCTTGAGAATGAAGTGTTTAACAAACCTAGTTCTAGCATTGTTAACATAGATGAGGTGTTTGATGAACCCACTTTTGATGTGAAACCAATTCTACCTGCTTTACCTGTATGTTCTGATAATGTTTTTCGTGAAGATCTAGCACATGAACTAACTGTCTTCTTTGAGACAGAATCTCTAGGTCAAAATTCTTTAGATAAAAAAGTAGAACCTCAAAATGAACAACCTTTGATAGATTTTGAAAGTCAACTTGATCCTTTGCACGATTATTATTTGCATTTACCTGCTGTACGTAATTTGAATCGTATAGTAGCTCAACTAGAACAGGAGAATATTGACTTGCAACTAAAGTGCCAATCATTAGAACAAATGATTGCTTTGTGTGATAAATTGCCTTCACTGCCTAAGAAAGAATGTACTTATGCTTTTAAGGAGGGTGAAGTGATAGTTTCTGCTGAAGAATTATGTCTTGAGATTAAAAGCTTAAAACAAAAGATAATTCAACTGAAACACGCTAACACACTTAAGCAATCGTCTAATGTTGCAACCAATGTGCTTGAATGTATTGGAGGGATTACTAAGAAGTGGAAGGAAATAACAACATCTAAGGATGTAAAACCCATTACTATTCTTAAAAATCCTCTACGTTCTCAATTTGGCAATCGTGGTTCAAAATTTGTTTCTACAACTCAATATATTGTCAAAAAGGTTCATTCTTCCGATGGTTCTATGTCAACTGAAAAGATTCCTTTGATTTCAATGTCAAAAACTTCAAAAGCGAGTCTTTTAACGACATCAGTTAAGTCCACACAACACGCATGTCCTAAACCTGATTTAAGTGAGTATGATGCAAAAGAACGTAAAATCAAATTGGAAATTTTTCAAAATTAATCATCTCATGTGTCAACTGAAAAGTTTGAACGTCTAACTAACAGAGGTGTTTTTCGTTTCACAGGTTATAATCCAAACTTGAATTACAAATCTGTATGGGTTCCTAAGTCCACGACTAAAAATGTAGCAACCAAACCAACGCAATCTGCTAGTCGTCCTAGGAAATCATCACATGTTTTTCAATTTTCGTCTGTAAACAAAACATCTACTTGGAATAAATTGTGTGTTAAAACTTCTGATAATGATGTAAAACTTGATATTGCATATGATGCTTCATGTAATGTGGTTTTAAATGATGCTTTGTTGTCTAAGTTGCATGTTGCTTTACGTGATTATCTTGTTGTTGATCCAAAGTTTATTGTTGGTACTAACCGTAGAGGACCCAAGAAACTTTGGGTACCTAAACTCTAGGAAATTCACATTTATAGGGTTTCGACGTCTGTGTTTAGTATATCGATTCCGGTTGTTCTCGACACATGACGGGCAATAAATCCTTGCTTGTCAACTTCATTGACAAATTCCTAGGAACGGTTACTTTTGGAAATGATGAGATTGCAGCGATAACGGGTTACGGAGATTATGTGCAAAATGGCATAACAATCAAACGGGTTTCATATGTTAAGGGTTTGGGGTGCAGTTTATTTAGTGTGAGTCAATTCTGCGATGGAGATCTCAAAGTTCTGTTTGAACGTCGACAATGCTCGGTGCAATCCACCGAAGGAACTGATCTTCTTGTTGGAAAATGTTGTGCTTCACTATATACTATTGACCTCAATGATGCACCATCACATGCAACCATGTGTTTGGCTACTCGTTCTACAAAAGAAAATTCCTGGTTATGACATCATCGGATGTCACACCTGAATTACAAGGGTATCAATCGACTAGTCTCTAAAGACTTAGTTGATGGTATTCCAACCTTTCAATATGATAAGCTTCATGTATGTCCATCATGTGCGATGGGTAAGCTGAAACGGACTAATCATCCGCTTAAGCAAAACCCGAGTACTTCATCGTCTTTGCAATTATTGCATATGGACTTATGTGGACCCATGCGTATTTCTAGCCTTGGTGGCAAGAAACATGTGCTTGTCATTGTCGATGACTATACCCGGTTTACATGGATTTTTCTTATGCGAACTAAATCAGAAAACCCCGCCATTATCATTGAGTTCATTAAAAAGACTCAACGCTCTTTTAACAAACATGTTAAGAGCATTCGAACTGATAATGGGACGGAATTTAAGAATGACCCGCTTGATAGTTATTTGAAAGACCAAGGCATTGAACATCAGTTCTCTGCTGCTCGAACCCCCCAACAGAATGGAGTAGTCGAATGACGTAATCGTACGTTGTGCAAAGCAGCTTGAACGATGCTTGCTTACTCCAAACTACCTCCAAAAATGTGTGTGTGTGTGTGTGGGGGGGGGGGGCTATCTCAACTGCATGATATACCTAAAATCGTTGTATTGTTAATAAACGTTTTGATAAAACTCCATATGAGTTACTATATGGTAGACGCCCGAATGTCAAATATTTCCGCATTTTTGGTTGTATATGCTATGTGCTTAACTATTTTGACAGCCTTGGAAAGTTTGATCCTCATGGCGATCAGGCCATATTTCTTAGTTATTCTTCGAACAAAGTTGCTTATCGTGTATATCATAAACGGACAAAGACGATTAAAGAGTGCATAAATGTCAAGTTGATGAATTTTCGGGAATGGCTTTTGAACAACTCAGTTCAAAACCCGATCCTAACCTGACTACTACTTCTTCCGCGCAAAACTCAATTTTCTTGAAGGAGGGTGTTCCTACGGTTACAACAGAGGAACTGGATATCTTGTTTGATAGTCTTTATGCTCCTCATCGAAATTCAAATGTTCAAGCCGTACCAGTTACACCATCATAGTCAACTACTGTGGAGACTCAACAAAGTCTTTTTGATGAAGATACAACACCAACTGATTCACCTGTTGCTTCTTCATCCTCCCTCCTACCTCATGTTACTGATAATCTTGAACCAATTCAAGATTCATCAGTTGATACAACTCCAGCTGTTTCTCCAAATACTTACTTGCATCCATTAGATAGTGTTACATCAGATCAAGTGGATCAAGGCTCAACGTCAACAACGGTTGATGTTCCAATGGATACAACTGATGTACAACCTCTTCCACACAACCGGTGGACTAAAAGTCATCCAATAGATCTTATTATTGGTGATGCATCTGCTCCAGTCTCAACTCGAAGGGCTACTCGGAATATGTGTCTATACACTGCCTTTTTTAGTAAGATTGAACCAACCACGGTTGTTCAAGCTTTACTGGATCCGAACTGGGTGGTTGCAATGCAAGAAGAGATCAATCAATTTGAACGATTGAAAGTATGGCGATTAGTTCCAAGACCAACGGGTCAACGACCAATAGGAGTTAAGTGGATTTTTAAGAACAAGAAGGATTCTGGTGGAATTGTGGTTCAAAATAAGGCACGTCTTGTGGCTAAGGGATATCGACAATAAGAGGGTATTGATTATGACGAGTCATTTGCTCCGGTTGCTAGGATTGAGGCTATTCGTCTTTTCCTTGCATTTGCTTCTCATATAAAGTTTACGGTGTTTCAAATGGATGTCAAAACTGCTTTTCTGAAAGGTCATCTTCAAGAGGAAGTCTATGTCAATCAACCAGAAGGCTTTGTCGATCCCAATCAACTAAACCACGTATACTACTTGGAAAAAGCTTTGTATGGTCTAAAGCAAGCACCGCGTGCATGGTACGAGACCTTAATAACGTATTTGCTGGATAATGGCTTCTCGTTTGGAATGATTGATACAACGCTATTCATCCGTAAAAACCACGGTCACATTCTCTTGGTTCAAATTTACGTTGATGACATTATTTTTGGTTCCACGTCCCCGGCCTTATGCAATGAATTTGGTGACCTTATGGCCAACAAATTCAAAATGAGCATGTTTGACCAGTTAAATTTCTTTTTGGGGTTACAAGTAAAGCAATTACTGAACGGGATTTTTATCAGTCAAACAAAGTATATCAATGATATGCTAAAACGTTTTAAAATGACTGCTTTAAAACCATTGACAACCCCAATGAGGACTTTACTGGATGCTGATACTAATGGGGAACCCTTTGACATTACTCTTTATCGAAGCATGGTTGGTTCTTTAATGTATCTGACTGCAAGTCGACCAGACATTACACTTGCTGTAACTGTCTGTGCCCGATTTCAGTCAAACCCTAAGAAATCTCATTCCAAAGCGGTTGTTAGGATTTTTCAGTATCTTAAAGGTACACCTAACCTTGGGATCTGGTATCCTCATGGATCCGATTTCAATCTCACTGCTTATACTGATGCGGATCATGGCGGTTGCCATGTTGATAGAAAGAGCACATCTGGATCAATTCAGATGTTGAGGAATAGGCTAGTTGGTTGGTCATCCAAAAAGCAAAACTGTGTATCTTTATCAATAACTGAGTCCGAGTACATTGCTGTAGCTCACTATTGTTCACAAGTTTTGTGGATGCAAATTCAACTTTTGGACTATGGCTTTCAGATTTCTAAGACCCCGATTTACTGTGATTCACAAAGTGCTATTGCAATAACTAGTAACCCTGTTCAGCATTCTAAGACTAAACACATTGATATTCGTTATCATTTTATTAAGGACCATGTAGAGAAAGGGGATGTAGAGCTATACTTTGTGCCTACCAAAGTGCAATTAGCTGACATGTTCACTAAGCCCTTAGATGAACTTAGGCTAAAGTTCTTGATTAAAGAGATTGGCATGGTAGAGTATAGTGCTTGATATTCCTTAGATCTGTTGGGACTTATTCTTGGGATCTTGTGTTTAGGGGGAGCAACTAATTTCATATGCTTTAGATATAATCTTATAAGGGGGAGCCTTTAGATTTATGTTAACTTCCTAGATATACTTGTTCAATGGTAACATAAGGGGGAGGTAACTCATTGATATCATGTTTCAAGGGGGAGTTCATTCATTTTCTTGGGAATTTTATCAAAATGCTGATTTACTCACTTGTATATTACATTTTGAGGGGGAGAAAAAGGGAGAAAATTAAACAGAAAATTGTTTTTCAAAAGTGAATTCATAAATTCTTTATTTTTTATCTGAAATAATTCACTAAAGCTTGTATACATTTCAGTATGCAACCCGTTTTAACAATTGGTATCACTGAAGATTTGTACTTTGTTCCCAATTCAAAGTTCTTTTAAGTATAAATCTTGTTTTGGAAAATTTACAAAAATTGGAAAAGATAAAATCCAAAAATATTTGAAATTTGCTGAATAAATGCTTATTTTAGCATTATACCGAATCTGATAACCAACAGTACAGATTCGATAAGTTCAAAGTTTTCAATAATTGTCTCAGAAATATTTTTCATAAAATGATTGAAATGAATATTGAGAGGAAAAGTCAATTTGTCAAGAATTTGAAGTTAAATTGATAAAGTTTTGCAAAGTGGACTGTATTCGATATAGTAGGCCCATTCGGTAAAGCCCATTCGGTATTTTATCTTCGGTATCTATAAAAGGAGAGTCAAAGTCAAAATTACTCTCTTACTATTCTTAATTACCTACCGAATCTAAACATACCGAATCTGACTAATCTACCGAGTCCGTTCTTCTGTTTCTTCAAATCTTTGGTAAATATTCATTTTAATCAATGCTTAGATACATACTTGTAGATCTGAGATAATTAAGTGTTTATCAACCAAAAAAGATCAAAATAACTGGATTATGACTTTTAATTTTAAAATTTTGTTGATTGTCATGATTGTCAATTATTTGTTCATATTTGGAATAAAGGATTTTTATATCTTTGAAAATCATAAAAATCATAAAATTTGAAAAATACAAAGGATTTCAAAGGAAAATAAGAATAGAGATATATACTTTATGTTAAATATCTTGCGGTTTTCTATTTCTTATTTTTTACAGCTAAATGGTGAACAATCATTTTATCAATTCTGAAACCAACATTCCCTGCAATTACTGGACTGCAATTCTAGAGAGGCACACATTGTGGCCTGCTCTAAGCTCAACAGTCAGTGTACCTGTGACAGATCTGGCGCTACTGAAGAGAACAATTAGGTTTGTGGAAGCTACACAACCTACTGCTGCTGATCCAGAGGGTACACAAGCTTGATTTGAGTTTGAGCTCAGAGGAGTTCAAGGGATGCGGAGTATCACTAAAGCTGAGTTTAGGAGGATCTTCAGACTTCCTCTTGTACAGAATGCTCCTGCTTTCACTGCTACTCAACAGATGATGACATCAGTCTTCAATCTTGGTCATTTTGGAGCCGAAAATGTTCCACCGGCTAAGTTTCAGAAGAAATACCTGCACTCAAGGTGGTATGTGATCTTCTCAATCATCAACAGATGCTTCTTGATGACAAGGAGTGGATTCGACAGCCTGACCGTGCCAATGCTGAAGTTGTTCTACTCTTTCATAAGAGTAGAGGCTCCTGACTATGCAGAACTACTATGGGATTTTGTTCAGGCTCAAGTTGATAAGCCAAGGGGTTCATACATCCCTTGTGAAAGGTTTTTCTGTATCTTTATACATGATGCTATAAATGCTTGCAGAAATGCAAATATATTTGTACCAGGTACACATGGATTACAGATAAAACGATTTGGGGAGCTGAAGATGAATACCCCAACAGTGTCTGACAATCAATTCACTGCACCGATTCCAAATTGGCTAGTGAGGCTAGCTGAACCCCAAGATGCTCGAATGCGTTATTACTTTGAGGCTGTAGGAATACCTCTTCCGAACCCGGTACAACAAGAACAAGTTGAACCCGCCGTGGTTCCAGCCCCAAAGGTTGTAGAGGAACCTGTAGTATAACCACCCGGACCAGCTAATCCTCCACCTAGGGTGAACCTTAAACGATCTAGGGCAGCACACCAAGCTCAACCCGTGAGGATCAGGGAACCTAGTCCAACTAGGATTGAACCAACCCTTTCCACAACACCCGAAGTAAGCAGTGAAACCGACACATCAGCAACTGAATCATCTTCTGAATATTCTCCTAATAGAACTCGATATATCCCTGATGAGATGATTCAGACTCCGCAAACCCAACGAGTAACTAGATCTAGGACTTCGACACCTATCGTCCGCCAAACAGTTACTACAACCGTTGGTGATACGGACCAAGACCTAGAACCAATTAGGTCACCTTCACCCATTTCCGTATCACATCCAATAATAACAGTAAGCCCTACGCTAAATGAAGCGCAAGCTTCCGTAGGCAAGAGATTTAAAAGCACGGATGGTAAAAAGACCACTAAGCCCATCCAATCTAAACAGGACTTAAGAATAAATCCTACTAAGCAAGGTGCTTCGGCATCTAAGGAAGTAAAGTCTTCCTCTACAGTAAAGTCTGTGTTGACTCAATCGATTGAGGAAACTCAATCATTGAAGTCCAGAACGGCCGAAGGGGAGCCAAAAAATCTTGAAAAGGCACCCTGCGTATCGGCTGGAAATCCTCTTGTGCCTCAACGTACAACAGGGTCTTGAGGTCCGGGTTATCTTGATGAAGGAGATCTGCCGCGTCCCATGGAAACGAGTCAACATGACAATCCTTCGGGATATTTATCAGACTTCCAGTAGACTGTTCCTTTGGTTCAAGAAATTGATCCTCTGGTTCAAACCACTTCTCTTTCGAATTCTAAAACTCAGAGTCTGGGGGAAAAGTCTTTAACTGAAAGAGATGTGCCACCTCATGGTATATCGATGATTTCAGGAGTCGAAGATAGCAATATCTCTGCGAGAGCTAAACCGACAGGTAGTTCTGCTACTCTGTCAGAGTCCCATGAGACTAAAGTCATGGAGGCGGATGCTTCGAAAGAATCTTCGCCGGTGACAACTCCGGTTGTTGCCCAACCTCCATCAGAAGGGGATATCACGAATCTAACTAGTAGTATGTACAGCCCTACATATAAGAATAATACTGCACAATCATCCTTACCTGCCCTCAGGGCAACTCACACACTTCCACCGATATCGCCTTCAACAGATGCTGCTGCTGCTGTTCCTATGGTTACTTTATCACCATCACCCCCATGTTCACCAAATTATTATGATGCTTTGGAGCAAGAATATTTCAGTCGTATGTTTTCTAGAGTTAATATTGATGTTCTTCGACGTACTTCGCTTCAAGCAATGTTTCGCGCTCGATTACGATATCTACTTACTTCTTGTTCTTCTCCTCTAAGTCCTCATCGTGATAATGAACATGACAATTCTGATCCTCAGAATAGCCATGAGGGGGAGATAGGAGTAGATGGAGAATATCTAACGGTGAACATTTCAACCAAGGGTGGTGGTGTGAGGTCTTCATCAGCTTCACAAGCTCAACAAGTTCAGACAGAATCAGAAATGGTTTCTACACATGATGAAATTGATGATAAGGAGCCTGAGCAAGTTATAATTCCAATTATTCATAATGAGGCTGATAGTGGACCGATAGATGAGGATTTGAACTTGAGTGATTTTTATCTTGAAGAGACGGATGATGATGGGTTTGTTATCTTAAGCAAGTTATCTTCAGTATCTTTAATTCCGGAAGATGTAGAGATTGTAGATGAAGGGAATCCTGAGCCAGTAACAGAAAGTAATGATGAAATGGATTCTTCTGATGACGATGAAGACAATCTTTATGTTAATCCAAATGATGATGATATCTTTGATCATATTGAAGATTATGATGTTCTAAATGATGACTCAACAAATCCTACTGATCATTCACCAAATTCTACACCCTCATCGAGTTCAAATCCAACAAATGCTAATGAAAGCTCAACTTCTGGTACATCTACATCAAGTGAGACAGTGAATTCCAGATTCAAATACAACCATGGAATATTCTTTAAGAATCAGGAACAAAGATTGTTATTGGGAGTTGAACATGATTTTATAACGTTACGAAATGCATTCATCATGGAAAATGCTTACAAGATCTTCCGCATCAATGGAACACCAAGGAGTAAAAGGTTTACTTATATAGGTTCACGATTGCTTCCAGCAAGTGAAAGGAATTGGTATGAGTTTATGTGGAGGAAACAAATCAACAAAGATGAAGATGATTTATGGCTTCAAAGAAAATATCGTATTTCAGAAGTGTTGAATATTGCTTGAGTCGGAGTAGATATAAGTGAGAAAAGAGACGTCATCAGTCAGTTCCACGTTATTAGAGAAGATGAGAAAGAGTACAAGTTCACAGAAGCAGATTTTCATAATCTAGATATGCTTGACATCATTCACATCTACAACTACCTCAGTATCATCACCATTCGACCTTTTGCTAAGGCTCAAGCTTTGGAAGCTGTGAAAAGATACATGATAGAGACAATTGAACTGATGAGACGTGAAGATTTTCAAATAGGTCTCGAAGCAAATAGAAAAAAGATTCGAATAACGTGTCCGAATCAATTTACAGAGGGACTAAAGGATATGAGGATGTTTCAAATGCAATTCGAACCCGAAGGGTTTGTATTTGTAAATTCTCAAAAAGAAAAGGTGTTCATTCGTACTGAAGAGCTAAACAAATATTTAGATGGAACACTTAAGGCTGCACTGAAGTATCTTAAAATTCATCAAAGCAAGGTTAATGACTTTGATACAAAAATGGGTCTTGGAGAGTTTATAAAGCATATCAGAGATCGTCTAAAGCTCCGGATCCGTACAAGACAGTTTGAGATTCTTCGTGGCCAGAGAAAGAGAAGGTATTTCAAAGAAATGGATGAATATCCATTACATAAGGGAGATCCAAGAAAAGCATGAGGAGTCTGGAAACCTTCTAAGCAAATTTCAGAAAATCAAGTAGAAGTTTCAAAACCAGATGGCTCACGATGGAAACTAACGTTTGGACCTCTTAAGATTTCACAATAGGATTATATTGTAAATTTCACAATTAACACTAAGGGGGAGATTTTCAGGACCCCGATGTTGTATAGTGTTAATGTGAAACATGCTTAAATGAAGGTTCCATAGAAGAGGGCTATATAAGGAACCTAAGTAGTCCTAATTAGATAGCCATTGTATTGTAACTGAGTTCTAGAAGCTGTGGAATGTAAATTGTATCGATTCTCTCTCATACAGAATCTCCTTCTTACTTACCGAATATCATTCTATCTTATCATTTCTCTCAATCTCAACATGATCTGACCTATCAACACAGAATTCATAATGTCTATATCGAGTAGGAAAAGCAGTCTTAGGAATATCGGATTCCTTGACTTGTAGTTGGTGATAACCAGATCTCAAATCAATCTTTGAATAGACGCTTGACCCTTGAAGTTGGTCAAATAGATCATCGATACGTGGCAACGGATAACGGTTCTTGATAGTAAGCTTGTTAAGTTCGCGATAATCAATAGACATCCTTAACGTACCATCCTTCTTTTTAACAAACAGAATTGGAGCTCCCCATGGGGATGAGCTAAGAAGAATGAAACCTTTATCCAATAGTTCTTGGAACTGGTTGGATAATTCCTTCATCTCGGAGGGTGCTAAATGATACGGAGCTTTAGCAATAGGAGCAGCACCGGGAGTTAAATCAATTTGAAATTCAACTTGTCGAGGAGGTGGAAGACCAGGAAGATCTTCGGGAAACACATCGGAAAAGTCTTTAACCACTGGTACATCTTCAGTACGCTTCTCTTTCGATTCAATCATCTTAACGTGAGCTAGAATAGCTGGATAATCTTTCATAAGGTATTTGCGGGCTTTAATACAGGAGATGATATTGAGATTGGAACCACTCTTTTCACCTTGAATGATGAGAGTCTCTCCATTTCCCAATGGAACATTAACAGTTGTATCGTAACACATGATAGCAGCATGTAATGGATGTAACCAATCCATTCCAACTACGACGTCAAAACTTCCGAGCTCGACCGGCAAAAGGTCTATCTTAAATTCCTTATCAGCTAAGATTAAGATGCAATTTTTATAGATTTTATCGACTTGCATGACTTTTCCATTGGCTACTTCTACTAATCTTTTAGTTTCTAAGGGTTGAGGCTTTTTAGTAAATAGGGTACAAAAATCACTAGACACGTAACTTCGATCGGCACCAGTATCGAATAAAATAGTTGCATAACAATTATTGACAAGATACGTACCCGTGATGACCTCATCCTCATCTCGAGCTTCAGCAGCAGTAATAACAAACGCACGACCCTTCGCAGCAGTAGTATGATTATCCTTCTTCTTAGGACAATTTGGACTAATGTGTCCCTTTTCTCCACAAGTATAGCAAGTAGGAGGAGCTTTAGCTGGAACGATAGCCTTATCCCTTGGAGGAGTCTTACACGTCTTAGCAACGTGTCCCACTTTCTTACATAACGAACAAACAGCAGTACACTGCCCCGGGTGATGCCTCTCACAACGAATACAAAAAGGATAGGAACCCTTATAATTCGACTTTGTACCCTCCGCAGGCTTCTTACTAACATTCTGAGTCGAACCTTGAGATGGCTCAAACTTCCTCTTACCATCATTACCCTTAGTTTCATCCTTCTTATTAGCCGACACTCTTCTTCTCTTGGCCAACATCAGATTTTGTGCCATAAGAATCACAGCATGCAGAGTAACCTTCTCAGCAGCTATAACATTCCCTTAAACATCCTCGAGAAGACCTTCAATATACCGCTCAATTCTTCTAGCTTCGGTAGGAAATATCTCAGGACATAGAGTAGAAAGTTCCAGATAACGATTGGTGTAGTTCTCAATATCAGTACCCTTGACCTTGAGTTCCTAGAACTCAGCTTCAAGTTTCTGAACTTGACTCCTTGGGAAAAATTTGTTGACCATCATGCTTTTAAGTTCGTCTCATGGAATTGCATTAGCATTGTCAATTCCTACGGACTTGGCATGAGCAGACCACCAAGTTAAAGCATTACCACCTAATGAGCTAGTGGCACACTTCACTCGATCGTCATCACCACACTTGCAAATACGGAAAATAGACTCCATCTTCTTGAACCCGCGAACTAGTTCGACAGCTTCTTCATTTCCTTTGAACAAAGGAGGATGACAGTTTGAAAAACTCTTGTAGGAACAAGGTTTCGGTTGAGGATTAACATTATTAGCTTGGGCATTGCCTTGTGTGGCAGTGAGTAACTGTTGGAATTGCTCATTAGTCAAAACGATATTGTTAACAGTAGGTGCAGCTGGACGAACCATGATGTCGCTACATATGTGAACATAAGTCGGATAAGTTAACAAATTATAGGGTTGAGTAATTACAAGTAGAAATAAGATAAAGTATTGATATCACATGATATATATAAAACACTTTATTTTATTAAGGAACGAGGCATTAATTAAGCCTTTTAGTACACGATTCCGAAATAGAAATAGTTTTAAGGCATAGCCTTTACATAGATGGAAAAATAGGAAAGATAACTAAAGAATATTAAGATTGAAATAGTCTTCATATTTCTTCTTCTCATCGTCAAACTGCTTCATCACTTTTTCCATGTTATCCCTCACAAGTTTCTCTAGCCTTTCGGTTTGAGATTCGAGGGACTCTTTGATAAACTTATCATATCGCTCGTTCTTTCCTTTTTGCTTCTCGTAGAGGTATTCGAGATTGTCGTAAAGGTTGGGAACACGACTGTTAACGGCATTGGTGTCGTATTCCCTTAAGGCAAGTTTTTTGACGACTCGGCTTCTCTCCATTTTCATTCGGAAGTCAACATCCTCCTGGAGATGAGCAAGTGGTTGCTTCCCCTAACGAGTGTTGTGTTCTTCCTCGTACTTTAACAGCCTTAATTCTTTTCTTAGTTCAACATTTTTCTCCACCAACTTCTTAATTTCGCGGTCCTTCTCATCCATACGGACCTCCACTCTCGCCATGTGGCGAAGCAAACCCTCATACTTAGCAGCATCATTATAAGAAGGAGTCCGGGCTCTCTTCCTTGATGGACCGGCCTCTTCATGACGTTTTCCTTTATCTTCGATTCTCGGAGTTGGATAATATTAAGGAGACCTTTGTGAATTTCGCAGAGTATTTGGGCTATATTTTGGTGAAGCAGGACTGTAAGAAGGACTTCGAACAGGTCTTGATGTTACAGAGTGTCCAACACCTACTTCGATAGTAGGGTTATGAGTTGCCTTGTTGGGCTTATTAACGCTTGAGCTTGACATCCTATCATTAGGAAAGATACTTTGATTAGAATCTTTTAGTCAAGTTTAGGAAAGCATAAATGTTAAGATTATAGGGCAATCCTAAGTGCTTTAAAGTCTAAGGCAGGAAAGGTTATAGTTTCCTAGATTGCTAAGGCACCCTAGCTAGCAAATAAGGCACACATAAAGATGCAATCCTGGTTCTCTATAACAGCCTGGTTATGCTCTGATACCAATCTATCACACCTCCAGTTATGGGCCTGGGCGAAATTTGACTTAATATCAAAATATACCAACATATTATAATAACGAGAACAATACTAAATGATAAAATCAAACTTTAATGAGTACGCAGCGGAAAATGAAACGTCGTTACAAAGGAATAAATAAATTTTTAAATGCAATAGTAATAAATGCGATATCTCTTGATCCTATGTCCAAGTAGCATCACATAAGCAGTAAGTATAAGAGCTTCAATCAAACAGCACATGAGACAAAACATGCTAAAGTGTCAACCAAAAAGGTTGAGTGAAGTTCATAGGTTTAACAAAAGTTTGACCGTTGTTTTAGACCACAAGATTTAGTTGTAAAGTTGATCTCCTGCAGGATCAAAAAGTTATGCCAATGCGTGATATTTAGACTAAACGTTCAAGTTTGCCCCAAGAAAAGTTATCATTTATACTTGTCGGTTTAATTTCATTATTAAGTAATACAAAGACTTAGTCAAATGTATCGGGGAAGTTACTCCCGATAGGCCTACCCCCAATAATTAAGCATGCAAGCATCAATTAAAATTATCACTGTAGGGACTTAGTCGGACATAGCCGGGTATAGCATAGTTTTAGCAGTAGGTACTTGTGTCTAAATTGTAAAATGTAAAATCAGCTTATGTCTCACCCCAAGAAAAGTAAAAGTAAATAAGTTGCGCAATAGTAAGTGGGGATATGAATTCACCTTAGTAGAAAGAGAGCTAGTTATTCCTCGAAATAGAAAGTTGGACGAGTGAGCAGAAAAGTCAACCTATGATATTTAAGAGTAGTAAGTGTTTTTGCCCATATTTAAATAAATGTTTAAGTATGATAGTGTTTTAAGTACAGCTCGTTTTACTAAGTTTCTATAACTAGAAAGTTTCCACTTTTAGTAGGTTTCTTATCTTAGTAAGTTTCTATAAATAGAAAGTTTCTATTTTAAGAGTGTTTTCCATTTTAGGTTACTTGCCGTATTAGATAAGCTTCCAATCACCCCTCTCTCTTTGAATGGCCATTTCAGGTCTAGGGGCTTGTGTAACGACCCGGAATTTTCCGATCGTTCTATACTTATGAGATTAATATTTACATAAATTAAACCTTACCAACATGATAAGCAATCCAAACTGTTGAGACTTATATTTTTGAAAGGAGTTTTACACAACGTTTGACCGTCCAATTTGACCGATGATATCACGAACTATATAACACACGATAATTATACGATTATGTATATGTACATATCTATACATATTTAACATGATTTAAGGATGGTTTAACATTTCAATGTGAACTAACAACAATGAGTTATAAGTATACTTTGAGACCACTAGCTTAAGTTTTCAAAACGATAACTATATGTAACGTTCTTTGACATATATACTTACAATCTATAATGTGTTGTGATTTATGTCACCAATATGATTTAAGTGTAATGGGATTAATTTGTAACCAAAATAATCTTGATAAATATCGAACAAGTTTGGGGAAGTGTGGAGTGCACACTTGTTTGAACTTATCTTGATTATGACGGGGGTTTCTGGGGCAGCGCCCCCGATAAGCGGGGTCCAAGGGGTGGCAACCCCTGGCGGGGTCCAAGGGGCAGAGCCCCTGGCTGGGGTCGAGCTGACCTGGTCAGCTTGGAAATTTTTTTTTTGGGCTAACATTGCTTTATTAAAAATGTCTTAAAATTTTATTTTTGGCCCGGTTGGACCCAAAATAAAAGCCCGATTTTGAGCTTCTTTTACCGTATCATACCCATCATCTATACATATTTACTATTGGTAAATACACATCAAATCAATATCCTTATCAGCCTTAGATCTGCCCTAGATAAGAGGGAATCTTATTTGTAAGCTAGCATACATTATTACTCAAAAATTCAACACAATAATTTGTCCTTGTTCCCTCAACAACCAGACTGTCCTATAAGTATCACCATCACCTTGGTTTTTCATTTCATTCTTACAACCATCTTTCTCTAACCAAAATCACACTCTTAGGAACTCTAAGTGTTCTTCACAATCTTAGCAAATACTCATGAAGAACTAGCTTCATGAACAACCTATAATCATCATAAGAAAGTTTGATCAAGATTATTTTCTATCTTTTCCAGTAGCTTTATCCAAGTAACTTGAGGTAGTAACCTAATTCATAATCTTATTCGATTCATATTTATATAGCTATCTTATTTTTTGTTATAAAATTTTTAACAACAAGAACATAGTTTGAATGATTTCAAACCTGTTCGCAAACTAAATAGATCCTTCTAATTTGATTTTTAAAACACTTCAAAACCTGTAATATATCATATTATGACAAAATCGGATTAATCATATCTTGGCTAATTAACATAATATTTAATATATATTTACTTATGATTTGATTTTATATATTTCAGGACCACCCGTAAACAACACGAGAAGATTAATCATAAGACCTCATGATTGTACGCAACACGTCATCTGACAACACGGTACTTTATGTACACAACACGTCATTTGACAACATGGTACCATGGGTCGAGATTAATTCTGATCAATACAAATACGATGGGGTCTTTATTTATTTTATTGAGCAACTAATTGTGGACCATTAACAACAGACTGCTAACTACGGACTAAGAAAATATTAAAAGTATTATAAGTATATATATGTAACGATTACTTGAAAAGAAAATAGGTTGATATATTATATATATGGTTAGGTTCGTGATATCTATCGGAGACCAAGTCGAGTTAAATACCTTCAAGGAAAAGGTGAGTATATAGTCCCACTTTTAAACTCTAAATATTTCAGGATGAGAATACATGCATTTTATGATTTACGTTATGGACACAAGTGATTAAAAATATATATTCTACGTTGAGTTGTACCACTGGCATACTTCCCTGTAACTTGGTAACTACTATTTACATGCAGTATTGTAAACGCAAATCCTGTTGATAGATCTATCGGGCCTGACAACCCCAACCGGACTGGACGACCAGTATTCTGTGACGACCCGGCAATTTCTGACCAAATTTAAACTTTATTCTTATATGATTCCGGCACGATAAGCAAAGTCTATAATGTTGAAGTCTCAAAAACTTAGAACAATGTTCATGTATACATTTGACCTTTGAACTATTTATATGGATTCATTATAACCTTTGACCATTCTCGACGATTCACGAACAATTATTTGTAAGTAAGTGTGGGTATATATATAGATATATAAACATTTAATATTAGATAACTAATAATATATAGTATTAGTATATGTAATTACAAGTTAAAATATAATTATTATATTAGTATTGTTACTTTTACTTTTCTTATTAAGATGAATATTAATATTAATATTAATATCAGTAATGTCAATATTATTATATATATTATATAAATGTAGAAATTTGATACATATAATATGTATATCCAGATTACTACTAGTATTATTATTTTAAATATATAACTACAAGATAGGAAATTTTGATATATAAATTGTTATATTATAATTATCACTAATGTTATTATGATTAGTATTATTATTAATATCAATGATAATAGTATTCTTATCATTTTTATTTTTATCTTATTTCTATTATTATTAGCATCATTTTTTTTATGTATTATTAATACTAGCAACATTATATTCCTAATATTATTAGAATTCTTATTAAAAAATTATTCACAGAATTATATTAATAACCAATATTATGAAATTTAATAAAATAGATATACATAAATAGATATATATATATATATATATATATATATATATATATATATATATATATATACAAATACACTTATATAAAAATACAGCTACATAAATAAATGTTTAAACAGATATAAAGGAAAATCCAGTTAATTATAGATATTCATATATTCATATATGTATACGAATACAATACAGATAAATATATTCTGTTAGAGATCACATTAGCTTTACTTGTTTTCTTCTTCTACTGCTCGATAATCTTGTTTCTGTCTCTAAGATTATTACCAATAGATTTCAACTTCACAGAAACAACCAAAATCTGTTGCACGTCCCAATCTGCTTTACATTTTTTTATTTTCTTCGTACGTCCTGAATGATTCTTCTTGTCGACCCTTTAAGTCATAAATGAAACGAGTTACATAATGATATGAAAGAGTTAGTCATTTATCCATCACCATTATCAATTAAAACTCTATCATCACCTTCACACCATGATATTACAACTGTCACCATTACTTGAAATCTGAGTATCACCATCTCTTCTCTCTCTACTTTGTAAACCGTCACCACCTCATCACCTTGTTTCTGTTTTCTTCGATGGCTGCAGAAGACTATCCAACTCAATCCACAAACCACGAACTCCATAAGACATACCACCTTATGTCGATTGCCACCACCCAATGCAACTGCTACTGCAGTAACTTGTATTTCTGTTTATTGTGATAACCACAACCTATTATTGTATATATTATTTTATGTTTCCTGTACAAACGAACGAAGTGAATAATACTGTGATGTTTTTTTTTCTCTTCGAATCAACTGGTACCGAAGGAACTAAATAAGGAATGATGATGATTGAACTTTTTCTTTCTTTCCTTGAGGCCGACACTCATCCAATTAGGAATCTCACCGAAAAACCCACTTGCAAATATCATACTTCCTTTTATCATATAACCCCACCATTTTATGTTATTAATCATAGTATTTTTTTATAAGCTGTACAGCTTCCCTGTTGGCCCGAATGAACCCCACTTGATTTATTTAATTCACAAGCCTTCTACAAGTGCTGGTAATCTGTCAAGTTGATTATGATAAAGAAGGGATCGGACAGCATATTTTTTTCTTTTAGGTGTGGGACAAGATAGAGACACATTCTTGGATTCCAAATTCCACTTCCTAATTACTTAAACCCATTCGAATTTTTTTATGAAGGTGAGGCCATGTAACGATGAAGATGAACCAAAGAATTGACTGTTTCTCGCTGCTACATTTACCTTGTTTATTCGAAACCCATGAAATTCATTGATGAATCATTGTTGCTTGATTTTGATCCTAATCGAATTAAACCAAAATGAAACCCTCCAACTCTTTTGCTACTGGACTGGAGTGTCTTGTGGGTTCAACAAATGGATTAGTATATCGGGTTTAATAATTAATGTTGGGCTGGAAAGAAATTTGGGCCGGATGGTAGAGATGGTGGCAAAGTAACTTGATGTTGAATACGGGTTAAAAAGATTTACGACGAGAATTAAAATAGAAAGTAATACATAGAGGAACGGTTTGGGTGAGTGGCGCGTTTATGAGAGGTTGGGGGTTCGAGTCCCAGCATGGACAGCTATTTTTTTTGGGACTCCTTCATTGTGAGGTAGTTTTATACTTTAAGAATCATTACTATTTTTATTATTATTATTGATTGTATTATTATTACAAGTATTATTATTCGATGTTATTATTATCATTATTATTAACTTAGTTATTATAAATGGAAAAAGTATTATTAATATTATTATTATTATTATCATTAGTATTACTATTATTATATTTATCATTCTTATTAGTATTATTACAAATAGATATTTTTTTTTTACAATAATATTAATATTTTGTATCGCTATATTTTTATTATTAAAATGATACTAATTAACTTAAAAATAAGTATATCAATTAATATATAGTTATATATTTTAGAAACCCTAATGTAAGTTACTATTTTCATAAATAATAAATAGTATAATAAATTATTTAACTACTCTAATAAGAAATTATTTTAACAAAGGATATAATTTATATCACCATTAATAATACATAGATTTGTTCGATTACGATTATATGTTAATATATATACAAATGATATAGGTTCGTGAATCCAAGGTCAACCCTATACTTGTTCAATATGGTCATATGTATTTTTACTACAAAATACATTAGGTGAGTTTCATTTGTTCCCTTTTTTACTCATTACATTTTTGGGCTGAGAATACATGCAAATGCTTTATTAACTGTTTTACAATATTTATATGCTTGAGTTTCATTTGTTCCCTTTTTTACTCATTACATTTTTGGGCTGAGAATACATGCAAATGCTTTATTAACTGTTTTACAATATTTATATGCGTGAGTTTTCATTACTCCCTTTTACTCTTTACATTTTTGGGGCTGAGAATACATGCAAATGTTTTATTAACTGTTTTACAATAATTATATGCGTGAGTTCATTTGCTCCCTTTTACTCTTTATATTTTTTGGACAGAGAATACATGCGCTATTTTTACAACTGTTTTATTAAATGCTTTTGAAATATATTTTGAACCGCGAATACATGCAAATGCTTTATTAACTGTTTTACAATATTTATATGCGTGAGTTTCATTAATCCCTTTTTAAATGCTTTTGCAATATATATTTTTGGGACTGAGAATACATGCGCTGCTTTTATAACTGTTTTACGAAATAGACACAAGTAATCAAAACTACATTCTATGGTTAGATTATTAAACCGAATATGCCCTTTTTATATAGTCTGGTAATCTAAGAATTAGGGAACAGAAACCCTATTTGACGCGAACTCTAAAGATAGATCTATCAGGCCCAACAAGCCCCATCCAAAGTACCGGATGCTTTAGTACTTCGAAATTTATATCATGTCCGAAGGAGGATCCCGGAATGATGGGGATATTCTTATATGCATATTGTGAATGTCGGTTACCAGGTGTTCAATCCATAAGAATGATATTTTTGTCTCTATGCATGGGACGTATGTTTATGAGAAATGGAAATATGAAATCTTGTGGTCTATTAAAATTATGAAATGATTATTTATGTTAAACTAATGAACTCACCAACCTTTAGGTTGACACTTGAAAGCATGTTTATTCTCAGGTATGAAAGAAATCTTCCGCTGTGCATTTGCTCATTTTAAAGATATTACTTGAAGTCATTCATGACATATTTCAAAAGACGTTGCATTCGAGTCGTTGCGTTCATCAAGATTATTATTAAGTCAACTATAGTTAGATATATTATGAAATGGTATGCCGGCCGTCAACTTTTGATGTAATGAAAGATTGTCTTTTCAAAAACGAATGCAATGTTTGTAAAATGTATCATATAGAGTTCAAGTACCTCGCGATGTAATCAACTGTTGTGAATCGTTTATAATCGATATGGACTCCGTCCGGATAGATTAGGATGGGTCCTTTCAGTTGGTATCAGAGCAGAAGTCTTAGCGAACCAGGTCTGCATTAGTGTGTCTAACTGATAAGTCGTTATGAGGCATTAGTGAGTCTGGACTTCGACCGTGTCTGCATATCTAAAGTTTTGCTTATCATTTTTGTCGAAAAATCATCTACTTATCATCCTTAGAAAATTACCTGCTTATCATTCCTAGTCTAGACACATATTACTGCATTGATTACATGAATAGTGTATAGATAAATTCATATCTTAGCGTATCTGACAATTCATATCTTAGCGTATCTGTTACTGTAGACCTTGCCTGATATCTCTCATAAATTTCTCCTTAATTTAAGGGATCCTTGTACTATTGATATCTATGTAATTTATGCATTGAGAATACCATCCAACCATCAATTGCTGTCACTAAATTCTTTGTACCAAAAACCTTTCCTGAGATCGCGTAAGATGGCCTCTACGAATCGACCAAGTTCCTCTGACTCCGAAGACAGCGTGACAGGAGCACACCAACCAATCAACTATCGTGATTACTAGAGAAAATGGGGGTGGGTTCGCGACATACTCACCCTATGGAGAAGGGAAGAAGGTACTCCATATCATGAATCGAATCTACCACCTAACCTTGGAGTACTCGACCCGCTCACCGGCGAACCTGTTCGCAACACCGTTTATACCCTTTTTGCCAGAATTTTTCATCTTGAGACTACCATTAACGGAACTAGAGAAGATATCCAATCACTACATCACACTAATAACCAACCAGGGTTAGTAGAAGAAGTTAAAGAACTTCGAGCTCGAGTGTTAACTTTAGAGAGCACGGTACACAGTTTGCAAGCACCAACAGTATCACCAACACCAGTCACATCACCAACCTTAGCACCAACAACATTAGTACCACCAACAACAACATCCGCATCACCAGCTTCGACATCTCATTCTGTACCTCGAGTATAATCGTCATTCTATATGATGTTCTACATCATTTATCTTCCTTCGACATGATGATTATGTAAACTCTAATATTTTAGAGATTATATATTCTTGTTCAAACGGTAAATCAAATGAATTTAATAACATATTGACACATTAAATCCATGATTACATCTGAAGAAAATATATATATATATATATATATATATATATATATATATATATATATATATATATATATATATATATATATTTTCATAAAGATTGTAATTAAATTTTTTTGCGTATAAACTGTTAATGGTGAAAATATTTTAACGGGTAGGTAATACCCGAGGAATATTTAGATCTCACATTAATAGGTTACACTGTACATTCTTTGAAGCTAATTCAACGGTCATTTATTACTCTACTTACATCCACCGATATACAAATCTGATTCACCACAGAATAACCATATCCATCCAATTTCATATTTGGATTTTGATTTATCAAAAATCAAGTGGCATAATGAAGGAAACATTTGACAAAATAAAATTTGTTAGAAACAAACAAATTAACTATGAGAAATTTTGTTAAGAATCCATGCTAACTGTTCCGAACTAATTGTTCCCAGCTAATTAATTACACTTTATTTATCACAATTTAATTATCGCAATTTACATTCTCACAATTTTATTTATCGTCATTTAATTTCTATATTTATTTTACGCACTTTAAATATCGGGTCACGACACGTATTAATTAATTCGAATTATATATTAAACTATATATATGAATTATTGGACTGTCAACTGTGGACTATCGACTTGGACTAATAACATTAAACAATTAAAATAAATTAAAATATTGATTATAACATATGAAACTAAACAGTTCTTCAAGTTGCCACTTGATTTCATCTTAAACCTCATTTGTATCTTAACGATTACAATCTACGTTCAAACCTTTCATAATTCTTGAAAACACCTCAATCTAGAGGATGAACCAACCACAAATCATCTACGGATGAGAAGATTGATGCATATAGCTATTCACCTGAGAAACTCTCGGCAACTGAGTAAACGTTTAAAACGTAGCTATGCTAATTTCTTAGTATTATTATTACCCAAAATAACTTTGCAATCCCTTTCCAAATTAGCAAATTTTGTCACAGCTCCAGCAAGTCAACTTTGACTTTTCAACCTTATTATAACCTTGATTTATATGTGTGCTCTTTTATTGTTACCGGGGAACCTTTTATATTCCACCATATTACCAGCAAACGTACCAGCAACCTCGTTGCTTCTTGGCTTAAATCTCTCTGATAAATCGTTATATTTATTCATTGAAACCCTATCATATACTCATCTGTATCTTGTAACGACAACTGCCATACCAATTACCGGGAATCAGCAATCAGTACTTTGAAAACTCACAGCATATATACATCAACAGTTATATGTATAACAGTTATCTTTTAGAATTATGGTCTTTCATTCTGAAATCCTGAACAGCACTCAGCCTTCAAACCAATACTCTGAATGTTGAAAAAGCTGAATGAAGCAGCAAAAACTGTAGGCAACCGTAAACGGCCTTAATCGTCGAGAGTTTGATGATAAAGAATGGAGTATTGGAAGCACTCAATAGAAAATTTAGTACCGAAAAGCAGATTATGCGAAACTATTAAAGAAGCCGTGGACAAATCACAAAGAATAAGTTTGACTTCAAAGAATCTAAATGATTCAATGTCTGCTGAAGTCTTTAGCGAATATCTTGCTCCTTACTCTAAACCCTTGCGGACAATAGTCTCTATCATCCTCTGATCTTAAATATTCAAAGATATTATTGTATCTTCCATTTTAAATATCCTCGATATTTCTGAATATATTTTTATAACTAATCTTATCTGAAATCATTTATCACTTCGTGCTATCAGTGTTACATCATATAGAAACTGTTAGTTTCTATATTCTGTAAACTTTCAAGCTTAAAATACGAATGTTATTGAAGTAATGTTGGGAGCAGATACATGAGTTAGTATAATATAATGACACTCGATCAACGTGATTATATTACAATAAGTCATGCTGAGTTTCTAATGAAACGTGATGATTCACAGTACCATCATCATGTGCCATTTACACGACTCTTACATTCTATCTAATCTCTAAACATATCAAGAAAATATTTTTTCTTGATGATTCGGTCTTTTCCGAGATATTCTGGTAATTTGACAAATCAAGTTTGTGTGCCATTACGATTTCCTTTTTAGAATATTAACTATGTTCATTTCGAAATTCATATCTATGAATCCTGGACCGTTGCTTGCTTTAATAGAGGTCGAGAGGATAATAAAAAGGCAAAGAGATCCAAAATATAAGAGAAAATATAAAGCCCAAATGACAACACCGAAATTACAAACTGTGGATATCAGTACGTATAGCAATATAAAGACACTGGAGGAATATAAATACAATAATCCCTAGAGCATAAAAGAAATAAACAGATTCTTCAGGTGGGAGTTGGAAAAGAAGAACGATCATTGCGATAGTTAGAATAAGAACAAGGATCAGAATAGGGTTAAGGATTTTCATAAATCTTTTGAATTAGAGAATTGAGTATAGAAGTGGTGAAAACAAATGGAACGGAAGAAATTCATTTATAGTGAAAATACCAAACAAAGCAATCGAGACAGATGATCGCATTTAATTATAGAGATTTTAATTTTCATAAATCCCGAAGAATCAGATCTTTTAGATTTACAAGATTTTCCTTTAAATCCTTGGAATCCCGAAATTCAAGCGAGACAACGTCAAAAGTTAAGACGAACCTTACTTTCTAAATTCAACAGTGACTACATCAAAAGTTAAGGCAACCTTGACTTTCCTCATCTCACCCTTTTGTGTTAACTTCATTCGTGCTCTTCGAATAATCGAATTATTTTATCTGTATTATTCAATAATGATAAAACTCTATTTATCAGCTCATATTCGTCAGGAAAACATTTTTATGGTTAACCATGACCACCTCACTCAAATTTCAGGACGAAATTTCTTTAACGGGTAGGTACTGTGACGACCCGGCAATTTCCGACCAAATTTAAACTTTATTCTTATATGATTCCGGCACGATAAGCAAAGTCTATAATGTTGAAGTCTCAAAAACTTAGAACAATGTTCATGTATACATTTAACCTTTGAACTATTTATATGGATTCATTATAACCCTTGACCATTCTCGACGATTCACGAACAATTATTTGTAAGTAAGTGTGGGTTTATATATAGATATATAAACATTTAATATTAGATAACTAATAATATATAGTATTAGTATATGTAATTACAAGTTAAAATATAATTATTATATTAGTATTGTTACTTTTACTTTTCTTATTAAGATGAATATTAATATTAATATTAATATCAGTAATGTCAATATTATTATATATATTATATAAATGTAGAAATTTGATACATATAATATGTATATCCATATTACTACTAGTATTATTATTTTAAATATATAACTACAAGATAGGAAATTTTGATATATAAATTGTTATATTATAATTATCACTAATGTTATTATGATTAGTATTATTATTAATATCAATGATAATAGTATTCTTATCATTTTTATTTTTATCTTATTTCTATTATTATTAGCATCATTTTTTTTATGTATTATTAATACTAGCAACATTATATTCCTAATATTATTAGAATTCTTATTAAAAAATTATTCACAGAATTATATTAATAACCAATATTATGAAATTTAATAAAATAGATATACATAAATAGATATATATATATATATATACAAATACACTTATATAAAAATACAGCTACATAAATAAATGTTTAAACAGATATAAAGGAAAATCCAGTTAATTATAGATATTCATATATTCATATATGTATACGAATACAATACAGATAAATAAATTCTGTTAGAGATCACATCAGCTTTACTTGTTTTCTTCTTCTACTGCTCGATAATCTTGTTTCTGTCTCTAAGATTATTACCAATAGATTTCAACTTCACAGAAACAACCAAAATCTGTTGCACGTCCCAATCTGCTTTACATTTTTTTATTTTCTTCGTACGTCCTGAATGATTCTTCTTGTCGACCCTTTAAGCCATAAATGAAACGAGTTACATAATGATATGAAAGAGTTAGTCATTTATCCATCACCATTATCAATTAAAACTCTATCATCACCTTCACACCATGATATTACAACTGTCACCATTACTTGAAATCTGAGTATCACCATCTCTTCTCTCTCTCTCTCTCTACTTTGTAAACCGTCACCACCTTATCACCTTGTTTCTGTTTTCTTCGATGGCTGCAGAAGACTATCCAACTCAATCCACAAACCACGAACTCCATAAGACATACTGAAATGTCCCGTTCTTATTGATTAAAAACGTTCCATATTAATTGATTTCGTTACGAGGTTTTGACCTCTATATGAGACGTTTTTCAAAGACTGCATTCATTTTAAAACAAACCATAACCTTTATTTCATCAATAAAGGTTTAAAAAGCTTTACGTAGATTATCAAATAATGATAATCTAAAATATCCTGTTTACACACGACCATTACATAATGGTTTACAATACAAATATGTTACAACAAAATAAGTTTCTTGAATGCAGTTTTTACACAATATCATACAAGCATGGACTCCAAATCTCGTCCTTATTTAAGTATGCGACAGCGGAAGCTCTTAATAATCACCTGAGAATAAACATGCTTAAAACGTCAACAAAAATGTTGGTGAGTTATAGGTTTAACCTATATATATCAAATCATAATAATAGACCACAAGATTTCATATTTCAATACACATCCCATACATAGAGATAAAAATCATTCATATGGTGAACACCTGGTAACCGACATTAACAAGATGCATATATATAAGAATATCCCCATCATTCCGGGACACCCTTCGGATATGATATAAATTTCGAAGTACTAAAGCATCTGGTACTTTGGATGAGGTTTGTTAGGCCCAATAGATCTATCTTTAGAGTTCGTGTCAATTAGGGTGTATGTTCCCTAATTCTTAGATTACCAGACTTAATAAAAAGGGGCATATTCGATTTCGACAATTCAACCATAGAATGTAGTTTCACGTACTTGTGTCTATTTTGTAAATCAATTATAAAACCTGCATGTATTCTCATCCCAAAAATATTAGATTTTAAAAGTGGGACTATAACTCACTTTCACAGATTTTTACTTCGTCGGGAAGTAAGACTTGGCCACTGGTTGATTCACGAACCTATAACAATATATACATATATATCAAAGTATGTTCAAAATATATTTACAACACTTTTAATATATTTTGATGTTTTAAGTTTATTAAGTCAGCTGTCCTCGTTAGTAACCTACAACTAGTTGTCCACAGTTAGATGTACAGAAATAAATCGATAAATATTATCTTGAATCAATCCACGACCCAGTGTATACGTATCTCAGTATTGATCACAACTCAAACTATATATATTTTTGAATCAACCTCAACCCTGTATAGCTAACTCCAACATTCACATATAGAGTGTCTATGGTTGTTCCGAAATATATATAGATGTGTCGACATGATAGGTCGAAACATTGTATACGTGTCTATGGTATCTCAAGATTACATATCATATAATACAAGTTGATAAGTTATGGTTGGAATAGATTTGTTACCAATTTTCACGTAGCTAAAATGAGAAAAATTATCCAATCTTGTTTTACCCATAACTTCTTCATTTTAAATCCGTTTTGAGTGAATCAAATTGCTATGCTTTCATATTGAACTATATTTTATGAATCTAAATAGAAAAAGTATAGGTTTATAGTAGGAAAAATAAGTTACAAGTCGTTTTTGTAAAGGTAGTCATTTCAGTCGAAAGAACGACGTCTAGATGACCATTTTAGAAAACATACTTCCACTTTGAGTTTAACCATAATTTTTGGATATAGTTTCATGTTCATAATAAAAATCATTTTCTCAGAATAACAACTTTTAAATCAAAGTTTATCATAGTTTTTAATTAACTAACCCAAAACAGCCCGCGGTGTTACTACGACGGCGTAAATCCGGTTTTACGGTGTTTTTTCGTGTTTCCAGGTTTTAAATCATTAAGTTAGCATATCATATAGATATATAACATGTGTTTAGTTGATTTTAAAAGTCAAGTTAGAAAGATTAACTTTTATTTGCGAACAAGTTTAGAATTAACTAAACTATGTTCTAGTGATTACAAGTTTAAACCTTCGAATAAGATAGCTTTATATGTATGAATCGAATGATGTTATGAACATCATTACTACCTTAAGTTCCTTGGATAAACCTACTGGAAAATAGAAAAATGGATCTAGCTTCAACGGATCCTTGGATGGCTCGAAGTTCTTGAAGCAGAATCATGACACGAAAACAAGTTCAAGTAAGATCATCACTTGAAATAAGATTGTTATAGTTATAGAAATTAAACTAAAGTTTGAATATGATTATTACCTTGTATTAGAATGATAACCTACTGTAAGAAATAAAGATTTCTTGAGGTTGGATGATCACCTTACAAGATTGGAAGTGAGCTAGCAAACTTGAAAGTATTCTTGATTTTATGTAACTAGAACTTGTAGAATTTATGAAGAACACTTAGAACTTGAAGATAGAACTTGAGAGAGATCAATTAGATGAAGAAAATTGAAGAATGAAAGTGTTTGTAGGTGTTTTTGGTCGTTGGTGTATGGATTAGATATAAAGGATATGTAATTTTGTTTTCATGTAAATAAGTCATGAATGATTACTCATATTTTTGTAATTTTATGAGATATTTCATGCTAGTTGCCAAATGATGGTTCCCACATATGTTAGGTGACTCACATGGGCTTCTAAGAGCTAATCATTGGAGTGTATATACCAATAGTACATACATCTAAAAGCTGTGTATTGTACGAGTACGAATACGGATGCATACGAGTAGAATTGTTGATGAAACTGAACGAGGATGTAATTGTAAGCATTTTTGTTAAGTAGAAGTATTTTGATAAGTGTATTGAAGTCTTTCAAAAGTGTATAAATACATATTAAAACCCTACATGTATATACATTTTAACTGAGTCGTTAAGTCATCGTTAGTCGTTACATGTAAGTGTTGTTTTGAAACCTTTAGGTTAACGATCTTGTTAAATGTTGTTAACCCAATATTTATAATATCAAATGAGATTTTAAATTATTATATTATCATGATATTATCATGTATGAATATCTCTTAATATGATATATATACATTAAATATCTTTACAACGATAATCGTTACATATATGTCTCGTTTAAAAATCATTAAGTTAGTAGTCTTGTTTTTACATATGTAGTTCATTGTTAATATACTTAATGATATGTTTACTTATCATAGTATCATGTTAACTATATATATTCATATATATGTCATCATATAGTTTTTACAAGTTTTAACGTTCGTGAATCACCGGTCAACTTGGGTGGTCAATTGTCTATATGAAACATATTTCAATTAATCAAGTCTTAACAAGTTTGATTGCTTAATATGTTGGAAACATTTAATCATGTAAATATCAATCTCAATTAATATATATAAACATGGAAAAGTTCGGGTCACTACAGTACCTACCCGTTAAATAAATTTCGTCCCGAAATTTTAAGCTGTTGAAGGTGTTGACGAATCTTCTGGAAATAGATGCGGGTATTTCTTCTTCATCTGATCTTCATGCTCCCAGGTGAACTCGGATCCTCTACGAGCATTCCATCGAACCTTAACAATTGGTATCTTATTTTGCTTAAGTCTTTTAACCTCACGATCCATTATTTCGACGGGTTCTTCGATGAATTGGAGTTTTTCGTTGATTTGGATTTCATCTAACGGAATAGTGAGATCTTCTTTAGCAAAACATTTCTTCAAATTCGAGACGTGGAAAGTGTTATGTACAGCCGCGAGTTGTTGAGGTAACTCAATTCGGTAAGCTACTGGTCCGACACGATCAATAATCTTGAATGGTCCAGTATACCTTGGATTTAATTTCCCTCGTTTACCAAATTGAACAACGCCTTTCCAAGGTGCAACTTTAAGCATGACCATCTCTCCAATTTCAAATTCTATATCTTTTCTTTTAATGTCAGCGTAGCTCTTTTGTCGACTTTGGGCGGTTTTCAACCGTTGTTGAATTTGGATGATCTTCTCGGTAGTTTCTTGTATAATCTCCGGACCCGTAATCTGTCTATCCCCCACTTCACTCCAACAAATCGGAGACCTAAACTTTCTACCATAAAGTGCTTCAAACGTCGCCATCTCAATGCTTGAATGGTAGCTGTTATTGTAGGAAAATTCTGCTAATGGTAGATGTCGATCCCAACTGTTTCCGAAATCAATAACACATGCTCGTTGCATGTCTTCAAGCATTTGTATCGTCCTTTTGCTCTGCCCATCAGTTTGTGGATGATAGGCAGTACTCATGTCTTGAAGAGTTCCTAATGCTTGCTGTAATGTCTGCCAGAATCTTGAAATAAATCTGCCATCCCTATCAGAGATAATAGAGATTGGTATTCCATGTCTGGAGACGACTTCCTTTAAATACAGTCGTGCTAACTTCTCCATCTTGTCATCTTCTCTTATTGGCAGGAAGTGTGCTGATTTGGTGAGACGATCAAGTATTACCCAAATAGTATCAAAACCACTTGCAGTCCTTGGCAATTTAGTGATGAAATCCATGGTAATGTTTTCCCATTTCCATTCTGGGATTTCGGGTTGTTGAAGTAGACCTGATGGTTTCTGATGCTCAGCTTTGACCTTAGAACACGTCAAACATTCTCCTACGTATTTAGCAACATCGGCTTTCATACCCGGCCACCAAAAATGTTTCTTGAGATCCTTGTACATCTTCCCCATTCCAGGATGTATTGAGTATCTAGTTTTATGAGCTTCTCTAAGTACCATTTCTCTCATATCTCCAAATTTTGGTACCCAAATTCTTTCAGCCCTATACCGGGTTCTGTCTTCCCGAATATTAAGATGCTTCTCCGATCCTTTGGGTATTTCATCCTTTAAATTTCCCTCTTTTAAAACTCCTTATTGCGCCTCCTTTATTTGAGTAGTAAGGTTATTATGAATCATTATATTCATAGATTTTACTCGAATGGGTTCTCTGTCCTTCCTGCTCAAGGCATCGGCTACCACATTTGCCTTCCCCGGGTGGTAACGAATCTCAAAGTCGTAATCATTCAATAATTCAATCCACCTACGCTGCCTCATATTCAGTTGTTTCTGATTAAATATGTGTTGAAGACTTTTGTGGTCGGTATATATAATACTTTTGACCCCATATAAGTAGTGCCTCCAAGTCTTTAATGCAAAAACAACCGCGCCTAATTCCAAATCATGCATCATATAATTTTGTTCGTGAATCTTCAATTGTCTAGACGCATAAGCAATCACCTTCATTCGTTGCATTAATACACAACCGAGACCTTGCTTTGATGCGTCACAATAAATCACAAAATCATCATTCCCTTCAGGCAATGACAATATAGGTGCCGTAGTTAGCTTTTTCTTCAATAACTGAAACGCTTTCTCTTGTTCATCCTTCCATTCAAATTTCTTCCCTTTATGTGTTAATGCAGTCAAGGGTTTTGCTATTCTGGAAAAGTCTTGGATGAACCTTCTGTAGTAACCAGCTAGTCCTAAAAACTGGCGTATGTGTTTCGGAGTTTTCGGGGTTTTCCACTTTTCAACAGTTTCTATTTTTGCCGGATCCACCTTAATACCTTCTTTATTCACTATGTGACCGAGGAATTGAACTTCTTCCAACCAAAATGCACACTTTGAAAACTTAGCATACAATTCTTCATTCCTCAATACTTCTAACACCTTTCTCAAATGTTCACCGTGTTCTTGGTCATTCTTTGAGTAAATAAGTATGTCATCAATGAAAACAATGACAAACTTGTTAAGGTATGGTCCACACACTCGGTTCATAAGGTCCATGAACATAGCTGGTGCATTAGTTAAACCAAACGGCATGACCATAAACTCGTAATGACCGTAACGTGTTCTGAAAGCAGTCTTTGGAATATCATCTTCTTTCACCCGCATTTGATGATACCCGGAACGTAAGTCAATCTTTGAATAAACAGACGAGCCTTGTAGTTGATCAAATAAGTCGTCGATTCTCGGTAGTGGGTAGCGGTTCTTGATGGTAAGTTTGTTCAACTCTCGGTAGTCGATACACAACCTGAATGTACCATCTTTCTTCTTGACAAACAAAACAGGAGCTCCCCACGGTGATGTGCTTGGTCGAATGAAACCACGCTCTAAAAGTTCTTGTAATTGGCTTTGCAGTTCTTTCATCTCGCTGGGTGCGAGTCTGTAAGGAGCACGAGCTATTGGTGCAGCTCCTGGTACAAGATCTATTTGAAATTCAACGGATCGATGTGGGGGTAATCCCGGTAATTCTTTCGGAAATACATCGGGAAATTCTTTTGCAATGGGAACATCATTGATGCTCTTTTCTTCAGTTTGTACTTTCTCGACGTGTGTTAGAACAGCATAGCAACCTTTTCTTATTAGTTTTTTTGCCTTCAAATTACTAATAATATGTAGCTTCGTGTTGCCCTTTTCTCCGTACACCATTAAGGGTTTTCCTTTTTATCGTATAATGCAAATTGCATTTTTGTAACAAACGATCTCTGCTTTCACTTCTTTCAACCAGTCCATACCGATTATCACATCAAAACTCCCTAACTCTACTGGTATCAAATCAATCTTAAATGTTTCGCTAACCAGTTTAATTTCTCGATTCCGACATATATTATCTGCTGAAATTAATTTACCATTTGCTAATTCGAGTAAAAATTTACTATCCAAAGGTGTCAATGGACAACTTAATTTAGCACAAAAATCTCTACTCATATAGCTTCTATCCGCACCCGAATCAAATAAAACGTAAGCAGATTTATTGTCAATAAGAAACGTACCCGTAACAAGCTCCGGGTCTTCCTGTGCCTCTGCCGCATTAATATTGAAAACTCTTCCGCGGCCTTGTCCATTCGTGTTCTCCTGGTTCGGGCAATTTCTAATAATGTGGCCCGGTTTTCCACATTTATAACAAACTACATTGGCATAACTTGCTCCGACACTACTTGCTCCGCCATTACTCGTTCTGACACCATTTGTTCCTTTCGTTCTATTAACCCCTGGTCCGTAGACCTCACACTTCGCCGCGCTATGACCATTTCTTTTACACTTGTTGCAAAATTTGGTGCAGAACCCCGAGTAATACTTTTCACACCTTTGGCATAGCTGCTTCTGATTGTTGTTGTTGTTGCGGTTATTATTGTTGTTGGGATGATTGTTGTAGTTGCTGTTGTTGTTGTTGTTGTTGTTGTTGTTGTTGTTGTTGGGCCGTTTGTTGTAGTTGCGATTGATGTTGCGATTGTTGGGATAATTGTTGTGATTATTGTTGTAATTGCTGTTGTTGTTGTATTGGTGATTCTTATCACCGTTTTCCTCCCACTTTCTTTTGACTTGCTTCACATTGGCCTCTTCAGCAGTCTGTTCTTTAATTCTTTCTTCAATCTGGTTCACTAGTTTGTGAGCCATTCTACATGCCTGTTGTATGGAGGCGGGCTCGTGTGAACTTATATCTTCTTGGATTCTTTCCGGTAATCCTTTCACAAACGCGTCGATCTTCTCTTCCTCATCTTCGAATGCTCCCGGACACAATAGGCACAATTCTGTGAATCGTCTTTCGTACGTGGTAATATCAAATCCTTGGGTTCGTAACCCTCTAAGTTCTGTCTTGAGCTTATTGACCTCGGTTCTGGGACGGTACTTCTCGTTCATCAAGTGCTTGAATGCTGACCACGGTAGTGCGTACGCATCATCTTGTCCCACTTGCTCTAGATGTAACACTCTAGGAAAATCCCACATCGCCCACATACATGAGTGATCATGGGATTATAAGGTAATACCCACGCTTAAATGACACAACGCGTTTTGGGATCACAGGATGAGTAGAAGTGCGAGTACGTTGTAGTTAAGCGTGCTCGGGCGAGAGCACTACCAGGATGGGTGACCTCCTGGGAAAGTGCTTCTCGTGTGTGGTCGCCAAGAAAAAGTCGTGCGCCTGCGGGCAAAGCGGACAATATTGTGGTAATGTTAAGCTGGGGTGTTACAGAATGGTATCAGAGCCACTCATGTGCCATTGGGGTGGTGGGGCAAACCTCATCGAGGACGATGAGACCCTAAGGGGGGGTGAATGTAACACCCTAGGCAAATCCCACATCTCCCACATACATGAGTGATCATGGGATTATAAGGTAATACCCACGCTTAAATGACACAACGCGTTTTGGGATCACAGGCTGAGTAGAAGTGCGAGTACGTTGTAGTTAAGCGTGCTCGGGCGAGAGCACTACCAGGATGGGTGACCTCCTGGGAAAGTGCTTCTCGTGTGTGGTCGCCAAGAAAAAGCCGTGCGCCTGCGGGCAAAGCGGACAATATTGTGGTCATGTTAAGCTGGGGTGTTACACTAGATAGGTATTCCACCATGTTAATGCAGAACCTGTGAAGGTATGCGTAGCGTACTTCACTTTGTCCTCTTCAGTACACTTACATATGGCAAACACCGATTCGACCTTCTCGGTCCACCGTTTCAATCCGATCGGTCCTTCGGTTCCATCAAATTCCAAAGGTTTGCAGGCAGTGAATTCTTTGTAGGTGCATCCTACACGATTTCCTGTACTGCCAGATCCAAGGTTATTGTTGGTATGTAGCGCAGCCTGTACTGCGGCTATGTTTGAAGCTAGAAAAGTACGGAATTCCTCTTCATTCATATTCACGATGTGTCGAGTAGTCGGTGCCATTTCCTTCAAAATAGTCAAATGGAACAAGTTAATCATACAGAATATTAAGAGTAGTTAGTAGTATTTCGTAGCATAATATGAACTCATTTATAAAAGCTTTTTCTTCATATTAGCGTTTTATAAGTTTAAATTCGGGTAGTACCTACCCGTTAAGTTCATACTTAGCAGCTAATATACAATTCAACTACTACAATTCTATATGAAAAACTGATTATAATAATATTTCGCGTTCAAACTTTTATACAATATTTTACAAACTTACAATACCGCTTATTTTACATAAAGCATGAAATATATCACACAATAACTTTGATACAAGATAGTTGTGAAGATAATTCTAGCTAGTACACAAGTCGTTCAGCAAAGGCAATAAAGACACGTAATTCATACATCCAGAAACAAGTCATGCATTCTGGTTTTACTAGGACTACTTCCCATCCTTGGTCTTGTGGAACATAACCGTTATGGCCGTTGATAAGATAGCGTGTTGTAACGTCATCAAAGGGACGAGGGTTACGTAATGTCCAACAGTCCCGTAACAATCTAAAAACCTCATTTATTACCCCAATTACCGACTCTGTCACTTGTGGGAATGTTTTGTTTAATAGTTGTAGGCCGATGTTCTTGTTCTCACTTTGGTGAGAAGCGAACATTACTAATCCGTAAGCATAACATGCTTCTTTATGTTGCATGTTAGCCGCTTTTTCTAAATCACGAAGTCCAATATTCGGATATATTGAGTCAAAATAATTTCTTAACCCATTACGTAAAATAGCATTTGGGTTCCCCGTAATATATGCGTCAAAGTAAACACATCGTAATTTATGGATTTCCCAATGTGATATCCCCCATCTTTCGAACGAAAGCATTTTATAAACCAAGGCATTCTTGGAACGTTCTTCGAATGTCTTACAAACTGATCTCGCCTTAAATAGTTGTGCCGAGGAATTCTGACCGACTCTAGACAAGATTTCATCAATCATGTCTCCGAGTAGGTCTCTTAAAATATTGGGTTGTCTATCCATTTTGTGTTTTTATACTGTAAAATAGACAAGAGTTAGATTCATAAAAAAAATACTTATTAGTACAAGCAATTTTTACATATATCATAAAGCATAAGCACACTATATTACATATATTACACCACACGAATATAACTATCTTATTCCGACTCGATCGTTTCTTCTTGTTCGGTTTTGGTTCGTTTTGCCAAGTTTCTAGGGATATATGATGTTCCCCTAATACGATCCGTCGTTGTCCACATTGGTTTAGAAAAAACTGGTGGTTTAGAGGTTCCCGGGTCATTGTTACAACTTAAGGACTTCGGGGGTTGACGATACATATAAAGTTCATCGGGGTTGGAATTAGATTTCTCTATTTTTATGCCCTTTCCCTTATTATTTTCTTTTGCCTTTTTAAATTCAGTTGGGGTAATTTCTATAACATCAACGGAATTCTCGTCGGAATCCGATTCATCGGAGAATTGGTAATCCTCCCAATATTTTGCTTCCTTGGCGGAAACACCATTGACCATAATTAACCTTGGTCGGTTGGTTGAGGATTCTCTTTTACTTAACCGTTTTATTATTTCCCCCACCGGTTCTATTTCTTCTTCCGGTTCTGATTCTTCTTCCGGTTCCGATTCTTCTTCCGGTTCCGACTCTTCTTCCGGTTCCTCTTCGGGAACTTGTGAATCAGTCCACGAATTATTCCAATTTACATTTGACTCTTCATTATTATTAGGTGAGTCAATGGGACTTGTTCTAGAGGTAGACATCTATCACATAATATCAAACACGTTAAGAGATTAATATATCACATAATATTCATATGTTAAAAATATATAGTTTCCAACAAAAATGTTAAGCAATCATTTTTAAAGAAAACACGGTCGAAGTCCAGACTCACTAATGCATCCTAACAAACTCGATAAGACACACTAATGCAAATTTTCTGGTTCTCTAAGACCAACGCTCGGATACCAACTGAAATGTCCCGTTCTTATTGATTAAAAACGTTCCATATTAATTGATTTCGTTACGAGGTTTTGACCTCTATATGAGACGTTTTTCAAAGACTGCATTCATTTTAAAACAAACCATAACCTTTATTTCATCAATAAAGGTTTAAAAAGCTTTACGTAGATTATCAAATAATGATAATCTAAAATATCCTGTTTACACACGACCATTACATAATGGTTTACAATACAAATATGTTACAACAAAATAAGTTTCTTGAATGCAGTTTTTACACAATATCATACAAGCATGGACTCCAAATCTCATCCTTATTTAAGTATGCGACAGTGGAAGCTCTTAATAATCACCTGAGAATAAACAAGCTTAAAACGTCAACAAAAATGTTGGTGAGTTATAGGTTTAACCCATATATATCAAATCATAATAATAGACCACAAGATTTCATATTTCAATACACATCCCATACATAGAGATAAAAATCATTCATATGGTGAACACCTGGTAACCGACATTAACAAGATGCATATATATAAGAATATCCCCATCATTCCGGGATACCCTTCGGATATGATATAAATTTCGAAGTACTAAAGCATCCGGTACTTTGGATGGGGTTTGTTAGGCCCAATAGATCTATCTTTAGAGTTCGCGTCAATTAGGGTGTCTGTTCCCTAATTCTTAGATTACCAGACTTAATAAAAAGGGGCATATTCGATTTCGACAATTCAACCATAGAATGTAGTTTCACGTACTTGTGTCTATTTTGTAAATCATTTATAAAACCTGCATGTATTCTCATCCCAAAAATATTAGATTTTAAAAGTGGGACTATAACTCACTTTCACAGATTTTTACTTCGTCGGGAAGTAAGACTTGGCCACTGGTTGATTCACGAACCTATAACAATATATACATATATATCAAAGTATGTTCAAAATATATTTACAACACTTTTAATATATTTTGATGTTTTAAGTTTATTAAGTCAGCTGTCCTCGTTAGTAACCTACAACTAGTTGTCCACAGTTAGATGTACAGAAATAAATCGATAAATATTATCTTGAATCAATCCACGACCCAGTGTATACGTATCTCAGTATTGATCACAACTCAAACTATATATATTTTGGAATCAACCTCAACCCTGTATAGCTAACTCCAACATTCACATATAGAGTGTCTATGGTTGTTCCAAAATATATATAGATGTGTCAACATGATAGGTCGAAACATTGTATACGTGTCTATGGTATCTCAAGATTACATATCATATAATACAAGTTGATTAAGTTATGGTTGGAATAGATTTGTTACCAATTTTCACGTAGCTAAAATGAGAAAAATTATCCAATCTTGTTTTACCCATAACTTCTTCATTTTAAATCTGTTTTGAGTGAATCAAATTGCTATGGTTTCATATTGAACTCTATTTTATGAATCTAAACAGAAAAAGTATAGGTTTATAGTCAGAAAAATAAGTTACAAGTCATTTTTGTAAAGGTAGTCATTTCAGTCGAAAGAACGACGTCTAGATGACCATTTTAGAAAACATACTTCCACTTTGAGTTTAACCATAATTTTTGGATATAGTTTCATGTTCATAATAAAAATTATTTTCTCAGAATAACAACTTTTAAATCAAAGTTTATCATAGTTTTTAATTAACTAACCCAAAACAGCCCGCGGTGTTACTACGACGGCGTAAATCCGGTTTTACGGTGTTTTTTCGTGTTTCCAGGTTTTAAATCATTAAGTTAACATATCATATAGATATAGAACATGTGTTTAGTTGATTTTAAAAGTCAAGTTAGAAGGATTAACTTTTATTTGCGAACAAGTTTAGAATTAACTAAACTATGTTCTAGTGATTACAAGTTTAAACCTTCGAATAAGATAGCTTTATATGTATGAATCGAATGATGTTATGAACATCATTACTACCTTAAGTTCCTTGGATAAACCTACTAGAAAAGAGAAAAATAGATCTAGCTTCAACGGATCCTTGGATGGCTCGAAGTTCTTGAAGCAGAATCATGACACGAAAACAAGTTCAAGTAAGATCATCACTTGAAATAAGATTGTTATAGTTATAGAAATTGAACCAAAGTTTGAATATGATTATTACCTTGTATTAGAATGATAACCTACTGTAAGAAATAAAGATTTCTTGAGGTTGGATGATCACCTTACAAGATTGGAAGTGAACTAGCAAACTTGAAAGTATTCTTGATTTTATGTAACTAGAACTTGTAGAATTTATGAAGAACACTTAGAACTTGAAGATAGAACTTGAGAGAGATCAATTAGATGAAGAAAATTAAAGAATTAAAGTGTTTGTAGGTGTTTTTGGTCGTTTGTGTATGGATTAGATATAAAGGATATGTAATTTTGTTTGAAGATATTTCATGCTAGTTGCCAAATGATGGTTCCCACATGTGTTAGGTGACTCACATGGGCTACTAAGAGCTGATCATTGGATTGTATATACCAATAGTACATACATCTAAAAGCTGTGTATTGTACGAGTACGAATACGGGTGCATACGAGTAGAATTGTTGATGAAACTGAACGAGGATGTAATTGTAAGCATTTTTGTTAAGTAGAAGTATTTTGATAAGTGTATTGAAGTCTTTCAAAAGTGTATAAATACATATTAAAACACTACATGTATATACATTTTAACTGAGTCGTTAAGTCATCGTTAGTCGTTACATGTAAGTGTTGTTTTGAAACCTTTAAGTTAACGATCTTGTTAAATGTTGTTAACCCAATGTTTATAATATCAAATGAGATTTTAAATTATTATATTATCATGATATTATCATGTATGAATATCTCTTAATATGATATATATATACATTAAATGTCTTTACAACGATAATCGTTACATATATGTCTCGTTTAAAAATCATTAAGTTAGTAGTCTTGTTTTTACATATGTAGTTCATTGTTAATATACTTAATGATATGTTTACTTATCATAGTATCATGTTAACTATATATATATTCATATATATGTCATCATATAGTTTTTACAAGTTTTAACGTTCGTGAATCACCGGTCAACTTGGGTGGTCAATTGTCTATATGAAACATATTTCAATTAATCAAGTCTTAACAAGTTTGATTGCTTAACATGTTGGAAACATTTAATCATGTAAATATCAATCTCAATTAATATATATAAACATGGAAAAGTTCGGGTCACTACACATACCACCTTCTGTCGATTGCCACCACCCAATGCAACTGCTACTGCAGTAACTTGTATTTCTGTTTATTGTGACAACCACAACCTATTATTGTATATATTTTTTTATGTTTCCTGTACAAACGAACGAAGTGAATAATACTGTGATGTTTTTTTTTCTCTCTTCGAATCAACTGGTACCGAAGGAACTAAATAAGGAATGATGATGATTGAACTTTTTCTTTCTTTCCTTGAGGCCGACACTCATCCAATTAGGAATCCCACCGAAAAACCCACTTGCAAATATCATACTTCCTTTTATCATATAACCCCACCATTTTATGTTATTAATCATAGTATTTTTTTATAAGCTGTACAGCTTCCCTGTTGGCCCGAATGAACCCCACTTGATTTATTTAATTCACAAGCCTTCTACAAGTGCTGGTAATCTGTCGAGTTGATTATGATAAAGAAGGGATCGGACAGCATATTTTTTTCTTTTGGGTGTGGGACAAGATAGAGACACATTCTTGGATTCCAAATTCCACTTCCTAATTACTTAACCCCATTCGAATTTTTTTATGAAGGTGAGGCCATGTAACGATGAAGATGAACCGAAGAATTGACTGTTTCTCGCTGCTACGTTTACCTTGTTTATTCGAAACCCACGAAATTCATTGATGAATCGTTGTTGCTTGATTTTGATCCTAATCGAATTAAACCAAAATGAAACCCTCCAACTCTTTTGCTACTGGACTGGAGTGTCTTGTGGGTTCAACAAATGGATTAGTATATCGGGTTTAATAATTAATGTTGGGCCGGAAAGAAATTTGGGCCGGATGGTAGAGATGGTGGCAAAGTAACTTGATGTTGAATACGGGTTAAAAAGATTTACGACGAGAATTAAAATAGAAAGTAATACATAGAGGAACGGTTTGGGTGAGTGGCGCGTTTATGAGAGGTTGGGGGTTCGAGTCCCAGCATGGACAGCTATTTTTTTTGGGACTCCTTCTTTGTGAGGTAGTTTTATACTTTAAGAATCATTACTATTTTTATTATTATTATTGATTGTATTATTATTACAAGTATTATTATTCGATGTTATTATTATCATTATTATTAACTTAGTTATTATAAATGGAAAAAGTATTATTAATATTATTATTATTATTATCATTAGTATTACTATTATTATATTTATCATTCTTATTAGTATTATTACAAATAGATATTTTTTTTTACAATAATATTAATATTTTGTATCGCTATATTTTTATTATTAAAATGATACTAATTAAGTTAAATATAAGTATATCAATTAATATATAGTTATATATTTTAGAAACCCTAATGTAAGTTACTATTTTCATAAATAATAAATAGTATAATAAATTATTTAACTACTTTAATAAGAAATTATTTTAACAAAGGATATAATTTATATCACCATTAATAATACATAGATTTGTTCGATTACGATTATATGTTAATATATATACAAATGATATAGGTTCGTGAATCCAAGGTCAACCCTATACTTGTTCAATATCGTCATATGTATTTTTACTACAAAATACATTAGGTGAGTTTCATTTATTCCCTTTTTTACTCATTACATTTTTGGGCTGAGAATACATGCAAATGCTTTATTAACTGTTTTACAATATTTATATGCGTGAGTTTCATTTGTTCCATTTTTTACTCATTACATTTTTGGGCTGAGAATACATGCAAATGCTTTATTAACTGTTTTACAATATTTATATGCATGAGTTTTCATTACTCCCTTTTACTCTTTACATTTTTAGGGCTGAGAATACATGCAAATGTTTTATTAACTGTTTTACAATAATTATATGCGTGAGTTCATTTGCTCCCTTTTACTCTTTATATTTTTGGGACAGAGAATACATGCGCTGTTTTTACAACTGTTTTATTAAATGCTTTTGAAATATATTTTGAACCGCGAATACATGCAAATGCTTTATTAACTGTTTTATAATATTTATATGCGTGAGTTTCATTAATCCCTTTTTAAATGCTTTTGCAATATATATTTTTGGGACTGAGAATACATGCGCTGCTTTTATAACTGTTTTACGAAATAGACACAAGTAATCGAAACTACATTCTATGGTTGGATTATTAAACCGAATATGCCCTTTTTATATAGTCTGGTAATCTAAGAATTAGGGAACAGAAACCCTAATTGACGCGAACTCTAAAGATAGATCTATCGGGCCCAACAAGCCCCATCCAAAGTACCGGATGCTTTAGTACTTCGAAATTTATATCATGTCCGAAGGAGGATCCCGGAATGATGGGGATATTCTTATATGCATATTGTGAATGTCGGTTACCAGGTGTTCAATCCATAAGAATGATATTTTTGTCTCTATGCATGGGACGTATGTTTATGAGAAATGGAAATATGAAATCTTGTGGTCTATTAAAATTATGAAATGATTATTTATATTAAACTAATGAACTCACCAACCTTTAGGTTGACACTTGAAAGCATGTTTATTCTCAGGTATGAAAGAAATCTTCCGATGTGCATTTGCTCATTTTAAAGATATTACTTGAAGTCATTCATGACATATTTCAAAAGACGTTGCATTCGAGTCGTCGCGTTCATCAAGATTATTATTAAGACAACTATAGTTAGATATATTATGAAATGGTATGCCTGCCGTCAACTTTTGATGTAATGAAAGATTGTCTTTTCAAAAACGAATGCAATGTTTGTAAAATGTATCATATAGAGTTCCAAGTACCTCGCGATGTAATCAACTGTTGTGAATCGTTTATAATCGATATGGACTCCATCCGGATAGATAGGATGGGTCCTTTCATATTCAACGGTTGCACAGTACTTCGTTTCGGTGACTACACTTGGTACGGTGTAGTAAGATTTCATAATAAAGGGAATATGCGACGTTGATTAAATGTTAAGTATGGTTATCAAGTGATCAACGACTTAGAATATTTTTATTAAAACGTTTATATATGAAATCTTGTGGTCTATATTCATAACGCTGCTGGCATTAAACCTATATCTCACCAATTTTATGTTGACGTTTTAAGCATGTTTATTCTCAGGTGATAACTAAAAGCTTCCGCTGCAACATGTTGAATTTAAGCAAGATCTTGAGTATGTATATTTGTGTCAAAAATAAAACTGCATATCGGAGGATTTGTAATGTAAAATATGTTGGAAGTCGTATTGTTATTATCACATGTAAAGTTTGTAAGTCTAAGATTATCGCTAAACGATAATCATTATTATGTTGTTTAAACCTTGTATTTGTAATAAAAGCTATGGTTTGTATTGTAAAAACGAATGCATTTTTTGAAAAACGTCGCATATAGAGGTCAATACCTCGCGATGAAATCATATGTTATTATACTCGTCCTTATGGTTAAGGTCAGGTTATGACAGCTTGAGCTATAGGACCCTTTAAATCGGAAATCCAAACCATTCCGCCTAGAGTTTCGTAGAAACCATTCGTCAAGAAAGTTTGAAGATCTATACATCTCTAATACATATCCCAAAATGTTTTTATGTGTTATAATATAAGTAGTAGGTTATAGGTGTTAGTAATAGTATAATTAATAGTATAAGTTGTATTAGGGTTTCATTAATTAGGGTTAGTTAATTAAAGTAGTAATTAATAACTAGGGTTTAGTAATTAATGTCCTAGGGTTTCATAAATTAGGGTTTAGTAAATTAGGGTTTTATTTAATGTAGTAATGATTAGGTAATGATTAGGGTTTTAATAACTAAAGTGGTATTAAATAATTAGGGTTAGATTTAATGAATTAGGGTTTAATAATTAATTAGGTTTAGGGTTTAAGTAATTAGGGTTTAGTACATATATATGTATATTTTCGTGTGTGTGTGTGTGTGTGTGTGTGTGTGTGTGTGTATATATATATATATATATATATATATATATATATATATATATATATATATATATATATATAAATTTTACATGTATATATGTATATGTGTCGATTTGTATATGTATATATGTAGGTTTATTTTGTTTCCTTAATTAACCATAACAAATCTTCCAGGTAATAACCTAGGGTTTTAAGATCAAAGTTTCCTTCCCCTTTTTTTCTCCTAATCGACATGCATACATACATATATATGTTTATATTATTTTTTTTACATGTATAGATCTAGATGTTTATGTATTTACTTATGTATAACAAGTTTATAATATGAACATGAATCAACAAAAATCAAAGTTTATGTAAATAGTTTAGGGTTTATGTTATACCTTTGAAGATTCGAAGATAACTAACGAAGAAAAGAAGAACACGACGAAGATTGAAGATTAAAGCCTTGAGAAACTTGAAGAACTTCTTGAAGATCCTTGAAAAACATGAAGAACAACTCAAAGATCACCTTGAAGATTGGTGGCGGATTTCGATGGGTGGTGGTGATGATATTTTCGGCTTTGGCCGAAAATTAAAGAGAGATGGGAGAGATTTTGAGAGAGATGTAATTTATGATTTGGTACATGGAATGGGTTAGGTTAGGTCTCTATTTATAGGGAGGATAGGAGGATTCTAGAATTAGGGTTTAATAAGGAATTACTTACGGAACAAGTTGGCTTGGAAAAGGGGTTATGGGAGGTGGATTTGGCCGAAATTTTTAGGGGTAATAGGGTAATTTTACCCTCTAAAAATCGGCTAGGGTTATTAGGGTTAGGGTTTATGATTTTTCACTTTAGTCCTTGTACTTTAATTTGCTTAAATGACTCCTTAATTATCCTAGTTTAATTATTTTAATTACACAAGTTTTAAAGTTATTTATTTAGTCACAAAAGTTAATAAGCTTATTATTTTTATCTTGTATTTATTTGTCGTTTACAAAGTTAATTATTATTATTATTAACAATCGTTAAATAAAGTCTTAATTGTTAAATTTAATTATTTAGTTGGGCATTTAATAAGGGAAAGTATAGAATGGAAAAATGAGGGTCGTTATACGCAAGGTTGAACCACGGTCAACCGTGCTGGCAACTGTGTGTCAACGGCTATTTTTTGAATCCTACTATAAAAGGAACGCATTCAAGAGCATTTGAATCTGACCCACTTGCATATTTCAAAAGCTTATTTCCAGAGATCACAAGGGCTCTAATTACTACTCAAATGTGATCAAGCAAGAGAAGATTCTATGATCTTATAGATATAGAATTTGATTGTTGTAAGCTTATTAATCAAAATCATTAATCTTGTAAGTTTACTTAGTGTAATGTATGTCCTAGTATTGTCTTAGGATCATCATTGCAAAGTGTATAAGTCTTGTAACTTCAATTAGTAGAAGCATGGGTTAGCTTAGTGATCTACTTCCTTAAAGGGACTTAGGAAGTTGATTAATCTTATTTGGAGATTAATACTTGTCCAAGGTGAAGACAAGTTGATCTAGGTTGGAGTTGATCTTTTAAAGGGATAGAAAGATTAGGTTTGTTGTCTACCAAAGAAGTTGAAGACTTGTAAATCAAATCTCCACCGGGTTTGGAGAAAAGTGTTTAGTGAAGCAACAAATCCTGATTAGTGTAATCGGGGAGTGGATTAAGGTGGATTAGTTAACAACCACCTGAACCACTATAAACCCTTGTGTCTATGTTCTTTACATTAATTTATTCATCATTTTGAACATATACACTACACACATCAAGTTTGAGTTGAATTGGTTGATCATAGGTAATCGAATTTGGTGATCAATCGAAAAAGGGTTAAAAACGTATTAAGTAACTATTCACCCCCCCCCCCTCTAGTTACTTACAGGTTTAAATAACGTATAAGATTTAGATCACAAGATTTCAAATGTTTGAAAGCATAAAAACATTATTCATTAACCCGTGAGCCACCTGGTAACCACTTAACAATTTATTACCCTTAACATATACCAATATACACTGAACATGTGTATCTTCCAAAAATACGAAGTACTAATACATTTCGATTATGAATTTTTAGCGCGACTAGCACGAAATGGGGCTATCAAGCCCGATAGATCTATCCACAGGATTCGCGTTCACCAGTAGAAACCAGTGATTACAATTACCAGATTAGGAAATATTTTCGTTCAACTCACAATGAATAATTTAAATTAAGTTCCACTTGTGTCTAAAATGTAAAACAAAAGTTGCATGTAATCTCATCCCAAAAATACTTTAAAATAGTATGAAAAACTGGACTATAACTCACCTTAAGCAAACGAAGCAAAAAGGAAACAGGTATGCGAACAGCAAAGGTAAATGATCAAGAATGATCACAACTCTTACCTAAAAATAAAGCAGGTCGATATAAATAACTAACTTAGGTCAGGTCTTAGTATGTGAATCATAGTACTTATTGTAGTAAAGAAAAAAACAGCAATCGGTATGATTCGGTATGATCAGGACAAAGTATAACACGTAATTTCTATTTTTAGAAAGTTTCTTGTTTTATTAAGTTTCCATTTTTAGAAAGTTTATATTTTTGGAAAGTTTCTATCTTTGGAAAGTTTTCATTTTTGGGAAGTTTCTGTTTTTAAAAAGTTTCTATAATTAGAAAGTTTCCTCCTTTAGAAAGTTTCCTTATTTAGATTGTTACCTTAAATAGATTGTTTCCTTATTTAGAAAAGTCAACAAAGGTCAACTGAAAATCAAAGTCAACCGAAGGTCAAAGTCAATTCAAGTCAATCTTGGTCAACTTAGTCAACCTAGTCAACCTTGAAGTTTAAAATGTAAATAATATTAATTATATAAGTTATAATATTATTTAAAATAATATTTGTATAACTAATCATATCATAAGTTTAATTAAATTAAATTGAATTATAAAGTTAATCCAAGTTAAAATGATATAATAGACATAACATAAGTATTTAATTAATTAAATAAACATTAGTAATATCATAAGTATTATTAATTAATTATAAATTTTTAATCATAATATAAGTATCTTAAATAAATTATGAAATGTTACACATATCATAAGTATTTTGTTATAATTATTAAACCATACGTATTTAATAATTAATTTGTGTCATAAATAATTAATAACTAAGTCTTATAATAAATAAATAAATAAATAAATAATCTTTATTATAAGTCTTGATATAATAATTCTTATATCATAATTTTTATACTTAACATAAGTCATCCATTAATAATAATTGTATTATTAAATCATAAGTTTAAGTATAGGCATAATTAAATCATAATATAAATATTAAATGATACAATAAATATATATCATAAGTATTAATTAATAATAATTACTTCTATAACCTAAGTAATTTAATAATAATGAAAATCATTATTTATATAACCTAAGTTCAATTTCATTAACATAAGTTTCATTAAAACTTCATCGGGTCATATCTTGAGCCTCGGGTGTCGGTGTTGACGAGTCTTATATATATCCTCGTCTAACAAACCATCCCGACACCTTAGGATTCTCAAGAACATCCCAAATCAGTTCATATGGTCGTGAAGAAGAGCCATATACCAAGCATCGCTTTAATCGGATTGAAAATTTGTTTTAATCATTCCGGGTGACCCGTGGCTCGGATTTTGATGACCCGAACATGAAAGTTCATCCATTCATCAATCCTAACCCAATGGTACACCCCAAAATCTCACCTTATGGTCCCAAAGTCAGACCAAAACCTGGTTTCAAAAGCTTATGCATTTAAATTTTTACAAAACCTTAAATCAAGCATAGATTTTGATCCATAACTCGAAACGAGACGAATCCAAAGCCTAAAATTATGTACTCAGTGAGAGGAACTCATTGAAACACTTTATTTGATCAGAAATATGTGTCTTATTTACTGAATTCATCAATAAACCTGCTGTCCAAAATTGATCAAACTGAAATCATACAAATTCATACATTTCTAAGCAATTAAACATCACCACAATCATATACAAGTACTATAACATTAACATACAATCAAAATCAGTAAAAAAAAATAGATGAAATTGAAAAAGTTAGGGTTTATGTTCATACCCAAATCAAAAATCAAGAAGAAGGGTGTTAAAGATCGCGAAATGGAGAATCCAAATAAGCAATCAACCTTGAGAAATGATGATCAATTGTATGATGATTGTTTTTGGCTGAATTTTGAAGGTGGAAGAGAGCTAGGGTCGGCCATGGGTGAGAGGAATGAGAGGAGAAAGGTGATTTAGGGTTTTTGAAATGAAAAGTCACAAACGAGATGTGTAAATGAGATCTAGTCCAAAAAAATCAAATGAAAGGGTAAGGAGGCCATGATCCAGCCTATTTTACCTTGGGGTGGGCCCCACTTGGCCCAAAAATGTTTTTCTTAATTTTTCTTTTGGCCCGAAAGTTCAAACGAAGCACGATTCGCGAAAACACCGTTACGCGATTAAAATTTCGGGAAGAACACGCACCCGCGGAAAATAAAATATAAAAATATTTTATAACATCATATGATATAGAAATATCATAGATAAAATAATTCGGATTTGAAAATCACTAAAGTCTGATCGTTGGTTTGAAACCCGAAACGATTTACCGGATAGAATCCAAAATACGTAGAAACGTACAAATATAAATATGAACACCTATAGTCATATAACATATAATAAAGGAAATATTATTATTGAAATAATAATATAAGTCATAGAAATGATGTGGCAATAATACCAATTAACAGAAGTTAAATATTAACGGAAAGGGTTAAAGCCAAAAATAGACTACAAACTTACCCAAATGTACTGATGTCGCCCACAAACTCATTTTCGTCCTAATGTCGCCTACAAACTTATAAAAAATGTGCCGATGATAACATTTCGTTACCGGTTACCTGCTGAACCGGTAAAGTTAATTATTTAACTTTTTTTATTCATTTTATATGTCCCGATGTCGCCCATATACTTTCAGTTGTGTCCCGATGTCACCCGTATACTTTCAGTTGTGTCCCGATGTCGCCCATATACTTTCACTTCTGTTTCGATGTATCACCGACGTGTCATGACTACTTAGAAGCCACGTAATCAACCATTTTGGTTGACGGTTAAAAAAAGTATTTTGTTTATATTAGCACATTTTTTATAAGTTTGTAGGCGACAATAGGACGGAAATGAGTTTGTGGGTGACATCGGTACATTTGTGTAAATTTGTAGCATATTTTTGACTTTAATCCTAACGGAAAAGAATAACAGAAAAAGTAGGGCCGTGACATTTTATCATTAGATGATGAGCTTTTGATTCATCAGAATTATCAGCCATTTCAACCATAGCATCAAACTGTTTCCATAAAGAATTAAGAGAGTGATAATATTCAGATAATGTAGTTCCATTTTGAGTTAGAGAATTAATTTTCAGATGCAGATTAAAAACCATAGACCCATCAACCCTATCATAAGTTTTTTTTTTTTAATTCAACCCAAGTCTCAGAAACAACAGTTGAAAACACTTGACCCAAATAAAGCTCTTCTGATATTGACCCAAGAATCCAAGAAAGTACAACAGAGTTACATCTATCCCATTGGTTGCGTAAAACATCATTTGATTCCTTTTTCTTAACAATTCCATCAACAAAACCATATTTGTTTTATGTTTTTAAAGCCAGGGTCATACACAACGCCATACCCTAATATTTTAGTTCCAAAAAGTTTAAAAGTGGTAACAGGTGTAATACTGATATCACTCGAATGTAGATATAAGGGGTCAGAAAAATACAGTTTTAATAAAGGAATTTTCCTTTGATGGACTCCCCACCCATTTTAACATAAATAAATAACATAAAGAAATAACAGAAATCCTAATACACAATTCAGTAGATAAATAAAGGTTAAAAGTAACCAAATTCAATCTCGGTTGAATGTGCACAACGGAAGAAAGAAAAAGAATCTCATATGCCTTTGAGTATAGACCAAAAGATCAATTCAGTGAACCAAGAACACAAACCCTAATTTGATCAATTAGGATTTCGATAAAACCAAATAGATTTAACAATCTATTTTACCACAGTTCGCCTTCGAACCCATGATAACAATAATCACCCAAGAAAGATGAAATCAGAAGTGAAAATCCCCAAATTCCAGAAATTTTAATTTTAAGATCTCAACCGAATCACAAGATCTTCACAGGACAAGATGATATCAAGGTGTTTGCTCTGATACCGTGTGCAAATATATGATTCTAAACAAAAGTCATAAACAAAATCACAACCGATTCTTATTAAACCAGAAATCAAAGAATTACACATTTGTTATTGTTCAAGTTATGTTGAACAATATAAAACAGCTTATACAGAATTATAAAGGAACATAAACACATATTTAATATGCTTAAACCTGTGATAAAAGTATGATCTATGAAGATGAATAAGAACCCTAATTTTGAGAGAGAATATGTATGAGTGTGTATGTTATGAGAGAAATAATGATTCAATAAAATTAAAATAAATAAATTAAAGATCACATTAGCATCTGTCGACTATGAATATGTGGGCCTTCATAAGTCAACAACATTACCCAAGAAGCTTCCAGTCCAATACGAAAACCAATTCATACATCTACTAGCTTTAGCCCAACAATCTATATCAACTTGATTCAAAGTCAATGCTACTAAAAAACTGCACAAACCAAACTAAGTAAGAACAAATAAGATTGAAAATACACAACACCCTTTTAACAAATATGATTGACAAATCATCACAGATTTTTGCATTATTCAAATAAGAGAATGTATACCCTACTTAATTTAGGATTTAGAACAAGAGACAGATTGATTGTACTTGAAAACTTTGAAGGGTGTTTGTAAAGTCATTTTCAGAAGATAAGTTATACTTTTTATATTTTTCTATAAATGAAATTCAACAAATCTTTTAATACTAATTTATTCTCTTTCTTATCTTGTTTTTGAAGTTAATTATTTATAATGACTTATTAAATGAATGTTTATTCGAAAGCAATATTTATATCCATAAAACATTGAGGGGAAGACTTTCTTTACTCGTAGGTGTTTTACACTGAGTGAAAAAATTACTTCTCTTTATTTTAAGATAATGGCCTCTCTCAAACCCACTTTTATGGGATTAAGTTTTGTTTTTGTTGTTCTTATTAAATAAATGGTAAAATGGACAATTCACTAAACTATCATAAATTGAAAAATACATATTGGTGAACATTGATTCGAGAATGGAGGAAGTAAAATTTTAGTTATCGGCTAGATTATTAGAGTATTGAATGTAATATAACTGCTGAAAATTAGTTCTAAATTAAAGAATTGTTTTTAACCCTTTCTTTTAATGCAGAGGAGAGGCTATAAATTATAAGTTCTAATTGGAAATATGCAATATTCATTTTTGATTGCCCAATTAAGATTCACTATTTATGTTTTGAAGTTTAAAACCGGCTTTTTATATGTAACTAAATAAATATTTCACAGTATTTACCGATGTATAATAAAAAAAGATGTACGTATAAAGCAAAAGTAAAGATATATATATATATATATATATATAGAACTTGCGGGCATAGCCCAACGGTTCCCCTCATGTACTTTGTGTCGGGAGAGGTCATGAGTTCGATCCTTATGAATGATTTTCTTTAAACCAATTGAACATCAATATACTTATTATTATCTCTTTAAAATATAACACAAAACCATTAAGTTACATATATACATCCTGAGCACCCTGAACACACCTGAAGTGTCAACTTTTCATTAGGGGAATTTGCTAGAGATCATGAAGGTAAAAGAGTGAAATCAAACTTGCTTATTTGGCTAAGTTACAATATCTTTAAGGAACGAATATCACTTCAATCATTAGAGATTCAAGTCACTAATCGACTTGCATATCATTGGGTACGTTGTCCATGTGGGATGAAGGCTTGTATTTCATTATGTGTTCACACCTCCTGAAGAAGATGAAAGCATTATAGATTTATAGTTAAGTTGGTTCCTAAAGTTAAAACAAGAAAATGATCATTTGCAGTTGTAATGATAAAAAACAATTCATTGTGGGTGAACTTGAATGATAAATCTTAAGAGCAGTGTAGGATACACCAAAAAACCCAAAGTTCGGTTTTCCACAATAACTGATTCAGTTCATAGATTAAATTGGCAAATGCTTACCTCTCAAAAGAATCCATGGAGTATTTAATGATATTTGCCCATAGTATGGGGTCAACAATATTGGGCTGTTGAGAGTGATCATTCAACCACTGCTGGGCTTTATTGCATTCTTCATTGACCTGTCATAACGAGTAGATAATTACTTGACAACTTGGGAGTTGGGACCGATATCCTAAGTGACCCCTTCATGGCTGCAACTTTAACAAAACATGTTGGTGCATATAAGGTGCAAGTCCCTAGTTCATATCAAGCCGTACAGATAAGAACATATTCGTACAGATCAGAAAGACAACATATTCGTACATATCAGAAAGACATCCGTACAGATGAGAACACATCCGTACGGACGAGAACCAGACGATTATACAAGGCACCCTATTGTTTCACTTTTTATGGTTAATCACCAATTCAAGTCTCCAGTCGTTTTCTTTCATCATAGATCGTCCCAAAACCCATCAGTCAAACATCAACTCTAGGCATCGATCTAATCCATCACAACATGATCGGTTTGACTAAATCGATACCCGAAAGTTAACCATTCGCTAGAACTTCGATCTCAAGATCCGATTTCAGTCAAAACAAATATGCTTGAAACAAGTTGACTATTATTGACAACAAAGGCGTCTACAGGGCATGTGAAAAGTGAACAGTAACATTTTGAAAGGCCTAAAATTTTGATAATTCTATATACTTTTTAGTTCATTAATATATTTTCCCATTAATCAAATCATGAAATTCATTTATCAGACAATTTAAGCATTTGAAAATATTATTAAATAATTTAAATAAAAAAAATTCGTGTATTAAACCTATTAGTATTTTTTATATGTATTTTTTTTTTTTTTGAACAGCGAATGGGATCACCCGAGGGGGACTAAGCCACCCGTTGCGATCATCTCCCGTTTCGACTATGCCGATGCAGCGATAATAACCCCGCCCCCATCGCTGCCCGGGAGGAAACCTTGAAACCGATCCAAAGGCACGGCCAAGTAAAACCCCCCCTCCCCTTTACCCCCCCAAATGGCAGGGATGAAATTGTGTTTTTAATATGTAGCCAACGGGGGTCGAACTCCTGACCTCCCCTAAAGGAGGCAGGCAACCAACCGCTGGACCACATCACAACTTCTTTATATGTATTTAAAGTTTAATGTAATAAGGGATCCTATTTTATTTACAAAGGGACTTCTAAATTAATGAGACGCTCTGCTATTGAGTTTAAAATACAAAGAAAGGCTTGCAATTTGTTTACATGATCAGACGTGTTAAGTATACAACAAGAGAGAGCATACCTTCTGTTTCAGGGTAGGGGACAGTGAATCAGCAATTGAACGATAATCTGCGATACAAGTAAGCAGAGGTTTTGTTCCTTGTGCTCTAGCATTTTCATCCTGGTATGTAGTTTCAATAACAGGATACAACAACTACATAAACAAAATTACGATTAGATGTATGCATGAAAGAAATTGATACTTTACTCTTAACATATTCTAGACACCTCTTTGAGATCTTCATGTTTTTCGGAATGGTTTTGTTCAGATTCATCTCTAGGGTATGACGTAGCCTAAAAGAACGCAGTCAATTTGTATGATAACCAAGAAATCGGAAACATTCATTAATCATTATTTGGTAGAAAAATACATATGAATAACAAGAGTTGAACCACTTTAAGGTGTTCGTTTTATCACCTATGAATATATTAACATAAAGTGTACCTTTCCGTGACTAAATAGTTTTTCTTTATCATGCTCAGCCGACATCTGTTGGGGGTCTAAAGCCTCGTTTTTTCTTGTGTCACCCTTTGTCGTTTCATAAGCCTGAGAAGTAAAACAATGTTGTTTTGTAAAGGCTTGTGCAGTTAGTACACACTTACGTGATCATACGTACACTTTGCATCCACATTTGTATATGTTGTCCTTAATTTCTGATTGTTGCAAACTTTAGATCGCAACGAAACAAGTAACGTACCTTGCTACTAGTACTATAGATAAAATACTCGAGGGTGTTCTTTTCGTCCTTAATTTTCTCTGCCTTGATATCTTGCTCTGCCAACATCTGTCGTTTTTCTTGAGCCTCAGTTAGTTCGTCTATTATTGTTGAAAAATATAAATTCTTTGATATCGGAAGATTATTAGCCAATATCTTCTCCGCTGAGGAAAATATATTTCGTGCAGGGCCTTTATCTTCTAAAAGCTGAAGTCACAAAATATTACGGAGTAAAAAATTTAAAAATATATAATAATAAAATAGAAAAGAAAAAGAAATCACAAACCATGAGATCAATATCATATGTAATGTTGTTAGTGAACTCATATGGGTAAGAAGCAATACTTACCGAGGCAGTCTCTATTTCAAATATTCCAAGGTCACTAAGCTTCACTTTAAGTTCGACCTTCACCTTTTCGACACCATTGGTTTCACTCGAACCAATCTATAATAATACTTAATATTATTATTAATATTAATTAATTAAGATATGAAATATTAAAACATGCATGTGCGTAAACATGAGTTTTTTACCAGAAAACAACCAACTTTAGGTGAAATTCCAGCAGGGATATCAGTCTTGTTGGTGTAAAAGACTTGAAAATGGCGTGTTGTATTTCCAGGATAACTAATAATCTGATCACTTGGAAACCGGCTTCCTTTAGGAAATAGGATAAATTGATGTTCTGTTTCCTGTTCATCTTCCCCTACTGAGCATCCTATTGAGTAGGGAAATAAATCCAGAACCTGAAAACCAATACGGAAATAATCATGCGCATAACTTTGTGTCTCTGCGCTATGCGCATGTATCCCTTTTTCCGCACATTATATTTGCATATCATGTCGCACATCAAGCATCCATGCTACATGATGTATACACATCAAAGGTATAGCCGCGTATGGAGTGCGCTGCGCCTATACCACTAGATGCAGCATTTGACTGAGTGTTGTATTTAAGGTCGGTTAGGGATAAAATCTATCATGATTTAATTTCCTCAATAAACGGAAGTTAATTAGACACATTTTAGGATAAGATATTACGATTGACAATGAGTGAAAAATATCCTCGACCTTGGGTGTCCGGCTATCTTCTCCAGAATGGGTGGGTAAACCCGTAAATCTTACATGGGCATGGCTGTGGGTAATAAAGTATAACCGGGGTCATGGGCAGATCGCGGGTATTCACGATCTACCAATGATAAAGCTAGATCTGCTAATCCGTCAAACCCATTTGACTTACCCGGGGATATATGATTATTATTCTTAATTTTATACTCCTATCGTCCCAGTTCAATTGTCCTGTCTTCACCATTGAAATATTTTCTTTACAACTTTAACTTTAAATATTTTTATTTGTATTATATATATTATTCGATGAAATTTATATCGATGGATTCGTTTTTGAATATATTTTTACTGATATAATAATCATCAAGTATTAATTATATAACACACAAAAACTAATTTAAAGTCAAAGTTGGAAAGAAAAAACCTCTAAAGTCAAAACGTGACAATTAAACTACGGCGGAAGGAGTACTAGTTACCAACATAGTGGGATAATTAATATAGCATAAAATATATTTATAAAGTATAAATTTGTATATTAACTAGAAAGAAGATCGGCCCGCGCGATGTGGAGGGGTCTTTCGGGTTGTATATTCATATTTAATGTTACGTTATGTATTTACACAATAAAAAAAACAACGTGGTGCAGGTGTGTTATGCATGAAAGATAGCTTGAAATACTTGTCGTTATTTAAAAGGCGTCCGTTTCATGTATACCAAGTTGCGTTGTGTTCGTAAAATTATTTCTGGTTGCACGGTGATGGTGGAAGAATTTAACTCGCGTCGAGATGTAAGATACGGACCGACAAAAATTCTGGAGGTGATAGTTTATATTTGTAAAATAATTTAATAAAATAACGGGTTTGACCCCTAAAGTAAAGAAATTGAGAAGTAATGCAATTTGAGGGGGGTAATTGTATTTTTTTTGGTGGGGGGGTGGGGGGATGTGGTTTTTGGGTTGTCAAACGACCAAAACTTGGGGCTCTTTTAGGGTAAAGGGTAATAGGGTAATAATTAAGATATTAGTGACAAACCTTGTAATCTTTAACTTGGTGAGTTGGCATAAGCATTGCACACTGAAGAGCACATCCTCTAGCAACATATTCACTAGCATTTGGTGCTCTCCTTGGTTCTTTCCATAAAATCGAAGTTAATTTTTTCGAAATAGCCGGTATAAGAGATCCAGAACCCGCAAGCTCAATCGCATATATCTTATCAACAATTAATCCAGAGTCTTTAACAGCATTAATACAAGGAATACTAATCCTTTCTAACAACTCCAACGATAATATCTCAAACTGTTCTCTCGTTATGAACCCTTTCACATCTGTATCACCTATAAGACGATTAATACGAAGTGGTGCTTCTTCATTCACACTCAAAACTTTCTTTAGCTTCTCACAAGCCGCCCTAAGCCTTATACAAGCGCGAGTATTGGAGTTGAAGTTTATATTGTACTCTTCTTTAAATTGTGTAGCAAAATGTTTAAACAAAACTTTGTCAAAATCTCTACCTCCCAAATTCTGATCGTACGAATGTGATAATATTTTCATTTGTCCGTTATCAAACGCCGCAACCGTCACTTGAGTGTCACAATGCCCAATGTCGACAAATATAACATTAGTCGGTCTTGGTTTTGGGAAATCGGTCTTGTGCATACCGTAAGCTAATGCAATGGCCGTACAATCATGCATTAACCTTAATGGTTTTAAACCGGCCATAAGTGCGGCGTCAAGGTACTCACGCCTTTGTAGATCGGTAAAATATGACGGTATCCCGATCACGCACTCTTCAACACGAGACTCGAGATTTATCTCAGTCATTTGTTTCACATGTGCAAATAACATCGCTAAAATTTCGAAAGGCGTGAAAGTCCATATTTGTTCCAAGTACTGTAAATGGATCAAAATGCCACCACGTGGGCCCTCACTAGTTTCGAAAGGTAACAACTTAAGATCTTTCTGCACATTCCGATCTTTAAATTGCCTGCCGATTAACTTCTTAATTTGAGTAACACTTGATTTTGGAAAGTCAGTAGCGGCTGCAGCCCCTTCTGAACCGAAAAACCTTTGATTCTCACCAAATGACACCACACCAGGTGTCACACGCTTTAATCCATAGTTCAACAATACATCAATTCCACCCCGTTTTTCAGCTGCAATAACGAAGTTCTCGTTTCCAATATCAAACCCGATCGCACTCATTCTGAACGTTCAGAATTATACACTTTATATCTTCAGGTGACCAATACCTAACTGAATTATAAAAACATAAATTCAGTTAATAGACAACAACAACAACAACAACAACAACAACAACAAAACCCAATCCCACAAAATTGGGGTAGGAGGAGGTAAGATGTAGACAATCCTTCCCTTATCATAGAATAAAGAAAAGTCATTTCTCCATTCATCCGGAGTGAAACACCCCAAGAGTAGAGAAATTACTCCCTCTCAATGTCTATGGATAGAGAGATTGTTTCCAAATGGACCTCGAGCCAATAAGTACGTTTAAAAAAGAAAAAAAAAAGGTGTGAGACGCCATGAAAATGTTATAATCAAATTTCTATTGGTTTTAAACATGCCTGAAGTTCAATTTAAGCTCTAAGCGGCAGAATAATCGACGTTTGCTGTTGACTTAATTAATAGAGCCAATAATATTATCAAGACTACAAAATAGTATGGTTATGCATGAGGAGTACTCAAACTCTAATTCAGTAATTATACAGTGATGTTTAAAGAATGGTTCAAGTATACAAATTACGTGTATATATGCACAAATTAAGATCATACCCATTCAGTAGCAAATAATGAAAAAATTAAAAAATATATCAGAATAATGATATTATTAACAGATGTACCATCAAGATCAAGATTTAAGGAAAGGAGATGTATACCTGACTGAATCAAGTGTGTTTATTTGAAATGACATTCTAATATTATATCTCTGAAATCTTATATAGAATGGAAGGACAGTAGTCACTAGAAGACTTGGTCTGTTTTGGATTAAGTCAAATTCATTAAATGATAGTTGTTGCAATAGTTTTTTTTTATATTTTTTTTTCTTTTCTTTCCCCTTATGCTACTAAATTTAGTTTGTGAAAATTCAAATATTCAGTTATTCAGTTATAAATTAAATAAAAACAATAAGTATGATATACTTTGAGTATATACATTTCTAAAATATATGATAAAAACTACGCCTAATCTATACATCACATGATACATGTTTATGTTTACTACTTGATCTCACAAGTCACAAATATGCGTAGTTTTAGACATACATTTTAGGGTCTATGTATCATTTTTCTTATTATTTTTGTTTTTTTCATCCTAGCTGTTTGATATATTACCCAGTTTTCTACCTTTTCATAAATGGTTGCCCTCTTTTTTGTTTCTTAAATTCTTTAAGCTTTTTTTACACCAGAACTTTACACACGCATGCACAACCTTAGTTTCACAAACAAATAAGGGAGAACAGTATTAAGAAGCTATTATTGTCTAACTATATCAGAGATCAGATGTAATATATTTATGGAGAAGAACGATTGACTTACAATTTAAAAACAGATGCTAAAATGAAGTACAACAGCAATCTCTTTCAGTTTTGTATTCCGAAGAAATATATTAATTTGAATCAAGTGACACATGACGTTTTAGGTAAAGGATCGTTTTCACCGTTTTCAAAGGATGTTAACTTGATTAAAGTGACGAATGGTATTTTTGGTTAGGGATCGTTTTCAGCATTCTCAAATAATGTCAAATTGATTAATAACTAATCATATTTTAATTTATCAGTTAACTCTTAATAATGTAACTTTATATATTGGTTGTTACCAGCTGCAAAACAGAGACATGCTGTTTTTACATTAATTTGCAGTGGTTCAATTCATTATATGCACGGTGTATGTTTATATATGTATATTTATCTCTGCACAGTTGCAATCATGATCTAATAAGCATTAAGCTCGTATGATAAGAATTAAACTCGTACAATGAATGTTAATCTTAAATCTTAATATTTAAATATAATCAACAAATTATTCTGTTGTTAATAACAAGCGAAGATCTTTCGCATTATGATGCTAAAACCATAAGACCATTAGCAATGCTGAGTGTGAAGAAGACGCATGTTGAGAGTTTTGGGGTGGATGATTGTAGCGTGAAATGTTACTTTTGGAGGGGGTGATATCAGGTGTGTTGTGGGAGAGCATCGGTATGAGAGTTTGAGCATAAAGGAGAAGAATATTTAGGTTAAATAATAATAATAACTAGTTGTGGAGCCCTCGTTTCGCGCCGGGAGCTCCGTTTTGAATGCGAGTTAAAAAAAAAAAAAAGTCTTGATATATTTTGTAAAATACTGTAGAATTTTTTTGACATCTAACATTGAAGGGTTGTTCATTTTTTGAAAGTTGCTTCTTTTAACGTTCGGTTTTTTTTTTTTTTTTTTTTTTGGGTTAAAGCCAAAAATAGGCTAAAAACTTACACAAATGTCTCGATGTCGCCCACAAACCCATTTCCGTCCTACTGTCGCCTACAAACTTATATTAAATGTGCTAATGTATACAAATATTTTCAAAAAGTGTTCTAATGTAAACAAAAATGACCTGCTACCGGCTAAACCGATTAAATCAAAGATAAACTTTTGGAACACTTTCTTAATCAAAGATGACGTGCTACTCTCATCTTCAAGCTCAAAGATCATTTTGCAAAATCAAAAATCATGGCTTAAAATCGATTGATAAACAAGTGGTGATGTCTTCATGAAAAACGTGCCAAAAGCTTCCACAAACACTCGTTGATCATCATAAGATCATAAAACATAACAGAAATTTCGAATTGAATTATTGACCGAAAGCTCAAAAGCTTTGACTTTGAATCTGTAACTTCTGTGATGTTTCTTCAATCGAATTGAGGATTCACGAAGCATAATCATGTAATGAGGATTTCATATCTATGCTCAGATTGATATATAATTGAACAAATTGTTCTAAACGGTGACGGTGGTTAATGGTGGTCGTGGGTGGTTTATGGCGGTGGTCGTGGGTGCTGGTTCAGATTGATCTTCAATCGAATTGGTTTCGTGTTCTTCAATCATTTGATGAAGATGAATAACAAGATGCTATTTAGGTGATGATAATGATATATTGCCGAAAAATAAAAAATTAAAATTAAAATATCAGGTCAAAATTGGTATTTAACAGGTCAAAACTATAAAATGTTGATATTAGCACATTTTTTTATAAGTTTGTAGGCGACAGTAGGACGGAAATGAATTTGTGAGCGACATCGGTACATTTGTGTAAGTTTGTAGCCTATTTTTGACTTTAACCCTTTTTTTTAAAGTTAGTTGATCTATTTAGTAAAAAAGAATGTTTTTCGACATTTTTTGATAGCATTGAAGGGTTGGTTCTTTACGAAAGTTGCTTCTTTAATCGTTGGAGACAAAATAATAATAATAATAATAATTTACTGTAGCACAGTAGTGGCCCCTGTAGGTCCAACTGTTTGAGCGCAGCACACAAGTTGGTAAAGCATGGTGGGTGTTATTCAGTATTTTTTGGTTTTAATAATGGGATAAATAATAATTTAGAATTTAGAATATAGGTATAAAGTGAAGGGTTTGATTTGTATTTTGATGAAAGTTAGAGGATCAGTTTTGTGAAAAGTGGAAATTTAAATAGTACTATCCATGGCTAATAAGACAAATTTCGTCTATTAGATAATAGTATAATATAATAATAATTACTAGTATTATACTTTTAAAAAAAAAAGTGGGAAAAACTACGATTCGTGCAAATAAGCCAACGTCCACAAAATTTTGAAACAAAGCCGCCCAAATTACAAGTGTTTTAGACGTCGAAGAAACACAAGTGAAACTGTTGGATCCTGCAAATGTGATCGTCATATTGCAGCAAAAGATGCTATATCAATCTCTTTTTGGCAACATCCGTACAATCAAATGACTATGCAAACTCGATAAGTAGCTAGAATAAGCCTCAGGTGAACAGCTAAAAACATCTCAATTCCCAGGATCCAATAAATAGATGTGAATAAATATGAAATACTAAATACGAATCCAGATGTCTCAATTTCCAGGATCCACTACAGCTTAGCCATCAAAGTTGAAATATGAAACACTCTGGAATATCAGTGCACACCCAAAACATACGTTAGTTGGATATCAACGTAACCAAAGATTAAATTTTGACTGAAAGATCAAAACTAGGTTTAGTGTGAAGTAAAGAAAATGCAAGTTCATAGGCTCCAATAAATAAACATCCTTATATCAGCCAACAAACATGTGTACTTCCCACAAAAAAAAAAGTTCGCATATTGCCCAATAAATAAACATCCTTTTATTATAAAATAAATACAATGGTGAAAGTAAGTGAATTGTGGGTGGCGAGTTGAAGAATATTCGATTTGGAATGGAACAATCTGAGTTACAAATACCTAGAAACGTGCTATGAGCAATTTCTAAACTTTAGATAAACCTTTATAGTTTCCTTTAAAGTTTCCGTACTCATAGTACCCACCATTGTACTGGCTTGGCTCTACCTCAGGCTGAACTAATTCAGCACGTGAATTATATTTGCTAGCTATAGCTTATGACCATATATTTAAGCATATAAGAAAATGACCTTAAATTCATTTAGTTAGATTGAGTCTCGGTTGTTTCAATGTCTTCAGGGCTGGTTATGGAGACTTACGTTTTTCATCAGACTTACGTTAGGCGATTTAATTTCTGAAAGATTTTACAGATTCGAATACGCGAGTTTGGTTTGGTTCAATTGGTTGTGTCAATTGTATGTTTGGTATTGTTACATTGTTGTGCAATGTTGTTTAAGGACGTTGCCAATTCAAAGAAACAAACAAATACAATAATCAATTGACAATGTGGTAGCCAAGTAAGCCATCAAGTTAGGATCTAAACAAATTAAATGAGTCAACTGCATTATGAAAGGGAGGAAAAGAAATAGCATGTACCTTGTTGGTTACTATTGACCATTTAAGCTCTTCTTGTTAGCAGCCAGTCCAATTCAAATTGGTCTAGTTGACCTTTTAAGTGTTGTGTGAGCCTACCAATCACAATCATAGAGCCCTTAACAGATGGATAATGAGCCCTAAATGTATCTCACCATGTATAATCCCTAACATCAGCAGCCAAATCCCCAACAAATATAGTACAATTAGGTATATCGTCTTGTTTCATTTCACCAGTGTCATATGAAGCCCAGTTTAGCCCGAAAGCTGCTCAACATTGGGCATTAAACTACCATTATATGCCTTTCTCCAGGAGCATGGTTAAAAAATTAGATAAATTACAAACCCGAAAGCCTTAGGCTCTGTTCCAGAGTTCAGTATTGGAAGGAAAAGAAAGGATTCAGGAAGAAATTAAAAAAGCTATGGTGTTCCTGAGTTTTTGTAGGGAAGAAAGGGAAGTGAATGGATTGATAATCTTTCATTCCAATTTGGAAAGATCCCATTTCACTCCCTTTCATTCCTCTTCATTTCACTTCTTTTCTCTTATATATAAACTCTGGAACAAAGCCTAAATTCGATCAATTATAACCCTCAAATTATACCTTCTTGTGATTGTGATTGTTGTTAATTCATCATCATCATCATCATCATCATCATCATCCATTGTTGTTGTTGGTGGTATTAAGGATCCATTAGTTAATTTTGGAACGAAACGGAACCCTAATTTTATCAATCAATACAGCATATATTTTTTACGTGTTACCCCTTACAAATTTCATTGTTTACATATTTGGCCCGTAATGCTACAATGTATTGTACTCTTTAAATCTTCATTTCTGATTTTTGATTTCTGACTTTAAGAATATTAAAAATCGAAAATGTACATCTGATAGAGTCGGATCCATCTGGCAAAAAAAGCTTCATTCTTGCCACAATTACAAATACATCTCGGTGACTTCCATTTGGGCATTTTCATCAAACAATTGATCTGCAAATAATGTACACTCATCTCTCATCTCTATTGTGCCTTTTGTATATTCTGTATCTAAATCTAAATATGAATATAATTATGTATGACCACACATTTATGTCTGTTTCGTTATACACACATAAAATTGGTAGTAAAGAAAAAAAAAATTGTTAATTAAGAAACAAAATTGACATAATATAGGTGAATTCTCAATCAACATTATGCAATTGGCTATTTCATTTTAGGTTTTATTGCCCATTTGCAAGACTAGATCAGTCTGCATTGTACATAACTGTATTGCGAACTTAGTGAACCTGCTAATATTAATATACTGATTATATATATTCGAGATGATTAAAAAATGTAACTTTTTTGGTATGATCACTATAATTGGTTAAATACTAACTGATTTTTTCAATGCTTCTTTGTTGATATAGATTTTAGGTTTTGATATTTGTGGAATGATGGATGGGCATTTGAAGATATTGTTCGCGAGGTATCGTGAACAGTTTGGTTCTGGTCCTGGATTAGGTCTTGGATCAGGAACTTGTTTGATGAATATCGAAAACATCTCGGCTTCATTTATTAGGTCTCTATATAAAGCTGCAGCCGCTCTTTATAGAACCGATCCATGGAAACGTTTGCGACCTGATCATCTTTTTGGTCTTCGAGTTGGAAAAGATTCAGATTGGGCAGGAAAAAAGCAGCCTTTTCCTTGCGTACAGTTTATAGGTGGGGATGGGGGAGATCTTGCTCTGTACATGTTTAGATCCGAAAATGATGCTAAAAAAATGACGGGTTCTAGAGATACTATTCATGCTCCAAACGTTGAGGTTATGAGGGCGACATATGAGGTTGAGTCTTTAATGTTTCCATCACATAAGAAAATGATCAAGTCTTTGTCATTAGAGATTTCGGGTAATGATCGTTTCCCTGTATTTGATGTTTGTCGCTGTAATTCGTCTGGTGAGCTTCGGTGCAGAAACCCTACAGTTGAAGAGCTTAGGTTCATGTATGGAGTGATGAAAGCCGTTTCATTAGTCCACCCTTTACTTCAAGAAGAAGACGATAGTCAAAGTTGGTCAAAAGTTGTGTACTTTGATCCGTTTATTGAAACGGTCGATGTGCATTGGCCTGCTGAAATGACAAAGGGTAATGATTATGTTGCTGTTACAGTCTCACACCCACCTGGTCAAGGATATACAGAAAAAGTCAACTCAAGTGCCGGGTCAACCCCGACTAAACAAAGCACTTCTTCAACACAGACAAATTTTTCCGACTTTAAAAAGGAGGAGACTTTTTTCGATTTGAAACCCACGAGCAGTTCAAGACAATGTACTCAATGTGATAAAGAAGTTTTAGGAGATAATAATATCATATTTTGTGACCATTGTCACGGTGTCGTTTATTGTAGCCCGTTTTGCCAAAAACAACATTGGAAGGATTCACATAAAGGCGTATGTGGTCTCTATAAAGCAATGATGGAACGCGAAGACGAGTTAGCCATTAATATCTTTATGTTCCCGTGCTCTAACGAACATCCTTGTAGATCTCTCGAAAATTTAGGGAACGGTGTGCATAAAAAAGGTATGTGGAGGCGAAAATGTTCTTGTTACTCTCATTGTCCTTTCGGTTTATTACCTACAACCGACAAAATTTCGGATTCTTGGGGTGGTTTAGATGAGGATGAGTATCCACACGAGTCGGTTTTGCCTAGAAACGGGTCGTTAAACGGGTCGTCAAACCTGATCCTTGTCTCAAGTTGGTTAGAGTACTACAACCTACGATCACTACCGTTATCTAGCCCTGTTGCCGACATCCTTTCACACCCGTTAACGGTTTATTACGTTCTAACGACACTAAGTGTCGTTTCAAAGAATCTATTACTCAAGGGTAAAGAAGTAACCATTCACTACATTGGACCCGAAGATGAACTAGATTGGATGCCAGCGTTCACAGAGATAGGTCATATACTTAACGGGATGGGAAATGTACAAATAGTAATGGTGGGGCCCGGAGTACCGACCAATTTGTCAGGTTCAACTTCAGGAATTGGTAGCAGAGTGCGCGTGAACGTTGTCAGGGGGATTTATCAAGAGGAGGCACCTTACCTGCCTCTTCCTCATTTGGTTGTAGGTTTAAATTGTGATTTTGAGAGTTATTCTAGTTGGGGCGGGGCCCTTGAGGTTATTAAATCGAAAGGATTGCCTGCGTTTTTCACGGATCAGTCTGAAGTATTATGTGCAAAGGCGAAACAATTTATTCGTGGTTTTGGATTGAATATTACACATCCTGTTACTCCTAATCCTTTTCGTTCCCCTGTAAGGAATTACAGTTTATCTACTAATCTTCCTTCATATAGCAATGGCTTTGTGCTTGGTGTTAATACATGAAACATGGGCGCTGAGATTCAGGTTTGCTGTTTTATTGTTTATTTCTATAAGTTCTTCTATGCGTTGCATCTAATTATATCTTTACGCTAGTTTTGATATACCCTTATTACAAAGTTCTTTCTTTATGCAGGTGTTATGAAGGAAGAAATATGTGTGAAAGTTCTGGACTCAAGGTATTAAAATGTATTGGTTGCCTTATAACATTCATGTGAATGTAAATGAGATTTCTGCTTGTTATGAAACCGTGGTGTTTACAGTTTTGTACCCCTTATCTTTTATCACAAGGTTTTTTATACTCGAATGCAGAAGTTATAACTTTTTGATTGGTTTTATAACCTCAAAATCAACAATACTCAGTTGATTGGTTTTATAACCTCAAAATCAACAAAATAAGAAAACCACCAATGTACACAACTTATCTGAAACAATAATATCTTTAAAAAGAACCTCTCTAACAAGGATGGAATTACGTACAACGCCTTAGGATTAAGAGTGCTCCCAACAATGGAGTCTTCCACCCCGTCCGGCGATTAGCCCAGGAGGGCGCTGTTGGCAGCGATTACCCCAGGGGCCGCCCAGGCATTAGCTCTCCACTTCGTTCGTTACCATGTCCTTATTTGAAATGTTTGTGGACGGAGTATATGTATATTTAACTTCTATTTTTTGTTTGTATACTTGTACATTTAATTAATTAATTAATATAGTGGGTCTAAATTTTTATGAGAAAATATGTCATTGTTTGTAGTGTTTAGTTCTTACTTTAGTCTTGGGAAAGAATTGCTGATGTGACGTTAATGTGGCAGCTAGTCCTGGGAAGAAAATGTTGTCACAATTGGGAGCACTCTAAGAGAGGTCCCGATAGTTACTCCCTCCGTCCCGTCCAAGCTGCCGCCCTGTTGGGAGCCGATGGCAGCGGCGCGCCCAGCCATCCGCCCAGCTATTCGTCCCTCGTTTCTTTCATTTAAATCATATTGCTGGATTGAAGTTTTGGTCAAAATGACCGTTTGAAAATAAAAAAAAAAAAAATTTCAAAAAAAAAGGTAACAGCTACCAACAAAAGAAAACAAGCCGATGAATTACCAACCGAGGCTAGTTCGAACCCAAAACAAGCACGAACCTCGACCCAACCTAATTTGAAAATTTATTTAAAGATCACGACCCAATCCGACGTCCTCCAAGTCGAGCTAAAAGTCAAAGGGATTCTTACTCCTCCAATGGCGCGAGTCGTATGTCATCCGACGAAGTTCGGATAAAGATAGCTTAATCCGCCGAAGCTTCTCAAATGGCGGCGACTAAAACCATGGAAAAACTTTGTGAAGAAAGAGAGACGAGAACAATGTTGAAAAGTTTGAAGCTACTTTCCAAACCGGTATCACGAGACTTGCCTCCCGACGAATATGAAATGATAATGAATTATCGAGCGAGACTTAAGAAAAAATATGTTAAGGAATTGGCACGTCCGGACGAAGACGACGAGTACTTTATTTGTAGTATTTTAGTTTTATTTATGTCGCATTTTATTTAAATTATTGTAACGTTTTTTTATTTATTTAAATTATTGTAACGTTTTTTTTTTTTTTGATGAAATTTTAGTTTTATATTAATACCTTTTATATTTAATTTTAATTATTTAATTGTTTAGAAAAAATAAAAAGTAATTAAAAAATATGGAAGAAATGTGTAACTGTTGGGAGTGTTTAGTCCTGGAAAGGAAGTGCTGATGTGGTGCCGATATTGCGTCTAGTCGTAGAGGAGACGAAATCATTGGGACCTCAAGCCATATATATTTCGTAAATCTCTGTATATTTCGTAGGCCTTATATTGCTGTATATATTTTTAGTGATTGCATGTATATCTCGTGACTGCCTATATGTTCTGGCACTGAAGCTATGTGCCTCATACAGGTCCATTATGTATTTTGTTTTGAGATTATTACCAAAAAGCCCATTTTTTTGAACTTGTTTGCGTGAGAGAGTCCATAAAAAAAAGTTTGACAATTTGCCCTCGCAAGGAGCAAGATGCCTCTTGCTCCCTTGCGCCTTGCGTTCTTGCGACCTTAATCACACTTGAGAGCAAGGAGCAAGGTGTCTCTTGCTCCGTTGCTCCCAGGTGGAAGCAAGGACGCAAGGTGCCTCTTGCTCCCTTGCTTCGACCTGGGAGCAAGGTGCTTCTTGCTCCCTTGCTCCTAGGTGGAAGCAAGGGAGCAAGATGCACCTTGCATCCTTGCTTCCACCTGGGAGCAAGAGAGCAAGAGGCACCTTGCGTCCTTGCTTCCACCTGGGAGCAAGGGAGCAAGATGCACCTTGCTTCCACCTGGGAGTAAGGGAGCAAGATGAAATGTCCCGTTCATATTGATTATAAACGTTCCATATTAATTGATTTCGTCACGAGATTTTGACCTCTATATGAGACGTTTTTCAAAGACTGCATTCATTTTTAAAACAGCCATAACCTTTATTTTATCGATAAAGGTTTAAAAAGCATTACGTAGATTATCAAATAATGATAATCTAAAATATACCGTTTACACACGACCATTACATAATGGTTTACAATAAGAATATATTACATCAAAAATAAGTTTCTTGAATGCAGTTTTTACACAATATCATACAAGCATGGACTCCAAATCTTGTCCTTATTTTAGTATGCAACAGCGGAAGCTCTTAATAATCACCTGAGAATAAACATGCTTAAAATGTCAACAAAAATGTTGGTGAGTTAGGTTTAACCTATATATTATCAAATCATAATAATAGACCACAAGATTTCATTTTTATAACACATCTCATATCAGGCATTTCGCAAACTGCATAAAGATAAAAATCATTCATATGTTGAACACTTGGTAACCGACGTTAACTTAATGCATAGAATATCTCCAAAACAGAACCTCTCGTCTGTATAATAATCTCGAAGTACTAAACCATCCATAACCTCAATGGGGGTTGTTAAGCCCAATAGATCTATCTTTAGGATTCGCGTCAATTATGGGTCATTTCCCTAATTCTTAGGTTACTGATATGCCACTAACGGACGGTTTTTATTTTGTGCGGTGTCGTTAGGTCGCACGGTGTCCGATTCGGTAGCACACAGCGTCTTCGTTTATTTATATTTTCCGGGGCCTAAATTTACTTTACTTTCTAAGGTGTAGAAGGTGTAAGTTAACCTAGTGTCGAATTTTATGCTGATTAACGAATTGAAGATCAAGTGGATAATTGTCTTTTAGTTAAATTACCTGGATAAAAGATAGTAGTTGATTTTAGCTAAAGGTCCTAAATGCAGAAAAAGTAAATAAAGTGGGAGGATATCTGGAGTATGCAGATCAAGGAAATATTGACCAAGATATCAGTATTGGGTTAGGGAAAGGTAATTATGCTTATGTTAAGACTATGCTTGGATTGATGTTGATCTGGTTGGATGAGTCAATTACACAGACCTACTTATCTCTGAACTCTCGGAGTTCTCTTTGAGCAGTGAGAAGTATGTCACTTGGTCGTATAACTGAAGTGTAACAATACCTCGGAGGTTATCCTCAGTAGAGTACTAGGTTCATTAGTGAGTTAAGCTCTAATCTTAACCCTCGTTATCAGTTTAGATAACTGAATAACAATGTGTCGTGTTGATTGAACACTGATCACAAACGGAAGGAGTCTGTCGGTTTAAGTTGGCAAAACCTTAAATGAAAACTAACAACCATTTCATCATACTAATGAGATCACAACAAATCAAACATTATACAGCATTACAGTTAATATACTGATAGTAAAGCAGATAGAAACCTAATAAGTACCTAAACAGTTGATATGACTAAGGCCTAGGGCAACAATTAGACAAGAACACGCAATAGGCTTGGGTCATACAGTGAAGGCACTAACTAGATCTTAACAGCTCCTAAGAGGTCTCTTCGGAACAGTCAATAGGCATACTAGGTCATTCATGTCTCAATTCCTAGGTTCCGTGTCCTAAAAGTGCATTAGATGCCTCTCGGGAACTCCGGCCATACCGAGTTCATAGAATCTTCAGATACAGTATAACCAGGTGTCTTAATCCTATGAAGTAGCTAATTTCATATAGGTGGACAAGTCCTGATCACAACCTAAGTTGGTCAATCCTTAAGATGCTAGCATACAAATCTATCAGACTTCCTAATTCAGTATAATAACAGTAACCGTACTAAATTAACATAATTACGCTAACCCAAACTTCTATCATGGCAACATACAGATAAATTAAGCTATCATGGCAATATCGAAACGCATTATTAAACATAAAAGATAAGAATACATGTTTAATACAAAAGACAAGCGTTTCGAATAAAACCTGAAAAAGCCGAACTAATCTGCCCGGGATCCCAGGGACTCGCCGGGATATCCTCCGAAAAATAAAAGCTAAGCTAACTACTACTAAAAACTACCTAAAAATATTAAAAATATAAATTGTATTGCAAGTTGAGTGTGTCCTAGAATGAATGGAGAAAGCCCCTTTAAATAGACTTGGAATTCTGCCAAATACGCCTGGCAGGCCGTTTGGCAGGCCGTATGCTTGGCAAGCCGTTTGGTGGCTCGTGTGGTGGCACGTATCTGGCAGGCCGTTTCCATAGTGGCAGGCCGTATGGCTTGCTGATCAGGGCCTGATTCACTGGATCGTAACTTGATTTCTTGTCTTTCACCGTTTTCGCTCTAGAATCTTCGTTTTAGCTCCATTTTACTTGATTCTTTTTGCATCGCCTTTATAATTACTTAATCTACAAAATCACCCGAAAAAACGATAATTTTGCCGACAAAGTATTAATCTTTATTGTTTTAGGGCCTGATTTAGGGGGTAAAAACGTGACTTTTTGCCCAATATCAAATACCCCACACTTAGCTTTGCTTGTCCTCAAGCAATAAAGTGGGAATATCGGGATCTTTCTAATAGATTCTTACTTACCCCCACCCGTAGATCTTTTTATTATGCCTTCATCAGAAGTCGGTTCATCTTTCGAAAGTATTAGAAAAAGTTTCGAACTTCGATGATTTGGTCGCTAGATTTCAATTGCGTCCATAGTGGAAAAGGCGTACTTTCCAACTCTCAAATGTAGAGCATACATGATCAGGCTCCTCACTGACGAATCACTCATATCACTCAAGTGTTTAGGGTGTCCTATTCTAATTGTATTGTCGCTCAGAAGCCAGTCGTGTAACAGTTCTCATCATAGGCTTGGTAAAGCATCGATATCTCCACCGGTTAAGTAAGGACGGAACTGATCTTCTTCCTAAGCATTCTTTCAAGAGGAAGACAGGTTATAGGGTTTGGTTGGAAATTTATGAGTTTTGGTGAAAGGTATCCAGATCTTTTGATTTTGAGAGAATTGATAGACTTTGATTCTTCAGATTACCCATTTTGGATAGATAATGGCTGAGAATTCCGTAAAGGTTTTCTTTCGGAAGAGGCGGATTTTTCTAAGACTTTGTCTAGAGTTTTCTTTTGCTCTTCCAGCATTCTTCTTCAGGGCATCTCCTTGGGTTTCTTTTTGCGTTATTAGAGACTTTGCTCTTTCATAAACAAATTTTTTTTTTTGGCTTACCCTTTCTTTATAACTTTTGTCTTCCGTTCCTGGTGCCCAGAGAGGAAGTGATAATCCACTGAAAATAGGTCTTTGACCTATCAAAAACAATCAGGGGTTCGGAATCTTTCGACTAGTGCTTTTAAAGCGAATTTGATCGATCTATCTCTTCATTGATCTCTAGATCTTTGGTGAATGGAAAGGGAATGAAATGTGAATGGTGTATTTTGGGAGTGAATTTGGGGTGAATATTTCTGATTCATCAACTCTTCATGTGAGTTGGTCGGGTTGAAATACGTGGAGTGGAAACGGAAACGGATGACTTTTTGTCTTCTCTATTCAGAATGATTTTGGAAGGAGTATCGCACCTGCACCACGTATGGCGCTCACTAACCATTGGCCTTGAAACGTATGACTGAACCAAGTTCTAACTTGAACCGTACACCAGCACACTCATCAATTGAAATAACAAAGTACTGTAGATTTGATGGGTCATACAGATACTTTGGGTCCAATATTCCTCACTTTTTAGAGTAGGGGTCGTGTTTGATCATGCGTATCCTTTAACATATTTTCTTAAAAGAAATCTTTTGACACAAAACATTAGTTTCAGCTTAATTGTTCCATTCTAATAAATGTTCCGAAAACCGATTTCTAGCAATTTTATTAGATCTTTTGGGCAAAAACAAAGTAAGAATTTTTCAAAATTACCCAATATCCATTGCTTAATTGCTTTTGGACAAAAGAATTTTTCAAAACCTGGCGTTTTATGGTTACTTGACTTTAAAACTTTGGACCTTAAAAACCTTACCCATTACCCCACACTTAGAAGAACATTGTCCCTAATGTTCTCTCGAAAGAATATTTTGATACTATATGAATTAAGTACATGACTTCTAAAATTCTAAGTTCGTTGAGGGGGTTACCCCACACTTAGAGGTTTTAGTGCGTTATAATTGAAATAGGTTTGAGGAAGGATTACTTCCCTATGGTCGTGTTAACTTTCCTAGTGCTGTGAAATGTCCCGTTCATATTGATTATAAACGTTCCATATTAATTGATTTCGTCGCGAGGTTTTGACCTCTATATGAGACGTTTTTCAAAGACTGCATTCATTTTTAAAACAACCATAACCTTTATTTTATCTATAAAGGTTTAAAAAGCATTACGTAGATTATTAAATAATGATAATCTAAAATATACCGTTTACACACGACCATTACATAATGGTTTACAATAAGAATATATTACACCAAAAATAAGTTTCTTGAATGCAGTTTTTACATAATATCATACAAGCATGGTTGTCCTTATTTTAGTATGCAACAGCGGAAGCTCTTAATAATCACCTGAGAATAAACATGCTTAAAACGTCAACAAAAATGTTGGTGAGTTATAGGTTTAACCTATATATTATCAAATCATAATAATAGACCACAAGATTTCATATTTCAATATACATCCCATACATAGAGATAAAATCATTCATATGGTGAACACCTGGTAACCGACATTAACAAGATGCATATAATAATATCCCCTATCATTCCGGGAAATCCTTCAGACATGATAAAAACGAATTAGACGTACTAAAGCATCCGGTACTTTGGATGGGGTTCGTTAGGCCCAATAGATCTATCTTTAGGATTCACGTCAATTAGTAGACCGGTTTACTAATTCTTAGGCTACCAAGCAAAAGGGGCATATTCGGCTTCGATCATTCACCCATATAATGTAGTTTCATTTACTTATGTCTATTTCGTAAAACATTTATAAAACTGCATGTATTCTCATCCCAAAATATTAGATTTTAAAAGTGGGACTATAACTCACTTTCACAGATTTTTACTTCGTCGGGAAGTAAGACTTGGCCACTGGTCGATTCACGAACCTATAACAAATATGTACATATATATCAAAGTATGTTCAAAATATATTTACAATATTTTTAATACGTTTTAATGTTTTAAGTTTATTAAGTCAGCTGTCCTCGTTAGTAACCTACAACTAGTTGTCCACAATTAGATGTACAGAAATAAATCGATATATATTATCTTGAACAATCCACGACCCAGTGTATACATGTCTCAGGCTAGATCACAACTCAAAGTATATATATATTTTGGGAATCAACCTCAACCCTGTATAGCTAACTCCAACATTACTGCATATAGAGTTTCTATGGTTGTTCCAAATAATATATATACATGGGTCGATATGATATGTCAAAACATTTGCATACGTGTCTATGGTATCCCAAGATTACATAATATATTAAAATACATGTATAATACAATATAAGTTAGCTAGGATATGATTAATATAAATTTGTTACCAATTTTCACGTAGCTACAACAAGCAAAAATATCCAATCTTGTTTTACCCATAACTTCTTCGTTTTAAATCCGTTTTGAGTGTTTCAAGTTGCTATGGTTTCATATTGAACTTAAGTTTATGAATCTAACCAGAAAAAGTATAAGTTTATAGTCAAAAATACAGGTTACAAGTCGTTTTTGTAAAGGTAGTCATTTCAGTCGAAAGAACGACGTCTAGATGACCATTTTGGAAAACATACTTTCACTTTGAGTTTAACCATTGATAGTTAAAGCTAAGGGGTATAAAATACTATTAAATTTTAGCAGGAAATACTATTAAATACGATACAATTTTACACAAGATATTTATTTATTTATAGAATGTATATACTTAAACCTTGCTACAACACTTATAGGCAGTGTACCTAATCGTTCAGTAGTGTAGTTTTTAGTAAGTCCGGTTCGTTCCACAGGGAAATCTTTAAACAAAGCTCAACGCTATATTAGTTTACTTTTATATAAATACAAACATATATATAAGTAATATTATTATTATAAAGGGGGGTTTTTACCGTTTAATGACCGGTTTGTCGATTTTAAAACTTTAGTCGCAGTTAAAACCAAATGTAAAATAATAAATAAATACAAGACTTAATTTAAAGCGTAAAGTAAATAACGATAATGAAATTGCGATAAATGAAAGTGCGATAAAATAAACTTGCGATAATTAAAAGTGCAATTAAACACAATAATAAATAAAAATGCGATAATTAGAAGTGCAATTAAATATAAAATAAAGGAAATTAAATACGAAATAAAAGAATTATGCTTATTTAAACTTCCGTAATCATGATGTTTGACGTGTTGATTTTAGTTTTATGCCCATGGGTTAATTGTCCTTTGTCCCAGATTATTTAATATGTCCGTCTGGTTTTTGTCCATAACAGTCCATCAGTCATAAATATAAAGTGAGATTATCCTCGTCAAATTATCCTTATACCCGAAGTTAAATATTCCAACTAATTGGGGACTTAAACTGTAACAAGATTTTAATACTTTGTTTAATAATTACACCAGGTTATCGACTGCGTGTAACCCAAGGTTTTAATACTTTATTAACAATTATGTCAAGTGTCCTTGTACATAATTTCACCCCTGTTTTAATAATTCTAGTGGCTATTAATCCATTCTCGTGTCCGGTTAAATGAACGATTATTCGTACATATAAATATCCCGCCCATCGTGTCCGATTGAGTGTATATGGTTATTTATAGGGACGTCCAATTGTAAATCTTTATATTAAAATTAACAAACTATCATTTAGTTAAACAAATATAAAGCCCATTAATAGCCCATAGTCTAATTTCCACAAGTGTCGTTCTTTTGTCCAAACCCCAATTATGGTACAAAGCCCAATTACCCAATTTTAGTAATTAGCCCAATATCATGATTACTTCGTTTTAAATAAGCATAATAATAACTTAGCTACGAGACATTAAATTAAAAAGGTTGAACATAACTTACAATGATTAAAAATAGCGTAGCGTTACACGAACAGAATTTCGACTTACACCCTTACAACATTCGCTAACATACCCTTATTATTAGGATTAAAATTAAAATTAAAATATAAATATAAATATTTACGTATAGATATAGAGAGGATGGATATATATATTTTTAAAATGATCAGAATTCGTTGGGTTTTATAGGGAGTTTCAGTTTTTGGGGCTCCGCGACTCGCGGCCCTTTTCTTCTTCAAACTCTGCGAGTCGCGGAGATCATTTTTACAGCTCACCCACATTTAGCTCTTTGTTTGCCGACGATTTATTTTATAAATATAATATATATATAATTAATATAATTAATTATATATTATATTATATTTATATACATAGTTAACTTGTAATTTTTAGTCCGTTGCATCGAGCGTTGAGAGTTGACTCTGGTCCCGGTTCCGGATTTTCGAACGTCCTTGTGTACAATTTAATATCTTGTACTTTGCGTTTTGAATCTTGTACTCTTGTAATTTCGAGACGTTTCTTATCAATAATTGGAACCTCTTTGATTGTATTTTGTACTTTTGAGCATTTTGGTCGTTTGCGTCTTCAATTCGTCGAATCTGTCTTTTGTCTTTACCTTTTAATATTTAAACGAATATCACTTGTAAATAGAACAATTGCAACTAAAAGCTTGTCTTTCTTGAGGAATAATGCTATGAAATATATGTTCGTTTTTAGCATTATCAAATATTCCCACACTTGAGCGTTGCTTGTCCTCAAGCAATATAGTCTTGAAATACTAGAATCACTTCTTTATTCTTCACACTTTGTACATCAGTGATTTCTATACGGCGGTATAAACAATGGTAGTAACGATATGGTTTACAGTCCCACATGACTATAAAAATTTAGATCCATTAAGGAAATTGGATCTTTATAAAAACATTTGATCTTTTGAAAATTAAATCTAGCTTTTACCCTAGATAAGTTTTCCGGAATAACCCTTCACCGGTGTTTGCAAAATATTTTTGTGGGTTTGGTGGGTTTCAGATTTGAAAATTTTAGCTCAAAACTTGCGGTTTTGTGTCACCCACTTGCTAACCTTGTATTTAGAAAGCAACACGTCCAGTTTACTTGTCTCGTATATTACCTTTCGGTAAACTACCGTCCGGTTGTAAAGGAAAGCGTTGAACAAGCAACTGTTAAGGCAATGTCCCCTGACATGCTTTTAATTATGGTCTATAACGTGTCGGACGCAATTACTATCCTTGGTAGGAGCGATAGTAAAGCTCACCCTTATAATTTTTCGGTCTGGCACAAGGTCCTGTCCTTGACCATGCTATACAACCACCGTTCTTACGGTTGACACCCGATTTGGTTCAGGTGACCTAATGAATTCCAGGTGAATTCCTAGGATTTTACGTTCAATGGTAATGAACGCATTGAAAATGGGTTTTCAGAAAACAAATCGGTTTGTAATTTTGATCAAAATATTTTCTCGTTCAAGCTCGAGTTTAGATATCATCGAATTCCATGAGTTTGAATTCTCAATCTTTAAGGTCAATCTCTAGGATTGAGTAATATCAGGCTTAAAAGCTGATTTTTAATCTTTTAAGGAGATTATCCTTTCTGGGGATCTAATTCATTAGTCTTATCCAGCTAATTTGCACGGTGCCCCCCCATTGTACGAGATAAATCCTTCTCATGGTTAGGATAAATCTGACCACTTGGCGACCCTGTTTAATGCTGAGATCCGTGGATTTCCTGCTGATTTTAGAGATGACTTTTCTAGACTTTTCGTCAACCTACAGCTAGTCTGGACGACAACTTCCTGACCTAAATCAAGAAGCGCGTTTCTTTTTCGGAAGACTTTACTTCCTTTTAATGATGGAATTGATTCATCGTGTAGATCCATCTTTCTTACAGTAAATCAGGTAAAACTTTTTAGTTTAGTCCAAAGCAAAAGTATTTTCAGTTATTTGTACAGAAATATGTGACATATGTTTAAAATATCTTGGTAAATTTTCCCACACTTGGCTTTTATTTTCCTTTTTATTGTCCTCTATTCCATTTTAAATGAATTTTAACATTTTTGTTTGTTTCTCAATTTATGTCCTTTCCGAGGTAACAATAATTTCGGTGTTAAAACCTAGTTTTATCGTTCATAAATATGTATAAACATGATTTTGAGTTCATTTAGTTGAAAATCTTGAAAAATTTTACTAGAATTGGGTAGTCAGTATATAAGACTAGGGCTGTTCTTTATTATCAGAGAGCACTAGATTCTAATGCAACTACTACTTTACTAGTATTTCTAATGGTAACCAAGTGTATAAAGTAAAAATTTTAAAATCCGAAAGAATTTAACCCCTTCCCACACTTAAGATCTTGCAATGCCCTCATTTGCAAGAAATCAGTAACAATTTAAATTATTGAGGGTGATTTGTGTGAAAATGATTAAATTTTACCAAAGTTTCCAAACATATTTGTGTTTGCTTGCTGAATGATAAATGGTGCATATCATTTGTTCATTCCGTCTTGTTGTTATTTCACATATATTTTGCATCTTGTCGTCAAAAATTAGTTGCTTTTGCTGAACTTAATGCCAGTCTTTGAAAATGCGTTGTTTTACCCTGTTGTTTACATAAGATAAACTGCAAACATATATACATATTTTTGAAGTTTGGTATATTACCCCACATTCAACAATTATTAAAATCTAATAATAAAAGTTAGAAAATTATAAAAGCTATTACAATATTAACATAAGTATTAAATGTATCAACATTACAAATTATAAAATAAATAAAACTAAGTAGACTAGGGATGATACTGATACCAGTAGGGGTTCCATGCAAAACCGTATGTGCTATAGAATGCTTCGGCAGGGTTATACATAGGATACGGTGGTTGCATATCTATAGACCAGGGAGGGAATATGGGCGTTGGAGTAGGAATATAGTTTCTACCTATATATTGGCAATAAGCTATGATTTGATTTTGATGAACTTGCCAATCTTCAAATGCTCTATGTCTAGCATTTTCGTACTCCTGTGAAGCTATAAACCTTTGCATTTCTTGCATTTCATTTCCCCCTCCTACATTACCTTGTTGTTGGTTTCTCTCAACCTGTGGATGTCTACCATTATATCGTATTGCGGCGTTATTTCGCCTCTTCAAAACTTTAGCACCATGGTATAAATTTAAACCTATTGTATCTTGGGGTTCTGGTTCTTCGACTAATAATCCCCCCGACTTATATCCACATTGAGATACTCAGCAATCAAAGTAATAAATATACCACCTCCTATTATGCTATGCGGTCTCATCCCCCTAACCATAGCTGATAAATAATAACCCACACAATAAGGTATACTTACAGCGCTTTGTGGGTCTCGAATACACATATGGTAAAACAAATCCTATTCATTTACCTTTTCCTTATTCTTACCTCTTTGTGTAATCGAGTTCGCTAAAAACCTATGAATTACTCTTAACTCTGCTCTATCTATATCCAAATAAGAGTAATTCCCCCCTTTAAATCGGTGATGGCTAGTCATCTGACTTCATACACCATGTGTATCAAAATTCTCATCTATCTTTCTACCATTTAGTATCAACCCTCTACAATCGGCAGATGCTAACTCCTCAGGCGTATATATACGTAAAGCCTGAGCCATGTCTAGTAAAGACATGTGGCGCATCGAACCTCCTAACAAAAATCTAATAAAAGATCGATCGGTAATACTAGCTACCGGATCATTTAACTCTATACTACACAACAATTCTTCACACCATACTTTATATACAGGTCTACGCATGGTGAATAAACTTACCCAGTCGTTAAAAGTAGAATTACCATACCTCTGTGCAAGTAATTCCCTAATTGGCCCGGCCAATTCTACAACTTCTAATGGTCCCCATTCTATGACCCTAGGTACCTCAACAGCTTTAGAATGAAGAGTATGCAATCCCCGTTGGTATTTTGGATAATCTATCCAACGTCTGTCAAATCTCAAGTTTGGGTGCAAATCTTCCAAGTGCATATCAGAAAATGTCATTACTGGATGAGGTATATCTTGCTTGTAGTAGTTATCCACCTCCTGTTGGTCCGCATTCTCAGGAGGAGCATTGCGAGCTTGGAATGAAGATTCACCCCTTTCGGTCTGCAAAACACATCAAACACAATTTTTGTGCATCCAAATATGCATTAGTGTCAGCAAAATCATTAATCAAAATAATTACAATGACATGTCCAATTTATATCAAACTTATGCTCATTTTCATATTTTTATCAAATCTACACTTTTTCAAATAAGCATATACAAAAATGTTCGCCAAGTTCATAAGCATTCAATTCAAATAACATGTCAAAATAATCATTACTAGTAATTAAACAAGTTTCAAATGGCATTATCTATCAAAATATCAAGTTCATGAATTTTAGACTTGAAAAAGTCCACTTTAATTCTCAAAATCATGCTTAGGCTCAAAGTTTGGATCATTTAACTACCTAAACATGTTACATTTCTTAATTTAGCAACAATTCATGACAAAAATCGGCCATAACCTGTTTATATCAAAAAGCCCCAAATTGCTCAAGAACACAAACCCTAGATTATTCAAAATTTGAAGTTTAAGGCTTCTAATCATGTTAAATAGCATCAATCTAGGTTATACAAGCATAATACATAAGCAATTTAAGCATAATTACACTAAAAAGCATCAAAATCGAATTGGGTATAAAATTGCTCAAGAACACTAATTTTCAGATTAAATGGTGTTTAGTGTAGAAATTTACCGTTTTTCTTGAGTAATTCCTTGATAGCATCCTTCTTAACATGATTTTAGTAAAAGATTTGATGATTAACGGTTAAAAATTGTGATTTTGGGGGTGTTTTCTCGGGTTTTTTCGGGTTTATTTTCGCTGTATGTTTGAGTTGTGGTGTGGACTGATCAGTTCAGCTCGATTTTATTTTTTTTCTGTATTTTGGTCCTCCCGCGAGTCGCGGGGTTTGGTAGCCTCAAACACCGCGAGTCGCGGTGTTTGGTTTTTTTTTTTTTTTTTTTTTTTTTTTTTTTTTAATAAAATCTTAACTTAATAAACAAATATAAATTTAAAATTTTGTTTTCCTTTGTTATTTAGGACGAGGTCGTTTCGGATCGATGTCCTAGTCCGTCCTTCGACAAAATTTTAAAATTTGTCTTTTTGTAGCGATTGTTTTAAAAGCTAAGATTTTTTTGAATTTTTAATGTTTTTGGCATACTTTAATTCAATAAGATTAAAAATAATGATAATAAAAGTTCTCGTCCCTCCCTCGGGTAAAGAAATTTCGGTTCAAAGACCTAGTCTTCAACTTACGACGAATTTTTTAAAAATCATATTTTTAACTTAATGAGATAAAGTAAATTTTTGTTTTTAAATTCACACAACTTAAATATAAAATTCAAAATTAATATTAAAAATTCACACCAAACTTAAAATTTGAAATGCATAAAATTAAAAATTCATATTTTAAAAATTAAAAATTCACACCAAACTTAATTTAAAAATTCATATTATAAATTCACACCAAACTTATATTATATTTTTCAAATATTTACAATTTTAAATATATTGATTTTACAAAGTTTACAATATTAATTTAAGATTTATATATTAATTTTAAAAATATGGTAAAAATAAAATTAAAAATCTTTTTGGCTTTTTATCCCACTTTAATCAATCAAATATTATCAAAAATATGCGCCCCTCTTTTCGGTAAAGTAATTTCGGTTCCATGACCTAATTTAACTCATGACGAATTTTTGAAATATTTTGGGTTGATTGATTAAAGATATTTATACCTTAAGAATAAACGTTAAATTTCGCAGTGATGTAATAAATTTTTGAATGATATCAATAATTTCGGTCGCCAAACCTAATTTTATTCAATACCAATTTAATACTTTATAGCGAACAAATTAGCGTTTATTATCAAAAGGTTAAAAATAAAAATAAAAAAATAAAAACTGTACAAACATACCTGTGAAATAGATTTCTTAGTTATATGATCTATCCCATTCATAAGACAGTCGGTTTAATTGGTTTTCCATGGCTACATAGGCGTAACCTCGAGCATTCAGTGTTTTTTCTTCTAAACATATAAACGGTCCGTCTCTGCATAAAGTAACAAATTCGGTGTTTGAATAGGTTTGATTATTTGAACATTTACCTCCATGTGACCATTTTCCGCATTTGTGACATCTTTCTAGGTGTCGTGCTCTTCTTTTCGCTGCGGATTTTGATTTTCCTTTACCAAATTGTGACTTATTATCTTCGCATCTGGATTCTTTTCTTACTCCGTCCAATCTTTCTCTGATTACTGATACTATTTCACTCGGAAGTGTATCATTATTACGTTTAGTGATCAAAGCGTGTAGCATTAGACCATGGTTTAGTTCACAGGCAGTCTTCATTTCCTAAAAAAATAAAAATTCAGAATGGGGGGAGAAGACTAGTTCTTTAGGGTCTGCTAGGGAAAGACCGTTCGGGTTCCATTTTCGAGAACTACACGAAAACAGACAATCTAACTCTAACATAAATACATAAACCCCCTATACTTAGTTAGCTGTGGTATCGAAATTGTGATTAACTTCATTGTCTTCTTCCTTCGGACCATGTATGTAATGTTTAACTCTGTGACCATTAACTTTAAATTCAATCCCATTTGAATTTATTAATTCTATCGTTCCGTATGGGAAAACTCTTTTGACTATGAATGGTCCAGACCATCTTGATTTCAATTTTCCAGGAAATAGCTTGAATCGTGAATTGAAAAGAAGAACTCTGTCTCCTTCATTAAATTCTTTTAAACTTCTGATTCTTTTATCATGCCATTTCTTCGTTCTTTCTTTATAGATTAACGAATTTTCGTATGCTTCATGTCTTAATTCTTCTAATTCGTTTAGTTGACTTAATCGTAGACGTCCAGCTTCATGTATATCAAGATTACATGTCTTCAAAGCCCAAAATGCTTTGTGTTCAATTTCTACTGGAAGATGACATGCTTTTCCATAAACAAGTCTAAAAGGTGTGGTTCCAATTGGAGTTTTGTAGGCTGTTCTAAAAGCCCAGAGTGCATCCTCCAATTTAATGGACCATTCCTTCGGATTTGATCCTACGATTTTCTCTAGAATATGTTTTAAAGCTCGGTTGGTATTTTCAACTTGTCCACTTGTTTGTGGATGATATGCGGTGGAGATTTTATGAGTTACTCCATATCTTTTAAGAACTTTCTCAAGTTGATTATTACAGAAATGAGTACCCCGATCACTTATTAAAGCTTTCGGTGTTCCAAACCTTGCAAAAAGACGTTTTAAAAAGTTGACTACAACTCGTGCATCGTTAGTTGGGAGAGCTTGTGCTTCCGCCCATTTAGATACATAATCAATGGCTACGAGTATATATAGATTATTATGAGATTTTGGAAATGGACCCATAAAGTCAATACCCCAAATGTCAAATACTTCACATACTTGGATGACATTTTGTGGCATTTCATCACGTTGACTTATTTTTCCGGCTCTTTGACAAGCATCACAGGATTTGCAAAGAAGGTGTGCGTCTTTGTAAATTGTAGGCCAATAGAATCCAGCTTCGTAAATGATGTTAAAGCTAAGGGGTATAAAATACTATTAAATTTTAGCAGAAAATACTATTAAATACGATACAATTTTACACAAGATATTTATTTATTTATAGAATGGATATACTTAAACCTTGCTACAACACTTATAGGCAGTGTACCTAATCGTTCAGTAGTGTAGTTTTTAGTAAGTCCGGTTCGTTCCACATGGAAATCTTTAAACAAAGCTCAACGCTATATTAGTTTACTTTTATATAAATACAAACATATATATAAGTAATATTATTATTATAAAGGGGGGTTTTTACCGTTTAATGACCGGTTTGTCGATTTTAAAACTTTAGTCGCAGTTAAAACCTAATGTAAAATATAAAATACAAGACTTAAATTAAAGCGTAAAGTAAATAACGATAATGAAATTGCGAATAATAAAAGTGCGATAAAATAAACTTGCGATAATTAAAAAGTACGATAATTAAAAGTGCGATTAAATAAAATAACAATAAATAAAAGTGCGATAATTAGAAGTGCAATTAAATATAAAATAAAGGAAATTAAATATGAAATAAAAGAATTATGCTTATTTAAACTTCCGTAATCATGATGTTTGACGTGTTGATTTTAGTTTTATGCCCATGGGTTAATTGTCCTTTGTCCTGGATTATTTAATATGTCCGTCTGGTTTTTGTCCATAACAGTCCATCAGTCATAAATATAAAGTGCAAGTGTCCTCGTCAAATTATTATTATACCCGAAGTTAAATATTCCAACTAATTGGGGATTCGAATTGTAACAAGGTTTTAATACTTTGTTTAATGAATACACCAGGTTATCGACTGCGTGTAAACCAAGGTTTTACTACTTTGTTAACAATTACACCAATTACCCTTGAATGTAATTTCACCCCTGTTTTAATTATTCTAGTGGCTATTAATCCATTCCCGTGTCCGGTTAAATGAATGATTATTCGTACATATAAATACCCCGCCCATCGTGTCCGATCGAGTGTATATGGTAATTTATAGGGACGCCCAATTGTAAATCTTTATATTAACATTAACAAACTTTCATTTAGTTAAACAAATATAAAGCCCATTAATAGCCCATAGTCTAGTTTCCACAAGTGTCGTTCTTTTGTCCAAACCCCAATTATGGTACAAAGCCCAATTACCCAATTTTAGTAATTAGCCCAACATCATGATTACTTCGTTTTAAATAAGCATAATAATAACTTAGCTACGAGACATTAATATAAAAAGGTTGAACATAACTTACAATGATTAAAAATAGCGTAGCGTTACACGGACAGAATTTCGACTTACACCCTTACAACATTCGCTAACATACCCTTATTATTAGAATTATAATTAAAATTAAAATTAAAATATAAATTATATATATATATATATCGTATAGATAGAGAAGAGAGAAAATAGAATATGAAATTTGATCAGAATTCGGTTTGCTTTATAGCCAGAGTTGAAAATTGGGGCTCCGCGACTCGCGGCAAAATGCTCCTCAAACTCCGCGAGTCGCGGAGATAGTATTTACAGCTCAGTCCTTGGAGTTTTCTCTGCCGACGGTTTTTTATATATATATATATAATATATATATAATTAATATAATTAATTATATATTATATTATATTTATATACATAGTTAACTTGTAATTTTTAGTCCGTTGCGTCGAGCGTTAAGAGTTGACTCTGGTCCCGGTTCCGGATTTTCGAACGTCCTCGCGTACAATTTAATATCTTGTACTTTGCGTTTTGAATCTTGTACTCTTGTGATTTCGAGACGTTTCTTATCAATAATTGGAACCTTTTTGATTGTCTTTTGTACTTTTGAGCTTTTTGGTCGTTTGCGTCTTCAATTCGTCGAATCTGTCTTTTGTCTTCACCTTTTATTATTTAAACGAATATCACTTGTAAATAGAACAATTGCAACTAAAAGCTTGTCTTTCTTGAGGAATAATGCTATGAAATATATGTTCGTTTTTAGCATTATCAAATATTCCCACACTTGAGCGTTGCTTGTCCTCAAGCAATATCGTCTTGAAATACTAGAATCACTTCTTTATTCTTCACACTTTGTACATCAGTGATTTCTATACGGCGGTATAAACAATGGTAGTAACGATATGGTTTACAGTCCCACATGACTATAAAAATTTAGATCCATTAAGGAAATTGGATCTTTATGAAAACATTTGATCTTTTGAAAATTAAATCTAGTTTTTACCCTAGATAAGTTTTTCGGAATAACCCTTTACCCGTGTTTGCAAAATATTTTTGTGGGTTTGGTGGGTTTCAGATTTGAAAATTTTAGCTCAAAACTTGCGGTTTTGTGTCACCCACTTGCTAACCTTGTATTTGGAAAGCAACACGTCCAGTTTACTTGTCCCGTATATTACCTTTCGGAAAACTACCGTCCGGTTGTAAAGGAAAGCGTTGAACAAGCAACTGTTAAGGCAATGTCCCGTGACATGCTTTTGATTATGGTCTATAACGTGTCGGACGCAATTACTATCCTTGGTAGGAGCAATAGTAAAGCTCACCCTTATAATTTTTCGGTATGGCACAAGGTCCTGTCTTTGACCATGCTATGCAACCACCGTTCTTACGGTTGACACCCGATTTAGTTCAGGTGACCTAATGAATTCCAGGTGAATTCCTAGGATTTTACGTTCAATGGTAATGAACGCATTGAAAATAGGGTTTTCAGAAAACAAATCGATTTGTAATTTTGATCAAAATATTTTCTCGTTTAAGCTCGAGTTTAGATATCATTGAATTCCATGAGTTTGAATTCTCAATCTTTAAGGTCAATCTCAAGGATTGAGTAATATCAGTCTTAAAAGCTGATTTTTAATCTTTAAGGAGATTATCCTTTCTAGGGATCTGATTCATTAGTCTTATCCAGCTAATTTGCACGGTGCCCCCCCATTGTACGAGATAAATCCTTCTCATGGTTAGGATAAATCTGACCACTTGGCGACCCTGTTTAATGCTGAGGTCCGTGGATTTCCTGCTGATTTTAGTGATGACTTTTCTAGATTTTTCGTCAACCTACAGCTGGTCTGAACGACAACTTCATGACCTAAATCAAGAAGCGCGTTTCTTTTTCGGAAGACTTTACTTCCTTTTAATGATGGAATTGATTCATCGTGTAGATCCATCTCTTCTTTTCTTTCATTGGGTAAAACAGTTTAGTTTAGTCCAAAGCAAAAGTATTTTCAGTTATTTGTTACAGATATATGTGACATATGTTTAAAATAACTTGGTAAATTTTCCCACACTTGGCTTTTATTTTCCTTTTTATCGTCCTCTATTCCATTTTAAATGAATTTTAACATTTTAGTTTGTTTCTCAATTTATGTCCTTTCCGAGGTAACAATAATTTCGGTGTTAAAACCTAGTTTTATCGTTCATAAATATGTATAAACATGATTTTGAATTCATTTAATTGAAAATTTTGAAAAATTTTACTAGAATTGGGTAGTCAGTATATAAGACTAGGGCTGTTCTTTTTTATCAGAGAGCACTAGATTCTAATACAACTACTGCTTTACTAGTATTTTTAATGGTAACCAAGTGTTTAATATAAAAATTTTAAAATCCGAAAGAATTTAATCCCTTCCCACACTTAAGATCTTGCAATGCCCTCATTTGCAAGAAATCAGTAACAATTTAAATTATTGAGGGTGATTTGTGTAAAAATGATTAAATTTTTACCAAAGTTTCCAAATATATTGGCGTTTGTTTGCTGAATGATAAATGGTGCACATCATTTGTTCATTCCGTCTTGTTGTTATTTCACATATATTTTGCATCTTGTCGTCAAAATTAGTTGCTTTTGCTGAACTTAATGCCAGTCTTTGAAAATGCGTTGTTTTACCCTGTTGTGTACATAAGATAAACTGCAAACATATATACATATTTTTGAAGTTTGGTATATTACCCCACATTCAAAAATTATTAAAATCTAAGAATAAAAGTTAGATAATTATAAAAATGATTACAATATTAACAAAAATATTAAATGTATCAATAATTACAAATTACAAAATAAAAAAATAAAAAGTAAACTAAGGATGATATTGGTACCAATAGGGGTTCCAGGCATAACCATAAGTGCTATAGAATGCTTCGGCAGGGTCATACGTAGGATATGGTGGCTGCATCTCTATCGACCAAGGAGGGAAGACGGGTTTCGGTGTAGGAATATAGTTTCTACCTATATGTTGGCAATGCGCTATGATCTGGTTCTGATGAACTTGCCAATCTTCAAATGCTCTCTGTCTAGCATTTTCGTATTCCTGAGAAGCTATAAACCTATGCATTTCTTGCATCTCATTCCCCCCTCCTACATTACCTTGCTCCTGGTTTCTCTCCACCTGTGGATGTCTACCATGGTATCGTACTGCGGCGTTATTTCGCCGTTTCAAAACTTTCGCACCATGGTATACATTTAAACCTATAGTATCGCGGGGTTCCGGTTCTTCTAGTAATAATCCCCCCCGACTTATATCCACACCGAGATATTCACCAATCAAAGTAATAAAAATACCACCTCCTATTATACTATGTGGTCGCATCCCCCGAACCATAGCTGATAAATAATAACCCACACAATATGGTATACTTACAGCGCTCTGTGGGTCTCGAATACACATATGGTAAAACAAATCTTGTTCATTTACTTTTTCTTTGTTCTTACCCCTTTGTGTAATCGAATTGGCTAAAAACCTATGTATCACTCTTAATTCGGCTCTATCTAAATCCAAATAAGAGTAATTTCCCCCTTTGAAACGGTGATGGCTTGTCATTTGACTCCACACACCGTGTGTATCAAAATTCTCATCTATCTTTCTACCGTTTAGTATCAATCCTCTACAATCGGCAGACGCTAATTCCTCAGGCATATATATACGTAAAGCCTGAGCCATGTCCAGTAAAGACATGTGGCGCATCGAACCGCCTAACAAAAATCTAATAAAAGAACGATCGGTTAAACTAGCTACCCGATCATTCAACTCTATACTACATAACAACTCTTCACACCATACTTTATATACAGGTCTGCGTATGGTGAATAAACATATCCAGTCATTAAAAGAAGAATTACCATACCTTTGTACAAGTAATTCCCTAATTGGCCCGGCCAATTCTACAGCTTCTAAGGGTCCCCATTCTATGACCCTCGGTACCTCAACAACCTTAGAGTGAAGAGTATGCAAACCCCGTTGATATTTTGGATAATCTATCCAAAGTCTGTCAAATCTCAGGTTCGGGTGCAACTGTTCCAAGTGCATATCTGAAAAGGTCATGACTGGATGAGGTACATCCTGCTTGTAGTAGTTATCTACCTCCTGTTGGTCCAAATTCTCAGCAGGAGCATGGCGGGCTTGGGATGAAGATTCACCCCTTTCATTCTGCAAAACACATCAAACACAAATTTTGTGCATCCAAATATGCATTAGTGTCAGCAAAATCATCAATCAGAATAATTACAATGACATTATCAATTTATATCAAACTTAAGCTTATTTTCACATTTTTATCAAATCTACACTTTTTCAAATAAGCATATACGAAAATTTTCGCCAAGTTCATAAGCATTCAACTCAAATAACATGTCAAAATAATCATTACTAACAATCAAACAAGTCTCAAATGGCATTATCTTTCAAAAATCAAGTTCATGAATTTTAGACTTGAAAAAGTCCACTTTAATTCTCAAAATCATGTTTAGGCTCAAAGTTTGAATCATTTAACTACCTAGACATGTTACACTACTCAATTTAGCAACAATTCATGACAAAAATCGGCCATAACCTGTTTATATCAAAAAGCCCCAAATTGCTCAAGAACACAAACCCTAGATTATTCAAAATTTGAAGTTTAAGGCTTCTAATCATGTTAAACAGCATCAATCTAGGTTATACAAGCATAATACATAAACAATTTAAGTCTAATTACACTAAAAAGCATCAAAATCAAATTGGGGAAAAAAATAGCTCAAGAACACCAAAATTCGGATTAAATGGTGTTTAGGTGTAGAAATTTACCGTTTTTCTTGAGTAATTCTTAGATATCATCCTTCTCAACATGATTTTAGCAAAAAATTTGGTGATTAACGGTTAAAAATTGGGATTTTTGGGGTGTTTTTGGGTGTATTTTCGGGGTTTTTCGCGTGCAGAATTCGGGTGTGTTTGTGTGTGGGAGCTGATCAGTTCGTGCAGCTCTTTTATTTTTTTTCTGGGTTTTGGTCCCTCCGCGACTCGCGGAGATTTAAGCTCCAAACTCCGCGAGTCGCGGAGTTTGGTATTTTTTTTTTTTTTTTTATAATAATTAACTTTTGAAAATAATTAAGAAATTAATTTTAAAATTTTGTTTCCCTTGTTATTTAGGACGAGGTCGTTTCGGATCGATGTCCTAGTCCGTCCTTCGACAAAATTTTAAAATTTGTCTTTTTGTAGCGATTGTTTTAAAAGCTAAGATTTTTGGGTTTTTTAAATTTTTTGGCATACTTTAAATCAATAAGATTAAAAATAATGATAATAAAAGTTCTCGTCCCTCCCTCGGGTAAAGCAATTTCGGTTCAAAGACCTAGTCTTCAACTTACGACGAATTTTAAAAATCATATTCTTAACTTAATGAGATAAAGTAAATTTTTTTTTTTTAAATTCACACAACTTAAATATAAAATTCAAAATTAATAAAAAAAAATAATCACACCAAACTTAAAATTTGAAATGCATAAAATTAAAAATTCATATTTTAAAAATTAAAAATTCACACCAAACTTAATTTTTTAAAAATTCATATTATAAATTCATACCAAATTTATATTAATTTTTCAAATATTTACAATTTTAAATATATTGTTTTTACAAAATTTACAATATTAATTTAAGATTTAAATATTAATTTTAAAAACATAATAAAATTAAAAATCTTTTTGTCTTTTTATCCCACTTTAATCAATCAAATATTATCAAAAATATGCGCCCCTCTTTTCGGTAAAGTAATTTCGGTTCCAAGACCTAATTTAACTCATGACGAATTTTTGAAATATTTTGGGTTGATTGTTTAAAGATATTTATACCTTAAGAATAAACGTTAAATTTCGCAGTGATGTAATAAATTTTTGAATGATATCAATAATTTCGGTCGCCAAACTTAATTTTATTTAATACCAATTTAATACTTTTTAGCGAACAAATTAGCGTTTATTATCAAAAGGTTAAAAATAAATAAAAATAAAAACTGTACAGACATACCTGTGAAATAGATTTCTTAGTTATATGATCTATTATATTCATAAGATAGTCGGTTTAATTGGTTTTCCATGGCTGCATAGGCGTAACCTCGAGCATTCATTGTCTTTTCTTCTAAACATATGAACGGTCCGTCTCTGCATAAAGTAACAAATTCGGTATTTGAATAGGTTTGATTATTTGAACATTTACCTCCATGTGACCATTTTCCGCATTTGTGACATCGTTCTAGGTGTCGTGCTCTTCTTTTCGCTGCGGATTTTGATTTTCCTTTACCAAATTGTAACTTATTATCTTCGCATCTGGATCCTTTTCTAACTCCGTCCATTCTTTCTCTGATTACTGATACTAATTCACTCGGTAGTATGTCATTATTACGTTTAGTGATCAAAGCGTGTAGCATTAGACCATGGTTTAGTTCACAGGCAGTCTTCATTTTGTAAAAACCTAAAAAAAATAAAAATTCAGAATGGGGGGAGAAGACTAGTTCTTTAGGGTCTGCTAGGGAAAGACCATACGTGTTCCATTTTCGAGAACTACACGAAAACAGACAATCTAACTCTAACAGAAATATATATTATCCTATAAAGACTTGATTCTCCCCACACTTAGTTAGCTGTGGTATCGAAATTGTGATTAACTTCGTTGTCGACTTCCATCGGACCATGTATGTAATGTTTAACTCTGTGACCATTAACTTTAAATTCAATCCCATTTGAATTTATTAATTCTATCGTTCCGTATGGGAAAACTCTTTTGACTATGAATGGTCCAGACCATCTTGATTTCAATTTTCCAGGAAATAGCTTGAATCGTGAATTGAAAAGAAGAACTCTGTCTCCTTCTTTAAATTCTTTTGAACTTCTGATTCTTTTATCATGCCATTTCTTCGTTCTTTCCTTATAGATTAACGAATTTTCGTATGCTTCATGTCTTAATTCTTCTAATTCGTTTAGTTGACTTAATCGTAGACGTCCGGCTTCATGTAAATCAAGATTACATGTCTTCAAAGCCCAAAATGCTTTGTGTTCAATTTATACTGGAAGATGACATGCTTTTCCATAAACAAGTCTAAAAGGTGTGCTTCCAATTGGAGTTTTGTAGGCTGTTCTAAAAGCCCAGAGTGCATCCTCCAATTTAATGGACCATTCCTTTGGATTTGATCCTACGATTTTCTCTAGAATACGTTTTAAAGCTCGGTTGGTGTTTTCAACTTGTCCACTTGTTTGTGGATGATATGCGGTGGAGATTTTATGAGTTACTCCATATCTTTTAAGAACTTTCTCAAGTTGATTATTACAGAAATGAGTACCCCGATCACTTATTAAAGCTTTCGGTGTTCCAAACCTTGCAAAAAGACGTTTTAAAAAGTTGACTACAACTCGTGCATCGTTAGTTGGGAGAGCTTGTGCTTCCGCCCATTTAGATACATAATCAATGGCTATGAGTATATATAGATTATTATGAGATTTTGGAAATGGACCCATAAAGTCAATACCCCAAATGTCAAATACTTCACATACTTGGATGACATTTTGTGGCATTTCATCACGTTGACTTATTTTTCCGGCCCTTTGACATGCATCACAGGATTTGCAAAGAAGGTGTGCGTCTTTGTAAATTGTAGGCCAATAGAATCCAGCTTCATAAACTTTTCTTGCTGTTAGTTGAGGCCCATAATGCCCTCCTGTTGGTCCTGTGTGACAATGGTTTAAAATTTTACTAGCTTCATCTCCAAATACACATCGGCGTATTATTCCATCGGGACAACTTTTAAACAAATGTGGATCTTCCCAGAAATAGTGTTTTATATCACTGAAGAATTTCTTTCGTCTTTGGTACGATAATCCTTTTTCAAGGAATCCACAAACTAAGTAGTTTGCATAGTCTGCAAACCATGGGATTTCTTTATAATCTATCTTCAATAGATATTCATCAGGAAAGTTGTCTTGTATGGCCGATTCATTTAGAACTTCTAACTCAGGATTTTCAAGACGAGAAAGATGATCAGCGGCGAGATTTTCTGCTCCTCTTTTATCTCGGATTTCAATATCAAACTCTTGTAAGAGTAAGATCCAACGGATTAATCTTGGTTTAGCATCTTGTTTTGAAAATAAGTATCTAAGAGCAGAATGGTCGGTATAGACCACCGTTTTTGCTAGAACGAGATATGATCGAAATTTGTCAAAAGCAAAGACAATAGCAAGGAGTTCTTTTTCAGTAGTTGTATAGTTCGTTTGTGCTCCTTGTAATGTCTTACTAGCATAATATATAGGTTGAAATCGTTTTTCAATCCTTTGTCCTAAAACGGCTCCCATTGCAAAATCACTTGCATCGCACATTAGTTCAAATGGTAGATTCCAATTTGGTGTTATCATGATTGGTGCATTAGTCAGTTTTTCTTTAAGAATATTAAAAGATTTGATACATTCATCTGAAAAGATGAATGGCGCATCCTTTTCTAGGAGTTTATTCATAGGAGTGGCAATTTTAGAAAAATCTTTTATGAAACGTCGGTAAAAACCGGCATGCCCTAGAAAACTCCTAACTCCTCTAACATTGGTGGGATGTGGAAGTTTAGCAATTACATCTACTTTAGCTCTATCCACTTCAATTCCTTCTTTTGAAATTTTATGTCCAAGAACGATGCCTTCTTTAACCATGAAATGGCATTTCTCCCAATTAAGTACTAGATTTGATTTTTCGCATCTAATTAGCATTCGTTCCAGATTAACTAGACATGATTTAAATGTATCACCGAAGACTGAAAAGTCATCCATGAATACTTCCATGCATTCTTCTATCATGTCGTGAAAAATCGCCATCATACACCTTTGAAAGGTTGCAGGGGCGTTACAAAGTCCAAATGGCATGCGTTTGTAAGCAAAAGTACCATAAGGGCACGTGAATGTGGTTTTCTCTTGATCTTCGGGTGCTATTGGAATTTGAAAATATCCGGAAAATCCATCTAGAAAATAATAGTAACTATTTCCGGCTAATCTTTCCAACATTTGATCTATGAAAGGTAAGGGAAAGTGATCTTTTCTGGTGGCGTCATTTAATTTTCTATAATCAATACATACACGCCATCCTGTTACAGTCCTAGTAGGAATAAGCTCATTTTTTTCATTTGTAATGACAGGCATGCCACCCTTCTTAGGCACGCATTGAACTGGGCTTACCCATGGACTATCAGAGATTGGATATATCAAACCTGCATCTAGCAGTTTAATAATCTCTTTCTTAACTACATCTTGCATATTAGGATTTAGTCTTCGTTGGCGTTGCACATACGTTTTATGACCTTCTTCCATAAGGATTTTATGTGTGCAATACGAAGGACTTATTCCTTTAATATCATGAATCTTCCATGCAATGGCTGGTTTATGAGCTTTCAACACAGAAATGAGTTGTGATTTCTCATTTTCAGTAAGAGAAGACGATATTATTACAGGTAATTCAGATTCACCATGTAAATAAGCGTATTCCAAATGGTTTGGAAGTGGCTTTAACTCTAATTTCGGAGGTTCTTCTATCGATGATTTATATCGATATCTGTCTTCTTCTTTTAGCATTTGAATTTCTTCTGTTGTTGGTTCATATCCATTAGCTATAAGTGTAGCTAACATTTCAGCTTCATCAATTGGTTCATTACCTTCTCCTAAAGAACATTCTCCTGTTCCTTGTAATTCTGGAAATTCTTCTAATAATTCTGCATGTGCATCTATAGTTTGAATATAATAACATGTATCATCTGCAGATTGTGGTTGTTGCATTGCTCTATCAACTGAAAAGGTAACACTCTCATCCTCTATACTTAGGGTCAGTTTCTTACCGAACACGTCTATCATTGCTTTAGCCGTGTTTAAGAATGGTCTTCCTAATATGAGAGGAACTTGAGAATCTTCTTCCATGTCCAAAACAACAAAATCTACTGGAAATACTAAAGTACCAACTTTAACTAGCATGTTCTCCATTATCCCTCTAGGATATTTTATTGATCTATCGGCTAGTTGTATGCCTATTCTGGTTGGTTTCAATTCTCCAAGGTCTAGTTTAGCGTATAGTGAATACGGCATTAGATTTATACTAGCACCTAAGTCTGCCAATGCTTCTATTGAACTAAGACTACCCAGAAAACATGGAATTGTGAAACTTCCTGGATCAGATAGTTTTTCTGGTATCTTATTCAACAGCACTGCTGAACAATTTGCATTCATAGTAACAGCCGAGAGTTCTTCCATTTTCTTTCTATTTGAGATTAGATCTTTCAAGAATTTAGCATATCTTGGCATTCCTGAAATCACATCAATGAAAGGAAGATTTACATTTATCTGTTTAAACATATCCAAGAATTTGGATTGCTCGACTTCAAGTTTTTCTTTCTTCATTTTACTCGGGTAAGGAAGTGGTGGTTGGTATGGTTTAACATAAGGTTTATCCTTAACTGTGTTATTTTCATTAACCTTTTCAACTACCGGTTCTTTTTCCTTATCTTGATCAGGTTGTGGTTCTTGTGGAGTAGGAATAGTTTCATCAGAAGTTACAGGTATTTCAGGTGGTTTAAGTGTTGTACCACTTCTTGTGGTAATAGCTTTAGCTGTTTCATTCCGGGGGTTAGCGTTTGTATCACTAGGTAGACTTCCCGGTTTTCTTTCACCTATTAACCTTGCTAGGTTACTTACTTCTTGTTCCAGATTTTGAATAGAAGCTTGTTGATTTCTAAATGCTTGAGCATTTTGTTCATTTGTTTGTTTTTGAGATGTGAAAAACTGCGTTTGAGTTTCAACTAGCTTCGTCATCATATCTTCTAAATTCGGCTTTTTATCATCGGTTTGTTGTGGTGGTTTGTTTTGAAAATTCGGTCTTTGCTGATTGTAAGTATTATTGGATACTTGTTGATTGCTATGACCTTGTTGGTTGTTGTATGGAATATTTCGGTTATAATTCTGGTTTTGATTGTAAATCGGTCTTGGCGGTTGATAATTATTCTGATAATTATTTCCAGGCCTTTGGTTTATGTATGAAATATTCCCTCTTTGTTCCATTGTTAATTCAATACTGAGACAATCTTTTGTCAAATGTGGTCCTCCACACTGCTCACAACTAATTCGTATTGAGTGAATATCTTTAGTCATCTTTTCCATTCGTCTCTCGAAAGCATCTATCTTTGCGGAAATGGAATCTAAGTCATGGCTAGAATCGGCTCTAGCTGCTTTAGATGATCTAATGATATCTTTTTCTTGGTGCCACTCATGTGAGTGGGAAGCAGTGTTATCAATAATTTTGTAAGCACCAGTTTCGGTTTTCTTCATAATAGAACCACCAGCTGCTATATCTATGTCTTTCCTTGTAGTGATGTCGCATCCTCGGTAGAATATTTGTACTATTTGACAGGTGTCTAAACCATGTTGCGGACATCCTCTTAACAACTTTCCATATCTTGTCCATGCCTCATATAGAGTTTCATTTGGTTTCTGTGTGAACGTAACAATTTCTGCTTGAAGTCTTACGGGTTTAGATGCTGGAAAGAATTGTTTAAGAAATTTGTCAATTAAAACGTCCCATGTATCGATCGCCCCTTCAGGTAACGATTCCAACCAATCTTTGGCTTCTCCCTTTAAAGTCCAGGGAAATAACATGAGATATATCTGTTCATCCTCCACTTCTCGTATTTTAAATAGTGTGCAGATCCTATTAAAGGTACGTAGATGTTCATTTGGATCTTCCTTCGGCGCACCACTAAATTGGCATTGATTAGTCACCATATGTAGAATTTGTCCTTTGATTTCATAATCTGGCGCATTAATGTCTGGATGAGTAATTGCGTGACCTTGGCCAGTGCGTTTAGCTCTCATTCGGTCTTCCATACTTAAAGGTTCCAGATTCTCCATAATTGAATTTGTTGAATCGGTATCACTAAATGATTCTGATTTAATGGTTCGTTCCTCAACAATCTCTGTTTGAATGATTGGTGGTTCCGGAGGAAAGTTTAATGGTTCAGGATCTATGAACCGTTCCTGAATATTTTCTGGATTCTCAATTGTGAGGTTGGGTTCAAAAAATGGATTATCGGAAATTTGAACTGAAGTACTTGGTCGACTGGATGACGATTCTAAAGAAAAATCAACGGCGGTTATATTTGTTAAACGATGTCTTGATCGAGTTACAGGTGGTGAACGTACAAAAGGTGATGAACGTCTTGCTCGGTGCATTCACTGAATATCCTATTAGTTTTAAAAAGGAAAGAAAAATTATAATAAGTTATCCAATCAATAGACTTTTCTGATTTTGCCCACGTTTCGAATAGCCAAAAGATGCAGCAGAGGGGCAGGATTCGTTTGGTCTCAATATAATTGAGGACTGTTTGGCTCCAATAACCCGGTCCACGTACAAATCCAACTATTACTACGAACCAGAAAATTTTGATGTCTATTAATTTAACCACTTAAAATAAGTTTTCGTAATTTTGAGAAATTTAGATAAGAAGTAGAATAAAAATCTATGTCCTAAAAACTAGAATGGCGAGAAATAAGAGAGAAAAAGAGTTCGTCGAAAAAGGTTGAAAAAGAAAAAAAATGGTTGAAAAATAAAAGGTGACGGAAAAATAAAAGAAACTTATCAAAACTTAAAAATACTTAACTAACCTAACCTTATTACTACAACTAACTTAAAATTATAATCGCAAATTGAAATTACTAATTGGAATGATAATTGATACATAGTAAAAGGTCTAAAAATATTAAAGCTTACAGGAAAAACTAAATCCCAAATGGAAATAACTTAAAAAGAAACTAAAACTTAAAAAGGCGTCGCAAAATTCTAAAGCACCTAAATCTTAGTCTAAAGAAAAAGCACTTAAGGAATTCTTATGGCAAAGCCTAAAAATCTAGGAGTAAAAATAACTATAGCAAAAACTAAGTTTAAAATTAAATATGAGCTAAAAATACAAATATTACGCTACAACGATTAAAAAGGTACAAAATATAAAAATATACAAAAAGTTGTAAAAAGTACAATTTTTATAAAAATATTATTTTTATATTATTTATTTAATAAAACTACTAATTTTACAATTTAATAAAACTAATTTAACTAAAATATATAAATAAAAAGTAAAAGTAAAAATAAAACTAATAATAATAATAATAATAATTAGGTTTAAATATTAATAATAATTAATTAAAAATCGTAATTAATGCAGAATTAGGGCTTCCTGTGCGCGTGTCAGAGTATCTCCGCGAGTCGCGGCAATTAAAGAAGAAAACCCCGCGAGTCGCGGGGTTCAGAAATTCTGTTGACAGCTTTCAATTTTTACGCGTTTTTCTTTATTTTTTTTTTTTATGTTTTCTGTTTTTTAAATAAATAAAAGATTTTAAAATAAAACTTATATTTTTATAAACTAAAATAAAGATAAAGAAACTTATAAAACTTAAATATTTAACAAAATCTTAAAAATACTTATATTTTTGTTTTTCTTTTTATATTTTTCAATAATTAAAACGTATTTTTACAAAAACGAATTTTAATAAAAGTAGATAAATTTTTTTTTTATATTAGCGTTGCGCTTCCGGCTTTTAAGAGTGTTCCCCGGCAGCGGCGCCAAAAATACTTGATGTTAAAGCTAAGGGGTATAAAATACTATTAAATTTTAGCAGAAAATACTATTAAATACGATACAATTTTACACAAGATATTTATTTATTTATAGAATGGATATACTTAAACCTTGCTACAACACTTATAGGCAGTGTACCTAATCGTTCAGTAGTGTAGTTTTTAGTAAGTCCGGTTCGTTCCACAGGGAAATCTTTAAACAAAGCTCAACGCTATATTAGTTTACTTTTATATAAATACAAACATATATATAAGTAATATTATTATTATAAAGGGGGGTTTTTACCGTTTAATGACCGGTTTGTCGATTTTAAAACTTTAGTCGCAGTTAAAACCTAATGTAAAATATAAAATACAAGACTTAAATTAAAGCGTAAAGTAAATAACGATAATGAAATTGCGAATAATAAAAGTGCGATAAAATAAACTTGCGATAATTAAAAAGTACGATAATTAAAAGTGCGATTAAATAAAATAACAATAAATAAAAGTGCGATAATTAGAAGTGCAATTAAATATAAAATAAAGGAAATTAAATATGAAATAAAAGAATTATGCTTATTTAAACTTCCGTAATCATGATGTTTGACGTGTTGATTTTAGTTTTATGCCCATGGGTTAATTGTCCTTTGTCCTGGATTATTTAATATGTCCGTCTGGTTTTTGTCCATAACAGTCCATCAGTCATAAATATAAAGTGCAAGTGTCCTCGTCAAATTATTATTATACCCGAAGTTAAATATTCCAACTAATTGGGGATTCGAATTGTAACAAGGTTTTAATACTTTGTTTAATGAATACACCAGGTTATCGACTGCGTGAAAACCAAGGTTTTACTACTTTGTTAACAATTACACCAATTACACTTGAATGTAATTTCACCCCTGTTTTAATTATTCTAGTGGCTATTAATCCATTCCCGTGTCCGGTTAAATGAACGATTATTCGTACATATAAATACCCCGCCCATCGTGTCCGATCGAGTGTATATTGTAGTGACCCGAACTTTTCCATGTTTATATATATTAATTGAGATTGATGTTTACATGATTAAATGTTTCCAACATGTTAAGCAATCAAACTTGTTAAGACTTGATTAATTGAAATAGGTTTCATATAGACAATTGACCACCCAAGTTGACCGGTGATTCACGAACGTTAAAACTTGTAAAAAAAACTATATGATGACATATATATGGTTATATATATAGTTAACATGATATTATGATAAGTAAACATATCATTAATTATATTAACAATGAACTACATATGTAAAAACAAGACTACTAACTTAATGATTTTGAAACGAGACATATATGTAACGTTTATCGTTGTAACGACATTTAATGTATATATATCATATTAAGAGATATTCGTACATCATAATATCATGATAATATAATAATTTAAAATCTCTTTTGTTATTATAAACATTGGGTTAACAACATTTAACAAGATCGTTAACCTAAAGGTTTCAAAACAACACTTACATGTAACGACTAACGATGACTTAACGACTCAGTTAAAATGTATATACATGTAGTGTTTTAATATGTATTTATACACTTTTGAAAGACTTCAATACACTTATCAAAATACTTCTACTTAACAAAAATGCTTACAATTACATTCTCGTTCAGTTTCATCAACAATTCTACTCGTATGCACCCGTATTCGTACTCGTACAATACACAGCTTTTAGATGTATGTACTATTGGTATATACACTCCAATGATCAGCTCTTAGCAGCCCATGTGAGTCACCTAACACATGTGGGAACCATCATTTGGCAACTAGCATGAAATATCTCATAAGATTACAAAAATATGAGTAATCATTCATGACTTATTTACATGAAAACAAAATTACATATCCTTTATATCTAATCCATACACCAACGACCAAAAACACCTACAAACACTTTCATTCTTCAATTTTCTTCATCTAATTGAACTCTCTCAAGTTCTATCTTCAAGTTCTAAGTGTTCTTCATAAATTCCAAAAGTTCTAGTTTCATAAAATCAAGAATACTTTCAAGTTTGCTAGCTCACTTCCAATCTTGTAAGGTGATCATCCAACCTCAAGAAATCTTTGTTTCTTACAGTAGGTTATCATTCTAATACAAGGTAATAATCATATTCAAACTTTGGTTCAATTTCTATAACTATAACAATCTTATTTCAAGTGATGATCTTACTTGAACTTGTTTTCGTGTCATGATTTTGCTTCAAGAACTTTGAGCCATCCAAGGATCCATTGAAGCTAGATCCATTTTTCTCTTTTCCAGTAGGTTCATCCAAGGAACTTAAGGTAGTAATGATGTTCATAACATCATTCGATTCATATATATAAAGCTATCTTATTCGAAGGTTTAAACTTGTAATCACTAGAACATAGTTTAGTTAATTCTAAACTTGTTCGCAAACAAAAGTTAATCCTTCTAACTTGACTTTTAAAATCAACTAAACACATGTTCTATATCTATATGATATGCTAACTTAATGATTTAAAACCTGGAAACACGAAAAACACCGTAAAACCGGATTTACGCCGTCGTAGTAACACCGCGGGCTGTTTTGGGTTAGTTAATTAAAAACTATGATAAACTTTGATTTAAAAGTTGTTATTCTGAGAAAATGATTTTTATTATGAACATGAAACTATATCCAAAAATTATGGTTAAACTCAAAGTGGAAGTATGTTTTCTAAAATGGTCATCTAGACGTCGTTCTTTCGACTGAAATGACTACCTTTACAAAAACGACTTGTAACTTATTTTTCCGACTAGAAACCTATACTTTTTTTGTTTAGATTCATAAAATAGAGTTCAATATGAAACCATAGCAATTTGATTCACTCAAAACGGATTTAAAATGAAGAAGTTATGGGTAAAACAAGATTGGATAATTTTTCTCATTTTAGCTACGTGAAAATTGGTAACAAATCTATTCCAACCATAACTTAATCAACTTGTATTATATATTATGTAATCTTGAGATACCATAGACACGTATACAATGTTTCGACCTATCATGTCGACACATCTATATATATTTCGGAACAACCATAGACACTCTATATGTGAATGTTGGAGTTAGCTATACAGGGTTGAGGTTGATTCCAAAATATATATAGTTTGAGTTGTGATCAATACTGAGATACGTATACACTGGGTCGTGGATTGATTCAAGATAATATTTATCGATTTATTTCTGTACATCTAACTGTGGACAACTAGTTGTAGGTTACTAACGAGGACAGCTGACTTAATAAACTTAAAACATCAAAATATATTAAAAGTGTTGTAAATATATTTTGAACATACTTTGATATATATGTATATATTGTTATAGGTTCGTGAATCAACCAGTGGCCAAGTCTTACTTCCCGACGAAGTAAAAATCTGTGAAAGTGAGTTATAGTCCCACTTTTAAAATCTAATATTTTTGGGATGAGAATACATGCAGGTTTTATAAATGATTTACAAAATAGACACAAGTACGTGAAACTACATTCTATGGTTGAATTATCGAAATCGAATATGCCCCTTTTTATTAAGTCTGGTAATCTAAGAATTAGGGAACAGACACCCTAATTGACGCGAACCCTAAAGATAGATCTATCGGGCCCAACAAGCCCCATCCAAAGTACCGGATGTTTTAGTACTTCGAAATTTATATCATATCCGAAGGGTGTCCCGGAATGATGGGGATATTCTTATATATGCATCTTGTTAATGTCGGTTACCAGGTGTTCACCATATGAATGATTTTTATCTCTATGTATGGGATGTGTATTGAAATATGAAATCTTGTGGTCTATTATTATGATTTGATATATATAGGTTAAACCTATAACTCACCAACATTTTTGTTGACGTTTTAAGCATGTTTATTCTCAGGTGATTATTAAGAGCTTCCGCTGTCGCATACTTAAATAAGGACGAGATTTGGAGTCCATGCTTGTATGATATTGTGTAAAAACTGCATTCAAGAAACTTATTTTGTTGTAACATATTTGTATTGTAAACCATTATGTAATGGTCGTGTGTAAACAGGATATTTTAGATTATCATTATTTGATAATCTACGTAAAGCTTTTTAAACCTTTATTGATGAAATAAAGGTTATGGTTTGTTTTAAAATGAATGCAGTCTTTGAAAAACGTCTCATATAGAGGTCAAAACCTCGCAACGAAATCAATTAATATGGAACGTTTTTAATCAATAAGAACGGGACATTTCAGTTGGTATCAGAGCGTTGGTCTTAGAGAACCAGAATTTTGCATTAGTGTGTCTTATCGAGTTTGTTAGGATGCATTAGTGAGTCTGGACTTCGACCGTGTTTACTTGAAAAATGATTGCTTAACAAATTTTGTTGGAAACTATATATTTTTAACATGTGAATATTATGTGATATATTAATCTCTTAACGCGTTTGATATTATGTGATAGATGTCTACCTCTAGAACAAGTCCCATTGACTCACCTAATAATAATGAAGAGTCAAATGTAAATTGGAATGATTCGTGGACTGATTCACAAGTTCCCGAAGAGGAACCGGAAGAAGAGTCGGAACCGGAAGAAGAATCGGAACCGGAAGAAGAATCGGAACCGGATGAAGAAATAGAACCGGTGGGGGAAATAATAAAACGGTTAAGTAAAAGAAAATCCTCAACCAACCGACCACAGTTAATTATGGTCAATGGTGTTTCCGCCAAGGAAGCAAAATATTGGGAGGATTACCAATTCTCCGATGAATCGGATTCCGACGAGAATTCCGATGATGTTATAGAAATTACCCCAACTGAATTTAAAAAGGCAAAAGAAAATAATAAGGGAAAGGGCATAAAAATAGAGAAATCTAATTCCAACCCCGATGAACTTTATATGTATCGTCAACCCCCGAAGTCCTTAAGTTGTAACAATGACCCGGGAACCTCTAAACCACCAGGTTTTTCTAAACCAATGTGGACAACGACGGTTCGTATTAGGGGAACATCATATATCCCTAGAAACTTGGCAAAACGAACCAAAACCGAAGAAGAAGAAACGAGCGAGTCGGAATAAGATAGTTGTATTCGTGTGGTGTAATATATGGAATATAGTGTTCTTATGCTTTATGATATATGTAAAAATTGCTTGTATTAATAAGTATTTTTTTTATGAATCTAACTCTTGTCTATTTTACAGTTTAAAAATACAAAATGGATAGACAACCCAATATTTTAAGAGACCTACCCGGAGACATGATTGATGAAATCTTGTCTAGAGTCGGCCAGAATTCTTCGGCACAACTATTTAAGGCGAGATCAGTTTGTAAGACATTCGAAGAACGTTCCAAGAATGTCTTGGTTTATAAGAGACTTTCGTTTGAAAGATGGGGGATATCACATTGGGAAACCCATAAGTTACGATGTGTTTACTTTGACGCATATATTGCGGGGAACACAAATGCTATTTTACGCAACGGGTTAAGAAATTATTTTGACTCAATATATCCGAATATTGGACTTCGTGATTTAGAAAAAGCGGCTAACATGCAACATAAAGAAGCATGTTATGCTTACGGATTAGTAATGTTCGCTTCTCACCAAAGTGAGAACAAGAACATCGGGCTACAACTATTAAACAAAACGTTTCCACAAGTGACGGAGTCGGTAATTGGGGTAAGAAATGAGGTTTTTAGATTATTACGGGACTGTTGGACATTACGTAACCCTCGTCCCTTTGATGACGTTACAACACGCTGTCTTATCAACGGCCATAACGGTTATGTTGCACAAGACCAAGGATGGGAAGTAGTCCTAGTAAAACCAGAATGCATGACTTGTTTCTGGACGTATGAATTACGTGTCTTTATTGCCTTTGCTGAACGACTTGTGTACTAGCTAGAATTGTCTTCACAACTATCTTGTATCAAAGTTATTGTGTGCTATATTTCATGCTTTATGTAAAATAAGCGGTATTGTAAGTTTGTAAAATATTGTATAAAAGTTTGAACGCGAAATATTATTATAATCAGTTTTTCATATAGAATTGTAGTAGTTGAATTGTATATTAGCTACTAAGTATGAACTTAACGGGTAGGTACTACCCGAATTTAAACTTATAAAACGCTAATATGAAGAAAAAGCTTTTATAAATGAGTTCATATTATGCTACGAATTACTATGAACTACTCTTAATATTCTGTATGATTAACTTGTTCCATTTAACTATTTTGAAGGAAATGGCACCGACTACTCGACACACCGTGAATATGAATGAAGAGGAATTCCGTACTTTTCTAGCTTCAAACATAGCCGCAGTACAGGCTGCGCTACATACCAACAATAACCTTGGATCTAGCAGTACAGGAAATCGTGTAGGATGCACCTACAAAGAATTCACTGCCTGCAAACCTTTGGAATTTGATGGAACCGAAGGACCGATCGGATTGAAACGGTGGACCGAGAAGGTCGAATCGGTGTTTGCCATAAGTAAGTGTACTGAAGAGGACAAAGTGAAGTACGCTACGCATACCTTCACAGGTTCTGCGTTAACATGGTGGAATACCTATCTAGAGCAAGTGGGACAAGACGATGCGTACGCACTACCGTGGTCAGCATTCAAGCACTTGATGAACGAGAAGTACCGTCCCAGAACTGAGGTCAATAAGCTCAAGACAGAACTTAGAGGGTTACGAACCCAAGGATTTGATATTACCACGTACGAAAGACGATTCACAGAATTGTGCCTATTGTGTCCGGGAGCATTCGAAGATGAGGAAGAGAAGATCGACGCGTTTGTGAAAGGATTACCGGAAAGAATCCAAGAAGATATAAGTTCACACGAGCCCGCCTCCATACAACAGGCATGTAGAATGGCTCACAAACTAGTGAACCAGATTGAAGAAAGAATTAAAGAACAGACTGCTGAAGAGGCCAATGTGAAGCAAGTCAAAAGAAAGTGGGAGGAAAACGGTGATAAGAATCACCAATACAACAACAACAGCAATTACAACAATAATCGCAACAATTATCCCAACAATCGCAACATCAATCGCAACTACAACAAACGGCCCAACAACAACAACAACAACAACAACAACAGCAACTACAACAATCATCCCAACAACAATAATAACCGCAACAACAACAACAATCAGAAGCAACTATGCCAAAGGTGTGAAAAGAATCACTCGGGGTTCTGCACCAAATTTTGCAACAAGTGTAAAAGAAATGGTCATAGCGCGGCGAAGTGTGAGGTCTACGGACCAGGGGTTAATAGAACGAAAGGAACAAATGGTGTCGGAACGAGTAATGGTGGAGCAAGTAGTGTCGGAGCAAGTTATGCCAATGTAGTTTGTTATAAATGTGGAAAACCAGGCCACATTATTAGAAATTGCCCGAACCAGGAGAACACGAATGGACAAGGCCGTGGAAGAGTTTTCAATATTAATGCGGTAGAGGCACAGGAAGACCCGGAGCTTGTTACGGGTACGTTTCTTATTGACAATAAATCTGCTTACGTTTTATTTGATTCGGGTGCGGATAGAAGCTATATGAGTAGAGATTTTTGTGCTAAATTAAGTTGTCCATTGACGCCTTTGGATAGTAAATTTTTACCCGAATTAGCAAATGGTAAATTAATTTCAGCAGATAATATATGTCGGAATCGAGAAATTAAACTGGTTAGCGAAACATTTAAGATTGATTTGATACCAGTAGAGTTAGGGAGTTTTGATGTGATAATCGGTATGGACTGGTTGAAAGAAGTGAAAGCGGAGATCGTTTGTTACAAAAATGCAATTCGCATTATACGAGAAAAAGGAAAACCCTTAATGGTGTACGGAGAAAAGGGCAACACGAAGCTACATCTTATTAGTAATTTGAAGGCACAAAAACTAATAAGAAAAGGTTGCTATGCTGTTCTAGCACACGTCGAGAAAGTACAAACTGAAGAGAAGAGCATCAATGATGTTCCCATCGCAAAAGAATTTCCCGATGTATTTCCGAAAGAATTACCGGGATTACCCCCACATCGATCCGTTGAATTTCAAATAGATCTTGTACCAGGAGCTGCACCAATAGCTCGTGCTCCTTACAGACTCGCACCCAGCGAGATGAAAGAACTGCAAAGCCAATTACAAGAACTTTTAGAGCGTGGTTTCATTCGACCAAGCACATCACCGTGGGGAGCTCCTGTTTTGTTTGTCAAGAAGAAAGATGGTACATTCAGGTTGTGTATCGACTACCGAGAGTTGAACAAACTTACCATCAAGAACCGCTACCCACTACCGAGAATCGACGACTTATTTGATCCACTACAAGGCTCGTCTGTTTATTCAAAGATTGACTTACGTTCCGGGTATCATCAAATGCGGGTGAAAGAAGATGATATTCCAAAGACTGCTTTCAGAACACGTTACGGTCATTACGAGTTTATGGTCATGCCGTTTGGTTTAACTAATGCACCAGCTGTGTTCATGGACCTTATGAACCGAGTGTGTGGACCATACCTTGACAAGTTTGTCATTGTTTTCATTGATGACATACTTATTTACTCAAAGAATGACCAAGAACACGGTGCACATTTGAGAAAGGTGTTAGAAGTATTGAGGAAGGAAGAATTGTACGCTAAGTTTTCAAAGTGTGCATTTTGGTTGGAAGAAGTTCAATTCCTCGGTCACATAGTGAACAAAGAAGGTATTAAGGTGGATTCGGCAAAGATAGAAACTGTTGAAAAGTGGGAAACCCCGAAAACTCCGAAACACATACGCCAGTTTTTAGGACTAGCTGGTTACTACAGAAGGTTCATCCAAGACTTTTCCAGAATAGCAAAACCCTTGACTGCATTAACGCGTAAAGGGAAGAAATTTGAATGGAATGATGAACAAGAGAAAGCGTTTCAGTTATTGAAGAAAAAGCTAACTACGGCACCTATATTGTCATTGCCTGAAGGGAATGATGATTTTGTGATTTATTGCGATGCATCAAAGCAAGGTCTCGGTTGTGTATTAATGCAACGAACGAAGGTGATTGCTTATGCGTCTAGACAATTGAAGATTCACGAACAAAATTATACGACGCATGATTTGGAATTAGGCGCGGTTGTTTTTGCATTAAAGACTTGGAGACACTACTTATATGGGGTCAAAAGTATTATATATACCGACCACAAAAGTCTTCAACACATATTTAATCAGAAACAACTGAATATGAGGCAGCGTAGGTGGATTGAATTATTGAATGATTACGACTTTGAGATTCGTTACCACCCGGGGAAGGCAAATGTGGTAGCCGATGCCTTGAGCAGGAAGGACAGAGAACCCATTCGAGTAAAATCTATGAATATAATGATTCATAATAACATTACTACTCAAATAAAGGAGGCGCAACAAGGAGTTTTAAAAGAGGGAAATTTAAAGGATGAAATACCCAAAGGATCGGAGAAACATCTTAATATTCGGGAAGACGGAACCCGGTATAGGGCTGAAAGGATTTGGGTACCAAAATTTGGAGATATGAGAGAAATGGTACTTAGAGAAGCTCATAAAACCAGATACTCAATACATCCTGGAACGGGGAAGATGTACAAGGATCTCAAGAAACATTTTTGGTGGCCGGGTATGAAAGCCGATGTTGCTAAATACGTAGGAGAATGTTTGACGTGTTCTAAGGTCAAAGCTGAGCATCAGAAACCATCAGGTCTACTTCAACAACCCGAAATCCCGGAATGGAAATGGGAAAACATTACCATGGATTTCATCACTAAATTGCCAAGGACTGCAAGTGGTTTTGATACTATTTGGGTAATAGTTGATCGTCTCACCAAATCAGCACACTTCCTACCAATAAGAGAAGATGACAAGATGGAGAAGTTAGCACGACTGTATTTGAAGGAAGTCGTCTCCAGACATGGAATACCAATCTCTATTATCTCTGATAGGGATGGCAGATTTATTTCATGATTCTGGCAGACATTACAGCAAGCATTAGGAACTCGTCTAGACATGAGTACTGCCTATCATCCACAAACTGATGGGCAGAGCGAAAGGACGATACAAACGCTTGAAGACATGCTACGAGCATGTGTTATTGATTTCGGAAACAGTTGGGATCGACATCTACCGTTAGCAGAATTTTCCTACAACAACAGCTACCATTCAAGCATTGAGATGGCGCCGTTTGAAGCACTTTATGGTAGAAAGTGCAGGTCTCCGATTTGTTGGAGTGAGGTGGGGGATAGACAGATTACGGGTCCGGAGATTATACAAGAAACTACCGAGAAGATCATCCAAATTCAACAACGGTTGAAAACCGCCCAAAGTCGACAAAAGAGCTACGCTGACATTAAAAGAAAAGATATAGAATTTGAAATTGGAGAGATGGTCATGCTTAAAGTTTCACCTTGGAAAGGCGTTGTTCGATTTGGTAAACGAGGGAAATTAAATCCAAGGTATATTGGACCATTCAAGATTATTGATCGTGTCGGACCAGTAGCTTACCGACTTGAGTTACCTCAACAACTCGCGGCTGTACATAACACTTTCCACGTCTCGAATTTGAAGAAATGTTTTGCTAAAGAAGATCTCACTATTCCGTTAGATGAAATCCAAATCAACGAAAAACTCCAATTCATCGAAGAACCCGTCGAAATAATGGATCGTGAGGTTAAAAGACTTAAGCAAAACAAGATACCAATTGTTAAGGTTCGATGGAATGCTCGTAGAGGACCCGAGTTCACCTGGGAGCGTGAAGATCAGATGAAGAAGAAATACCCGCATCTATTTCCAGAAGATTCGTCAACACCTTCAACAGCTTAAAATTTCGGGACGAAATTTATTTAACGGGTAGGTACTGTAGTGACCCGAACTTTTCCATGTTTATATATATTAATTAAGATTGATGTTTACATGATTAAATGTTTCCAACATGTTAAGCAATCAAACTTGTTAAGACTTGATTAATTGAAATAGGTTTCATATAGACAATTGACCACCCAAGTTGACCGGTGATTCACGAACGTTAAAACTTGTAAAAAAAACTATATGATGACATATATATGGTTATATATATAGTTAACATGATATTATGATAAGTAAACATATCATTAATTATATTAACAATGAACTACATATGTAAAAACAAGACTACTAACTTAATGATTTTGAAACGAGACATATATGTAACGTTTATCGTTGTAACGACATTTAATGTATATATATCATATTAAGAGATATTCGTACATCATAATATCATGATAATATAATAATTTAAAATCTCTTTTGTTATTATAAACATTGGGTTAACAACATTTAACAAGATCGTTAACCTAAAGGTTTCAAAACAACACTTACATGTAACGACTAACGATGACTTAACGACTCAGTTAAAATGTATATACATGTAGTGTTTTAATATGTATTTATACACTTTTGAAAGACTTCAATACACTTATCAAAATACTTCTACTTAACAAAAATGCTTACAATTACATTCTCGTTCAGTTTCATCAACAATTCTACTCGTATGCACCCGTATTCGTACTCGTACAATACACAGCTTTTAGATGTATGTACTATTGGTATATACACTCCAATGATCAGCTCTTAGCAGCCCATGTGAGTCACCTAACACATGTGGGAACCATCATTTGGCAACTAGCATGAAATATCTCATAAGATTACAAAAATATGAGTAATCATTCATGACTTATTTACATGAAAACAAAATTACATATCCTTTATATCTAATCCATACACCAACGACCAAAAACACCTACAAACACTTTCATTCTTCAATTTTCTTCATCTAATTGAACTCTCTCAAGTTCTATCTTCAAGTTCTAAGTGTTCTTCATAAATTCCAAAAGTTCTAGTTTCATAAAATCAAGAATACTTTCAAGTTTGCTAGCTCACTTCCAATCTTGTAAGGTGATCATCCAACCTCAAGAAATCTTTGTTTCTTACAGTAGGTTATCATTCTAATACAAGGTAATAATCATATTCAAACTTTGGTTCAATTTCTATAACTATAACAATCTTATTTCAAGTGATGATCTTACTTGAACTTGTTTTCGTGTCATGATTTTGCTTCAAGAACTTTGAGCCATCCAAGGATCCATTGAAGCTAGATCCATTTTTCTCTTTTCCAGTAGGTTCATCCAAGGAACTTAAGGTAGTAATGATGTTCATAACATCATTCGATTCATATATATAAAGCTATCTTATTCGAAGGTTTAAACTTGTAATCACTAGAACATAGTTTAGTTAATTCTAAACTTGTTCGCAAACAAAAGTTAATCCTTCTAACTTGACTTTTAAAATCAACTAAACACATGTTCTATATCTATATGATATGCTAACTTAATGATTTAAAACCTGGAAACACGAAAAACACCGTAAAACCGGATTTACGCCGTCGTAGTAACACCGCGGGCTGTTTTGGGTTAGTTAATTAAAAACTATGATAAACTTTGATTTAAAAGTTGTTATTCTGAGAAAATGATTTTTATTATGAACATGAAACTATATCCAAAAATTATGGTTAAACTCAAAGTGGAAGTATGTTTTCTAAAATGGTCATCTAGACGTCGTTCTTTCGACTGAAATGACTACCTTTACAAAAACGACTTGTAACTTATTTTTCCGACTAGAAACCTATACTTTTTTTGTTTAGATTCATAAAATAGAGTTCAATATGAAACCATAGCAATTTGATTCACTCAAAACGGATTTAAAATGAAGAAGTTATGGGTAAAACAAGATTGGATAATTTTTCTCATTTTAGCTACGTGAAAATTGGTAACAAATCTATTCCAACCATAACTTAATCAACTTGTATTATATATTATGTAATCTTGAGATACCATAGACACGTATACAATGTTTCGACCTATCATGTCGACACATCTATATATATTTCGGAACAACCATAGACACTCTATATGTGAATGTTGGAGTTAGCTATACAGGGTTGAGGTTGATTCCAAAATATATATAGTTTGAGTTGTGATCAATACTGAGATACGTATACACTGGGTCGTGGATTGATTCAAGATAATATTTATCGATTTATTTCTGTACATCTAACTGTGGACAACTAGTTGTAGGTTACTAACGAGGACAGCTGACTTAATAAACTTAAAACATCAAAATATATTAAAAGTGTTGTAAATATATTTTGAACATACTTTGATATATATGTATATATTGTTATAGGTTCGTGAATCAACCAGTGGCCAAGTCTTACTTCCCGACGAAGTAAAAATCTGTGAAAGTGAGTTATAGTCCCACTTTTAAAATCTAATATTTTTGGGATGAGAATACATGCAGGTTTTATAAATGATTTACAAAATAGACACAAGTACGTGAAACTACATTCTATGGTTGAATTATCGAAATCGAATATGCCCCTTTTTATTAAGTCTGGTAATCTAAGAATTAGGGAACAGACACCCTAATTGACGCGAACCCTAAAGATAGATCTATCGGGCCCAACAAGCCCCATCCAAAGTACCGGATGTTTTAGTACTTCGAAATTTATATCATATCCGAAGGGTGTCCCGGAATGATGGGGATATTCTTATATATGCATCTTGTTAATGTCGGTTACCAGGTGTTCACCATATGAATGATTTTTATCTCTATGTATGGGATGTGTATTGAAATATGAAATCTTGTGGTCTATTATTATGATTTGATATATATAGGTTAAACCTATAACTCACCAACATTTTTGTTGACGTTTTAAGCATGTTTATTCTCAGGTGATTATTAAGAGCTTCCGCTGTCGCATACTTAAATAAGGACGAGATTTGGAGTCCATGCTTGTATGATATTGTGTAAAAACTGCATTCAAGAAACTTATTTTGTTGTAACATATTTGTATTGTAAACCATTATGTAATGGTCGTGTGTAAACAGGATATTTTAGATTATCATTATTTGATAATCTACGTAAAGCTTTTTAAACCTTTATTGATGAAATAAAGGTTATGGTTTGTTTTAAAATGAATGCAGTCTTTGAAAAACGTCTCATATAGAGGTCAAAACCTCGCAACGAAATCAATTAATATGGAACGTTTTTAATCAATAAGAACGGGACATTTCATATATGGTAATTTATAGGGACGCCCAATTGTAAATCTTTATATTAACATTAACAAACTTTCATTTAGTTAAACAAATATAAAGCCCATTAATAGCCCATAGTCTAGTTTCCACAAGTGTCGTTCTTTTGTCCAAACCCCAATTATGGTACCCCAATTACCCAATTTTAGTAATTAGCCCAACATCATGATTACTTCGTTTTAAATAAGCATAATAATAACTTAGCTACGAGACATTAATATAAAAAGGTTGAACATAACTTACAATGATTAAAAATAGCGTAGCGTTACACGGACAGAATTTCGACTTACACCCTTACAACATTCGCTAACATACCCTTATTATTAGAATTATAATTAAAATTAAAATTAAAATATAAATTATATATATATATATATATCGTATAGATAGAGAAGAGAGAAAATAGAATATGAAATTTGATCAGAATTCGGTTTGCTTTATAGCCAGAGTTGAAAATTGGGGCTCCGCGACTCGCGGCAAAATGCTCCTCAAACTCCGCGAGTCGTGGAGATAGTATTTACAGCTCAGTCCTTGGAGTTTTCTCTGCCGACGGTTTTTTATATATATATATAATATATATATAATTAATATAATTAATTATATATTATATTATATTTATATACATAGTTAACTTGTAATTTTTAGTCCGTTGCGTCGAGCGTTAAGAGTTGACTCTGGTCCCGGTTCCGGAGTTTCGAACGTCCTCGCGTACAATTTAATATCTTGTACTTTGCGTTTTGAATCTTGTACTCTTGTGATTTCGAGACGTTTCTTATCAATAATTGGAACCTTTTTGATTGTCTTTTGTACTTTTGAGCTTTTTGGTCGTTTGCGTCTTCAATTCGTCGAATCTGTCTTTTGTCTTCACCTTTTATTATTTAAACGAATATCACTTGTAAATAGAACAATTGCAACTAAAAGCTTGTCTTTCTTGAGGAATAATGCTATGAAATATATGTTCGTTTTTAGCATTATCAGTAAACTTTTCTTGCTGTTAGTTGAGGCCCATAATGCCCTCCTGTTGGTCCTGTGTGACAATGGTTTAAGATTTTACTAGCTTCATCTCCAAATACACATCGGCGTATTATTCCATCTGGACAACTTTTAAACAAATGTGGATCTTCCCAGAAATAGTGTTTTATATCACTGAAGAATTTCTTTCGTTTTTGGTAGGATAATCCTTTTTCAAGGAATTCACAAACTAAGTAGTTTGCATAGTCTGCAAACCATGGAATTTCATTATAATCTATCTTCAATAGATATTCATCAGGAAAGTTGTCTTGTATGGCCGATTCATTTAGAACTTCTAATTCAGGATTTTCAAGACGAGAAAGATGATCAGCGGCGAGATTTTATGCTCCTCTTTTATCTCGGATTTCAATATCAAACTCTTGTAAGAGTAAGATCCAACAGATTAATCTTGGTTTAGCATCCTTTTTTGAAAATAGGTATCTAAGAGCAGAATGGTCGGTATAGACCACCGTTTTTGCTAGAACGAGATATGATCGAAATTTGTCAAAAGCAAAGACAATAGCAAGGAGTTCTTTTTCAGTAGTTGTATAGTTCGTTTGTGCTCCTTGTAACATCTTACTAGCATAATATATAGGTTGAAATTGTTTTTCAATCCTTTGTCCTAAAACGGCTCCCATTGCAAAATCACTTGCATCGCACATTAATTCAAATGGTAGATTCCAATTTGGTGTTATCATGATCGGTGCATTAGTGAGTTTCTCTTTAAGAATATTAAAATATTTGATACATTCATCTGAAAAGATGAATGGAGCATCCTTTTCTAGGAGTTTATTCATAGGAGTGGCAATTTTAGAAAAATCTTTTATGAAACGTCGGTAAAAACCGGCATGCCCTAGAAAACTTCTAACTCCTCTAACATTGGTGGGATGTGGAAGTTTAGCAATTACATCTACTTTAGCTCTATCCACTTCAATTCCTTCTTTTGAAATTTTATGTCCAAGAACGATGCCTTCTTTAACCATGAAATGGCATTTCTCCCAATTAAGTACTAGATTTGATTGTTCGCATCTAATAAGCATTCGTTTAAGATTAGCTAGACATGATTCAAATGTATCACCGAAGACTGAAAAGTCATCCATGAAAACTTCCATGCATTCTTCTATCATGTCGTGAAAAATCACCATCATACACCTTTGAAAGGTTGCAGGGGCGTTGCAAAGTCCAAATGGCATGCGTTTATAAGCAAAAGTACCATAAGGGCACGTGAATGTGGTTTTCTCTTGGTCCTCGGGTGCTATTGGAATTTGAAAATATCCGGAAAATCCATCTAGAAAACAATAGTAACTATTTCCGGCCAATCTTTCCAACATTTGATCAATGAAAGGTAAGGGAAAGTGATCTTTTCTGGTGGCGTCATTTAATTTTCTATAATCAATACATACACGCCATCCTGTTACAGTCCTAGTAGGAATAAGCTCATTTTTTTCATTTGTAATGACAGTCATGCCACCCTTCTTAGGCACGCATTGAACTGGGCTTACCCATGGACTATCAGAAATTGGATAAATTAGACTTGCGTCTAGCAGTTTAATAATTTCTTTTTTAACCACATCTTGCATATTAGGATTTAGTCTTCGTTGGCGTTGCACATACGTATTATGACCTTCTTCCATAAGGATTTTATGTGTGCAATACGAAGGACTTATTCCTTTAATATCATGAATATTCCATGCAATGGCTGGTTTATGAGCTTTCAACACAGAAATGAGTTGTGATTTCTCATTTTCAGTAAGAGAAGATGATATTATTACAGGTAATTCAGATTCACCATGTAAATAAGCGTATTCCAAATGGTTTGGAAGTGGCTTTAGCTCTAATTTCGGAGGTTCTTCTATCGATGATTTGTATCGATATCTGTCTTCTTCTTTTAGCATTTGAATTTCTTCTGTTGTTGGTTCATATCCATTAGCTATTAGTGTAGCTAACATTTCAGCTTCATCAATTGGTTCATTACCTTCTCCTAAAGAACATTCTCCTGTTCCTTGTAATTCTGGAAATTCTTCTAATAATTCTGCATGTGAATCTATAGTTTGAATATAATAGCATGTATCATCTACAGATTGAGGTTGTTGCATTGCTCTATCAACTGAAAAGGTAACACTCTCGTCCTCTATACTTAGGGTCAATTTCTTACCGAACACGTCTATCATTGCTTTAGCCGTGTTTAAGAATGGTCTTCCTAATATGAGAGGAACTTGAGAATCTTCTTCCATGTCCAGAACAACAAAATCTACTGGAAATACTAAAGTACCAACTTTAACTAGCATGTTCTCCATTATCCCTCTAGGATATTTTATTGATCGATCGGCTAGTTGTATACTTATTCTGGTTGGTTTCAATTCTCCAAGGTCTAGTTTAGCGTATAGTGAATACGGCATTAAATTTATACTAGCACCTAAGTCTGCCAATGCTTCTATTGAACTAAGACTACCCAGAAAATATGGAATTGTGAAACTTCCTGGATCAGATAATTTTTCTGGTATCTTATTCAACAGCACTGCTGAACAATTAGCATTCATGGTAACAGCCGAGAGTTCTTCCATTTTCTTTCTATTTGAGATTAGATCTTTCAAGAATTTAGCATATCTAGGCATTCTTGAAATCACATCAATGAAAGGAAGATTTACATTTATCTGTTTAAACATATCCAAGAATTTGGATTGCTCGGCTTCAAGTTTCTCTTTCTTCATTTTACTCGGGTAAGGAAGTGGTGGTTGGTATGGTTTAACATAAGGTTTAGCCTTAACTTTGTTATCTTCATTAACCTTCTCAACTACCGGTTCTTTTTCCTTATTTTGATCAGGTTGTGGTTCTTGTGGAGTAGGAATAGCTTCATCAGAAGTTACAGGTATTTCAGGTGGTTTAAGTGTTGTACCACTTCTTGTGGTAATGGCTTTAGCTGTTTCATTCCAGGGGTTAGTATTTGTATCACTAGGTAGACTTCCTGGTTTTCTTTCACCTATTAACCTTGCTAGGTTACTTACTTCTTGTTCCAGGTTTTGAATAGAAGCTTGTTGATTTCTAAATGCTTGAGCATTTTGTTCATTAGTTTGTTTTTGAGATGTGAAAAACTGCGTTTGAGTTTCAACTAGCTTCGTCATCATATCTTCTAAATTCGGCTTTTTATCATCGATTTGTTGTGGTGGTTTGTTTTGAAAATTAGGTCTTTGCTGATTGTAATTATTATTGGATACTTGTTGATTGCTAGGACCTTGTTGGTTGTTGTATGGAATATTTCTGTTATAGTTCTGGTTTTGATTGTAAATAGGTCTTGGCGGTTGATAATTATTCTGATAATTATTTCCAGGCCTTTGGTTTATGTATGAAGTATTCTCTCTTTGTTCCATTGTTAATTCAATACTGAGACAATCTTTTGTCAAATGTGGTCCTCCACACTGCTCACAACTAATTCGTATTGAGTGTATATCTTTAGTCATCTTTTCCATTCATCTCTCGACAGCATCTATCTTTGCAGAAATGGAATCTAAGTCATGGCTAGAATCGGCTCTAGCTGCTTTAGATGATCTAACGATATCTTTTTCTTGGTGCCACTCATGTGAGTGGGAATAAGTGTTATCAATAATTTTATAAGCATCAGTTTCGGTTTTCTTCATAATAGAACCACCAGCTACTATATCGATGTCTTTCCTTGTAGTGATGTTGCATCCTTGGTAGAATATTTGTACTATTTGACAGGTGTCTAAACCATGTTGCGGACATCCTCTTAATAACTTTCCAAATCTTGTCCATGCTTCATATAGAGTTTCATTTGGTTTCTGTGTGAACGTAACAATTTCTGCTTGAAGTCTTACAGCTTTAGATGCAGGAAAGAATTGTTTAAGAAATTTTTCAACTAAAACGTCCTATGTATCGATCGCCCCTTCAGGTAACGATTCCAACCAATCTTTGGCTTCTCCCTTTAAAGTCCAGGGAAATAACATGAGATATATCTGTTCATCCTCAACTTCTCTTATTTTAAATAGAGTGCAGATCCTATTAAAGGTACGAAGATGTTCATTTGGATCTTCCTTCGGCGCACCACTAAATTGGCATTGATTAGTCACCATGTGTAGAATTTGTCCTTTGATTTCATAATCTGGCGCATTAATGTCTGGATGAGTAATTGCGTGACCTTGGCCAGTGCGTTTAGCTCTCATTCGGTCTTCCATACTTAATGGTTCTAGATTCTCCATAATTGAATTTGTTGAATCGGAATCACTAGAGGATTCTGATTTAATGGTTCGTTCCTCAACAATCTCTGTTTGAATGATTGGTGGTTCCGGAGGAAAATTTAGTGGTTCAGGAACTATGAATCGTCCCTGAATATTCTCCGGATTCTCAATTGTGAGGTCGGGTTCAAAAAATGGATTATCGGAAATTTGAACTGGAGTACTTGGTCGACTGGATGACGATTCTAAAGAAAAATCAACGGCGGTAATATTTGCTAAATGTCTTGATCTAGTTACAGGTGGTGAACGTACAAAAGGTGGTGAACGTCTTGCCCGGTGCATTCACTGAATATCCTATTAGTTTTTAAAAAGGAAAGAAAAATTATATAAGTTATCCAATCAATAGACTTTTCTGATTTTGCCCACGTTTCGAATAGCCAAAAGATGCAGCAGAGGGGCAGGATTCGTTTGGTGTCAATATAATTGAGGACTGTTTGGCTCCAATAACCCGGTCCACGTACAAATCCAACTATTACTACGAACCAGAAAATTTTGATGTCTATCAATTTAACCACTTAAAATAAATTTTCGTAATTTTAAGAAATTTAGATAAGAAGTAGAATAAAAATCTATGTCCTAAAAACTAGAATAGCGAGAAATAAGAAAGAAAAAGAGTGTGTCGAAAAAGGTCGAAAAAGAAAAATGGTTGAAAAATAAAAGGTGACGGAAAAATAAAAGAAACTTATAAAACTTAAAAACACTTGACTAACCTAACCTTATTACCACAACTAACTTAAAACTATAATCGCAAATTGAGATTACTAATTGGAACGATAATTGATACATAGGTAAAAGTCGTCTAAAAATATTAAACCTTACAAGAAAAACTATATCCCAAATGGAAATAACTTAAAAAGAAACTAAAACTTAAAAAGGCGTCGCAAAATTCTAAAGCACTTAAATCTTAGTCTAAAGAAAAAGCACTTAAGGAATTCTACGGCAAAGCCTAAAAATCTAGAAGTAAAAATAACTATGGCAAAAACTAAGTTTAAAACTAAATATGAGCTAAAAATACAAATATTACGCTAAAACGATTAAAAAGGGACAAAATATAAAAATATACAAAAAGTTGTAAAAAGTACAAATTTTATAAAAATATTATTTTTATATTAATTATTTATTAAAACTATTAATTTTACAATTTAATTAAACTAATTTAACTAAAATATAAATTAAATAAAAAGTAAAACTAATTATAATAATAATAATAATAAGTAATTAGGGTTAATAATAGTAATAATTAATAATTACCCCGTATTTAATGCAAATTAGGGTTTCAGTCACGGGTGTCAGGGCTGCTCCGCGAGTCGCGGTATTCGAGGCTGCAAACTCCGCGAGTTGCGGGGTTCCAATTTTCAACTCAGGTACAGTTTAAAATTCGACGCGTTTTTTTATATAATTATTTTATATTTTTTTCTGTTTTCTGTTTAAATAAAAATATTTATATAATAAAAACTTATATTTAAAAACTAAAATAAAAATAGAACTACTTTATAATTTTAAAAATATCTTAAAAATAGATTTATATATATATTAATTTTTTTTCGGTTTTTTTTATATGTTCTAAATAAACACAAAATATTTAAATAAAACTTATATTTTTATAAAATAAAAATAAAGAAACTTTATAAAACTTAAATATTTGACAAAATCTTAAAAAAATATATAAATTTTTGTTTTTCTTTTTATATTTTCGAATAATAAAAAACGTATTTTTACAAAAGTGAATTTTAATAAAAGTAAACTAAAAATAAAAATCTTTTTTTTTATAATTATTAGCGTTGCGCTTCCGGCTTTTAAGCATTTCCCCGGCAGCGGCGCCAAAAATACTTGATAGTTAAAGCTAAGGGGTATAAAATACTATTAAATTTTAGCAGGAAATACTATTAAATACGATACAATTTTACACAAGATATTTATTTATTTATAGAATGGATATACTTAAACCTTGCTACAACACTTATAGGCAGTGTACCTAATCGTACAGTAGTGTAGTTTTTAGTAAGTCCGGTTCGTTCCACAGGGGAAATCTTTAAACAAAGCTTAACGCTATATTAGTTTACTTTTATAAAAATACAAATATATATATATAAGTAATATTATTATTATAAAGAGGGGTTTTTACCGTTTAATGACCGGTTTGTCGATTTTAAAACTTTAGTCGCAGTTAAAACCAAATGTAAAATAATAAATAAATACAAGACTTAATTTAAAGCGTAAAGTAAATAACGATAATGAAATTGCGATAAATGAAAGTGCGATAAAATAAACTTGCGATAATTAGAAAGTACAATAATTAAAAGTGCAATTAAATACAATAATAAATAAAAATGCGATAATTAGAAGTGCAATTAAATATAAAATAAAGGAAATTAAATATGAAATAAAAGAATTATGCTTATTTAAACTTCCGTAATCATGATGTTTGACGTGTTGATTTTAGTTTTATGCCCATGGGTTAATTGTTCTTTGTCCCGAATTATTTAATATGTCCGTCTGGTTTTTGTCCATAACAGTCCATCAGTCATAAATATAAAGTGCGATTATCCTCGTCAAATTATCCTTATACCCGAAGTTAAATATTCTAACTAATTGGGGACTTAAACTGTAACAAGATTTTAATACTTTGTTTAATAATTACACCAAGTTATCGACTGCGTGTAACCCAAGGTTTTAATACTTTGTTAACAATTATGTCAAGTGTCCTTGTACATAATTTCACCCCTGTTTTAATAATTCTAGTGGCTATTAATCCATTCCCGTGTCCGGTTAAATGAATGATTATTCGTACATATAAATATCCCGCCCATCGTGTCCGATTGAGTGTATATGGTTATTTATAGGGACGTCCAATTGTAAATCTTTATATTAAAATTAACAAACTATCATTTAGTTAAACAAATATAAATCCCATTAATAGCCCATAGTCTAATTTCCACAAGTGTCGTTCTTTTGTCCAAACCCTAATTATGGTACAAAGCCCAATTACCCAATTTTAGTAATTAGCCCAACATCATGATTACTTCGTTTTAAATAAGCATAATAATAACTTAGCTACGAGACATTAAATTAAAAAGGTTGAACATAACTTACAATGATTAAAAATAGCGTAGCGTTACACGGACAGAATTTTGACTTACACCCTTACAACATTCGCTAACATACCCTTATTATTAGGATTAAAATTAAAATTAAAATTAAAATTAAAATATAAATATAAATATTTACGTATAGATATAGAGAGGATGGATATATATATTTTTAAAATGATCAGAATTCGTTGGGTTTTATAGGGAGTTTCAGTTTTTGGGGCTCCGCGACTTGCGGCCCTTTTCTTCTTCAAACTCCGCGAGTCGCGGAGATCGTTTTTACAACTCACCCACATTTGGCTCTTTGTTTGCCGACGATTTATTTTATAAATATAATATATATATAATTAATATAATTAATTATATATTATATTATATTTATATACATAGTTAACTTGTAATTTTTAGTCCGTTGCGTCGAGCGTTGAGAGTTGACTCTGGTCCCGGTTCTGGATTTTCGAACGTCCTTGCGTACAATTTAATATCTTGTACTTTGCGTTTTGAATCTTGTACTCTTGTAATTTCGAGACGTTTCTTATCAATAATTGGAACCTCTTTGATTGTATTTTGTACTTTTGAGCTTTTTGGTCGTTTGCGTCTTCAATTCGTCGAATCTGTCTTTTGTCTTTACCTTTTAATATTTAAACGAATATCACTTGTAAATAGAACAATTGCAACTAAAAGCTTGTCTTTCTTGAGGAATAATGCTATGAAATATATGTTCGTTTTTAGCATTATCAACCATGATTTTTGGATATAGTTTCATGTTCATAAGAAAAATCATTTTTCCAGAAGAACAACTTTTAAATCAAAGTTTATCATAGTTTTTAATTAACTAACCCAAAATAGCCCGCGGTGTTACTACGACAGCGTATATCCGGTTTTACGATGTTTTTTCGTGTTTTCCGATTTTAAATCATTAAGTTAGCATATAATATAGATATAGAACATGTATTTAGTTGATTTTAAAAGTCAAGTTAGAAGGATTAACTTTTATTTGCGAACAAGTTTAGAATTAACTAAACTATGTTCTAGTGATTACAAGTTTAAACCTTCGAATACGATAGATTTATATGTATGAATCGAATGATGTTAAGAACATCATTACTACCTCAAGTTTTGTGGATAAACCTACTGGAAAAGTGACAAATGGATCTAGCTTCAAAGGATCCTTGGATGGCTTGAAAGTTCTTGAAGCAGAATCATGACACGAAAACAAATTCAAGTAAGATCATCACTAGAAATAAGATTGTTATAGTTATAGAAATTGAACCAAAGTTTGAATATGAGTATTGCCTTGTAATAGAAAGATATCTTACTGTAAATAAGAAAGATTTCTTGAGGTTGGATGATCACTTTACAAGATTGGAAGTAAGCTAGCAAACTTGGAAGTATTCTTGATTTTATGATACTAGAACTTATAGAATTTATGAAGAACACTTAGAACTTGAAGATAGAACTTGAGAGAGATCACTTAGATGAAGAAAATTGAAGAATGAAAGTGTTTGTAGGTGTTTTTTGTCATTGATATATGGATTATATATAAAGGATGTGTAATTTTGTTTTCATGTAAATAAGTCATGAATGATTACTCATATTTTTGTAATTTTATGAGATATTTCATGCTAGTTGCCAAATGATGGTTCCCACATGTGTTAGGTGACTCACATGGGCTGCTAAGAGCTGATAATTGGAGTGTATATACCAATAATACATACATCTAAAAGCTGTGTATTGTACGAGTACGAATACGGGTGCATATGAGTAGAATTGTTAATGAAACTGAACGATGATGTAATTGTAAGCATTTTTGTTAAGTAGAAGTATTTTGATAATTTTCTTGAAGTCTTTCAAAAGTGTATGAATACATATTAAAACACTACATGTATATACATTTTAACTGAGTCGTTAAGTCATCGTTAGTCGTTACATGTAAATGTTGATTTGAAACCTTTAATTTAACGATCTTGTTAAATGTTGTTAACCCAATGTTTATTATATCTAATGAGATGTTAAATTATTATATTATCATGATATTATGATATATTAATATATCTTAGTATGATATATATACAGTTAAATGTTGTTACAACGATAATCGTTACATATATGTCTCGTTTCGAAATCATTAAGTTAGTAGTATTGTTTTTACATATGTAGTTCATTGTTAATACACTTAATGACATGTTTATTTATCATTTATCATGATTAAACATAGTGTATCAATATCTTAATATGATTCATATGTATTTAGTAAGACGTTATAACGATAATCATTATATATATCGTTTCGAGTTTTTTAATTCAATAAACTCAATTTTATGTATATAACTCATTGTTAAAATACCTAATGAGATACTTACTTATCATAATATCATGTTAACTATATATATATAATCATATATATGTAATCATATAGTTTTTACAAGTTTTAACGTTCGTGAATCACCGGTCAACTTGGGTGGTCAATTGTCTATATGAATCCTATTTCAATTAATCAAGTCTTAACAAGTTTGATTGCTTAACATGTTAGAAATACTTAATCATGTAAATAACAATTTCATTTAATATATATAAACATGGAAAAGTTCGGGTCACTACAGTACCTACCCGTTAAATAAATTTCGTCCCGAAATTTTTAAGCAGTTGGAGGTGTTGACGAATCTTCTGGAAATAAGTGCGGGTATTTCTTCTTCATCTGATCTTCTCATTCCCAAGTGAACTCGGGTCCTCTACGAGCATTCCATAAAACCTTAACAATTGGAATCTTGTTTTGTTTAAGTCTTTTAACCTCACGATCCATTATTTCGAAGGGTTCTTCGATGAATTGAAGTTTTTAGTTGATTTAGATTTCGACTAATGGAATAGTGAGATCTTCTTTAGCAAAACATTTCTTCAAATTCGAGACGTGGAAAGTGTTATGTACAGCCGCGAGTTGTTGAGGTAACTCAAGTCGGTAAGCTACTGGTCCGACACGATCAATAATCTTGAATGGTCCAATATACCTTGGATTTAATTTCCCTCGTTTACCAAATCGAACAACGCCTTTCCAAGGTGCAACCTTAAGCATGACCATTTCTCCAATTTCAAATTCTATATCTTTTCTTTTAATGTCGGCGTAGCTCTTCTGTCGAGACCTGCACTTTCTACCATAAAGTGCTTCAAACGGCGTCATCTCAATGCTTGAATGGTAGCTGTTGTTGTAGGAAAATTCTGCTAACGGTAGTTGTCGATCCCAACTATTTCCGAAATCAATAACACATGCTCGTAGCATGTCTTCAAGCATTTGTATCGTCCTTTCACTCTGCCCATCAGTTTGTGGATGATAGGCAGTACTCATGTCTAGACGAGTTCCTAATGCTTGCTGTAATGTCTGCCAGAATCTTGAAATAAATCTGTCATCCCTATCAGAGATAATAGAGATTGGTATTCCATGTCTGGAGACGAGTTCCTTCAAATACAGTCGTGCTAACTTCTCCATCTTGTCATCTTCTCTTATTGGTAGGAAGTGTGCTGATTTGGTGAGACGATCAACTATTACCCAAATAGTATCAAAACCACTTGCAGTCCTTAGCAATTTAGTGATGAAATCCATGGTAATGTTTTCCCATTTCCATTCCGGGATTTCGGGTTGTTGAAGTAGAACTGATAGTTTCTGATGCTCAGCTTTGACCTTAGAACACGTCAAACATTCCCCTACGTATTTAGCAACATCAACTTTCATACCTGGCCACCAAAAATGTTTCTTGAGATCCTTGTACATCTTTCCCGTTCCAGGATGTATTGAGTATCTGGTTTTATGAGCTTCTCTAAGTACCATTTCTCTCATATCTCCAAATTTTGGTACCTAAATTCTTTCAGCCCTATACTGGGTTCCATCTTCCCGAATATTAAGATGCTTCTTCGATTCTTTGGGTATTTCATCCTTTAAATTTCCCTCTTTTAAAACTCCTTGTTGTGCCTCCTTTATTTGAGTAGTAAGGTTAGTGTGAATCATTATATTCATAGATTTTACACGAATGGGTTCTCTGTCCTTTTTGATCAAGGCGTCGGCTACCACATTTGCCTTCCTCGGGTGATAACGAATCTCAAAGTTGTAATCATTCAATAATTCAATCCATCTGCGCTGCCTCATGTTCAGTTATTTCTGATTAAATATGTGTTGAAGACTTTTGTGGTCGGTATATATAATACTTTTGACCCCATATAAGTAGTGCCTCAAAGTCTTTAATGCAAAAACAACCGCGCCTAATTCTAAATCATGCGTCGTATAATTCTGCTCGTGAATCTTCAATTATCTAGACGCATAAGCAATTACTTTCGTTCGTTGCATTAATACACAACCGAGACCTTGCTTTGAGGCATCACAATATATCACAAAATCATCATTCCATTCAGGTAATGACAATATAGGTGCCGTAGTTAACTTTTTCTTTAACAATTGAAACGCTTTCTCTTGTTCATCTTTCCATTCAAATTTCTTCCCTTTATGCAATAATGCAGTCAAGGGTTTTGCTATTCTGGAAAAATCTTGGATGAACCTTCTGTAGTAACCAGCTAGTCCTAAAAAATGGCGTATGTGTTTCGGAGTTTTCGGGGTTTCCCACTTTTCAACGGTTTCAATCTTTGCTGGATCCACCTGAATACCTTCTTTGTTCACTATGTGACCGAGGAATTGAACTTCTTCCAACCAAAATGCACACTTTGAAAACTTAGCGTATAGTTTTTCTTTTCTCAGCAACTCTAACACTTTTCTCAAATGTTCTTCGTGCTCTTGATCATTCTTCGAGTAAATAAGTATGTCATCGATGAAAACAATGACAAACTTGTCAAGATATGGCCCATACACTCGGTTCATGAGATCCATGAACACAGCTGGTGCATTAGTTAATCCAAATGGCATAACCATAAACTCGTAATGACCGTAACGCGTCCTAAAAGCAGTCTTCGGAATGTCATCCTCTTTCACCCGCATTTGGTGATATCCAGAACGTAAATCGATCTTCGAATAAACAGACGAGCCTTGTAGTTGATCAAATAAGTTGTCGATTCTCGGTAATGGGTAACAGTTCTTGATGGTAAGTTTGTTTAACTCTCGGTAGTCGATACACAACCTGAATGTACCATCTTTCTTCTTGACAAACAGAACAGGAGCTCCCCATGGTGATGTACTTGGTCGAATGAAACCACGTTCTAAAAGTTCCTGTAACTGACTTTGTAATTCTTTCATTTCGCTGGGTGCGAGTCTGTATGGAGCACGAGCTATTGGTGCAGCTCCTGGTACAAGGTCTATTTGAAATTCAACGGATCGATGTGGCGGTAATCCCGGTAATTCTTTCGGAAATACATCGGAAAATTCTTTTGCGACGGGAACATCACTGATGTTCTTTTCTTCAGGTTTAACTTCCTCGATGTGTGCTAGAATGACGTAACAACCTTTTCTTATTAGTTTTTGCGCCTTCAAACTACTAATAATATTTAATTTCGCGTTGTTCTTTTCTCCGTACACCATTAAAGGTTTTCCTTTTTAACGCATAATGCGAATCGCATTTTTGTAACAAACGACCTCTGCTCTCATATTTTTCAACCAGTCCATGCCAATTATTACATCAAAACTCCCTAACTCGACTGGTATTAAATCAATCTTAAATGTTTCATCACCCAGTTTAATTTCTCTATCCCGACATATATTATCTGCTGAAATTAATTTACCATTTGCTAATTCGAGTAAAAATTTATTATCCAAAGGCGTCAATGGGCAACTTAATTTAGCACAAAATTCTCTACTCATACAGCTTCTATCCGCACCCGAATCAAATAAAACATAAGCAGATTTATCGTCAATAAGAAACGTACCCGTAACAAGCTCCGGGTCTTCCTGTGCTTCTGCCGCATTAATATTGAAAACTCTTCCACGACCATGCCCATTAGTATTCCCCTGATTCAGGCAATTTCTAATAATGTGGCCCGGTTTTCCACATTTATAACAAACAACGTTGGTATTACTTGCTCCGACACTATTCGTTTCGGCATTACTTGTTCCGACATTATTTGTTCCTTTAGTTCTATTAAACTTTGGTCCGTAGACCTCACGCTTTGTCGTGCTATGACCATTTCTTTTACACCTGTTGCAAAATGTCGTGCAAAACCCCTGATGATTTTCTTCACACCTATGACATGGCTGTTTTTGGTTTTTTTTGCCGTTGTTGTTATTGAGGTTGTTGTTGGAATTGTTATTGTTGTTGAAACGGTTGTTGTAGTTGTTGTTGTTGTTGGGATGTTTGTTGTAGTTATTGTTAGGATTGCGGTTATTGTTGCGATTGTTATTGCTGTTGTTGGGATAGTTGTTGCGATTGTGGTTGTAATTGTTGTTGTTGTTGTTGTTGTACTGGTGACTCTTGTCATCGTTTTTCTCCCACTTCCTCTTGAGTTGTTTCATGTTGGCTTCTTCGGCTGTCTGCTCTTTAATTCTTCCCTCAATCTGATTTATGAGTTTATGAGCCATTTGACTTGCCTTCTGTATAGAAGCGGGCTCGTGTGAACTCACATCTTCTTGAATTCTTACTGGTAACCCTTTTACAAATGCGTCGATCTTCTCTTCTTCATCTTCGAATGCTCCCGGACACAATAGGCACAACTCTGTGAATCGTCGTTCATATGTGGTAACGTCGAACCCTTGTGTTCGTAACTCTCTAAGTTCTGCCTTGAGTTTATTGACTTCGTTTCTAGGACGGTACTGCTCGTTCATCAATTGCTTGAATGCCGACCACGGTAGTGTGTAAGCAGCATTTTGTCCTACCTGTTCAAGATAGGTGTTCCACCACGTTAACGCAGTACCTGTGAAGGTATGCGTAGCGTACTTAACTTTGTCCTCTTCAGTACACTTACTTAATGCAAACACCGATTCGACTTTCTCGATCCACCGTTTCAATCCAATTGGTCCTTCGGTTCCATCAAATTCCAAAGGTTTGCAGGCAGTGAATTCTTTGTAGGTGCATCCTACATGATTTCTTGCGCCGTTAGCTGCATTGCTAGATTCAGAGTTATTGTTGGTATGTAGCGCAGCCTGTACTGCAGCTATGTTTGCAGCAAGAAAAGTACGAAATTCTTCTTCGCTCATATTCATGGTGTGTCGAGTAGTCGGTGCCATTTCCTTCAAAATAGCCAACTGAATCGAGTTAATCATACAGAATATTAGGAGTAGTCAATAGTATTTCGTAGCATAATATGAACTCATTTATAAAAGCTTTTTCTTCATATTAGCGTTTTATAAGTTTAAATTCGGGTACTACCTACCCGTTAAGTTCATACTTAGTAGCTAATATACAATTCAACTATTAAATTTCCATATGAAAAACTGATTATAATAATATATCACATACAAATATTCTTCAAACTTACAACTTCGCTATATTACATATAACATGAAATATAGTACACTTTGATACAGGACAGTTTTAAAGATAAATCTAGTTAATACGCAAGTTGTTCAGCAAAGGAAATAAATACATGTAATTCATAAGTCCAGAAACAAGTCATGCATTCTGGTTTTACTAAGATGACTTCCCATCCTTGATCTTGTGGAAAATAACCGTTATGACCATTGGCTAGGCAGCATGTTGTAATGTCGTCAAAAGGACGAGGGTTTCGTAATGTCCAACAACCCTGTAATAATCTAAAAACCTTGTTTCTCACCCCAACTACTGAATCCGTCACTTGTGGGAAGGTTTTATTTAAAAGTTGCAATCCGATGTTCTTTTTCTCACTTTGGTAAGAAACGAACATCACTAACCCGTAAGCATAACATGCTTCTTTATGTTGTATTTTAGAAGCTCTTTCTAATTCACGAAATTCTATGTTGGGATATGTTGAGTCAAAATAGGTTCTTAACCCGTAGCGTAAAATTGCATTTGGGTTCCCCGCATTTAATGCTTTAAAGAAAACACGGCGTAACTTACGGTCTCCCTAATGTGATATACCCCACCTATCAAAGGAAAGCCTTTTATAAACTAAGACATTTCTGGAAAGTCTTTCAAATGTTTGACAGGTTAATTTCTCCATAACTAAATGTGCTGATGAATTCTGACCGACTCTAGACAAGATTTCCTCAATCATATCCTCTGGTAGGTCTTCTAAAATATTCGGTTGTCTACCCTTAACGCCCATTTTGTTTTTATACTGTAAAATAGACAAGGATTAGATTCGTAAAAGATAATTAACAAACAATACAAGCAATTTTTACATAGAACATAAAAGTACAAGCACACTACAATACATATAATACACAACATGATTACAACCCTCTAATCTGAATCACTGGTTTCTTCTTCTTCGGACTTGGTTCGTTTTCCTAATTTTCTAGGAATATATGGTGTTCCTCTAATACGAGCCGTCGTTTTATATAATGGTTTAGAAAAACCTGGTGGTTTAGAGGTTCCCAGGTCATTGTTACATTTTAGGAAATACGGATGTTGTCGATACATATAAAGTTCATCGGGGTTGGAATCGGGTTTCTCTATTTTTATACATTTTCCCTTATTATTTTCTTTCGCTTTATTAAATTGGGTCGAGGTAATTTCTATAACATCATCGGAATCCTCATCGGGATCCGATTCATCGAAAAATTGGTAATCTTCCCAATATTTTGCTTCCTCGGCGGAAACACCATTGACCATTATTAACTTTGGTCCGTTGGTTGAGGATTTTCTTTTATTTAATCGATTTACTATAGGTATCAATATTTCTTCCTCCGGAACCTCTTCTTCTTCTGGTTCCTCCTCTTCCGATTCCCCCTCTTCTGTTTCCTCTTCTTTCGGTTCCTCCTCGTCCGGTTCCTCCTCTTCCGGTTCCTCTTCGGGAATTTGTGAATCTTTCCAAAATATATCCGACTCTTCATTATTATTAGGTGAATCAATGGGATTTGTACTAGAGGTAGACATCTATGACACAATATCAAACACGTTAAGAGATTAATATATCACATAATATTTACATGTTAATAATATATAGTTTCCAACAAAAAAAATGTTAAGCAATCATTTTTGAAGAAAAACACGGTCGAAGTCCAGACTCACTAATGCATCCTAACAAACTCGGTAAGACACACTAATGCAATTTTCTGGTTCTCTAAGACCAACGCTCGGATACCAACTGAAATGTCCCGTTCATATTGATTATAAACGTTCCATATTAATTGATTTCATCGCGAGGTTTTGACCTCTATATGAGACGTTTTTCAAAGACTGCATTCATTTTTAAAACAACCATAACCTTTATTTTATCTATAAAGGTTTAAAAAGCATTACGTAGATTATCAAATAATGATAATCTAAAATATACCGTTTACACACGACCATTACATAATGGTTTACAATAAGAATATATTACACCAAAAATAAGTTTCTTGAATACAGTTTTTACATAATATCATACAAGCATGGACTCCAAATCTTGTCCTTATTTTAGTATGCAATAACGGAAGCTCTTAATAATCACCTGAGAATAAATATTCTTAAAACGTCAACAAAAATGTTGGTGAGTTATAGGTTTAACCTATATATTATCAAATCATAATAATAGACCACAAGATTTCATATTTCAATATACATCCCATACATAGAGATAAAATCATCCATATGGTGAACACCTGGTAACCGATATTAACAAGATGCATATAAGAATATCCCCTATCATTTCGGGAAATCCTTCGGACATGATAAAAACGAATTCGAAGTACTAAAGCATTCGGTACTTTGGATGGGGTTCGTTAGGCCCAATAGATCTATCTCTAGGATTCGCGTCAATTAGTAGATCGGTTTACTAATTCTTAGGCTACCAAGTAAAAGGGGCATATTCGGCTTCGATCATTCACCCATATAATGTAGTTTCATTTACTTGTGTCTATTTCGTAAAACATTTATAAAACTGCATGTATTCTCATCCCAAAATATTAGATTTTAAAAGTGGGACTATAACTCACTTTCACAGATTTTTACTTCGTCGGGAAGTAAGACTTGGCCACTGGTTGATTCACGAACCTATAACGAATATGTACATATATATTAAAGTATGTTCAAAATATATTTACAATATTTTTAATACGTTTTAATATTTTAAGTTTATTAAGTCAGCTGTCCTCGTTAGTAACCTACAACTAGTTGTCCACAATTAGATGTACATAAATAAATAGATATATATTATCTTGAATCAATCCACGACCCAGTGTATATACGTCTCAGGCTAGATCACAACTTAAAGTATATATATTTTTGGAATCAACCTCAACCCTGTATAGCTAACTCCAACATTACTGCATATAGAGTGTCTATGGTTGTTCCAAATAATATATATACATGGGTCGATATGATATGTCAAAACATTTGCATACATGTCTATAGTATCCCAAGATTACATAATATATTAGAATACATGTATAATACAATATAAGTTAGCTAGGATATGATTAATATAAATTTGTTACCAATTTTCACGTAGCTACAACAAGCAAAAATATCCAATCTTGTTTTACCAATAACTTCTTCGTTTTAAATCCGTTTTGAGTGTTTCAAGTTGCTATGGTTTCATATTGAACTTAAGTTTATGAATCTAAACAGAAAAAGTATAATTTTATAGTCAGAAATACAGGTTACAAGTCATTTTTGTAAAGGTAGTCATTTAAGTCGAAAGAACGACGTCTAGATGACCATTTTGGAAAACATACTTCCACTTTGAGTTTAACCATGATTTTTGGATATAGTTTCATGTTTATAATAAAAATCATTTTCCCAGAAGAACAACTTTTAAATCAAAGTTTATCATAGTTTTTAATTAACTAACCCAAAACAGCCCGCGGTGTTACTACGACGGCGTATATCCGGTTTTACGGTGTTTTTCGTGTTTTCCGGTTTTAAATCATTAAGTTAGCATATCATATAGATATAGAACATGTGTTTAGTTGATTTTAAAAGTCAAGTTAGAAGGATTAACTTTTGTTTGCGAACAAGTTTAGAATTAACTAAACTATGTTGTATTGATTACAAGTTTAAACCTTCGAATAAGATAGATTTATATGTATGAATCGAATGATGTTAAGAACATCATTACTACCTCAAGTTTTGTGGATAAACCTACTGGAAAAGAGACAAGTGGATCTAGCTTCAAAGGATCCTTGGATGGCCTGAAAGTTCTTGAAGCAGAATCATGACACGAAAACAAATTCAAGTAAGATCATCACTCGAAATAAGATTGTTATAGTTATAGAAATTGAACCAACGTTTGAATATGAGTATTACCTTGTATTAGAAAGATATCTTACTGTAAATAAAAAAGATTTCTTGAGGTTGGATGATCACTTTACAAGATTGAAAGTAAGCTAGCAAACTTGGAAGTATTCTTGATTTTATGATACTAGAACTTATAGAATTTATGAAGACCACTTAGAACTTGAAGATAGAACTTGAGAGAGATCACTTAGATGAAGAAAATTGAAGAATGAAAGTGTTTGTAGGTGTTTTTGGTCATTGGTATATGGATTAGATATAAAGGATGTGTAATTTTGTTTTCATGTAAATAAGTCATGAATGATTACTCATATTTTTGTAATTTTATGAGATATTTCATGCTAGTTGCCAAATGATGGTTCCCACATGTGTTAGGTGACTCACATGGGCTACTAAAAGCTGATCATTGGAGTGTATATACCAATAGTACATACATCTAAAAGCTGTGTATTGTACGAGTACGAATACGGGTGCATACGAGTAGAATTGTTGATGAAATTGAACGAGGATGTAATTGTAAGCATTTTTGTTAAGTAGAAGTATTTTGATAAGTGTCTTGAAGTATTTCAAAAGTTTATGAATACATATTAAAACACTACATGTATATACATTTTAACTGAGTCGTTAAGTCATCGTTTGTCGTTACATGTAAATGTTGATTTGAAACCTTTAAGTTAACGATCTTGTTAAATGTTGTTAACCCAATGTTTATTATATCTAATGAGATGTTAAATTATTATATTATCATGATATTATGATATATTAATATATCTTAGTATGATATATATACAGTTAAATGTTGTTACAACGATAATCGTTACATATATGTCTCGTTTCGAAATCATTAAGTTAGTAGTCTTGTTTTTACATATGTAGTTCATTGTTAATACACTTAATGACATGTTTACTTATCATTTATCATGATTAAACATAGTGTATCAATATCTTAATATGATTCATATGTATTTAGTAAGATGTTATAACGATAATCGTTATATATATCGTTTCGAGTTTCTTAATTCAATAAACTCAATTTTATGTATATAACTCATTGTTAAAATGCCTAATGAGATACTTACTTATCATAATATCATGTTAACTATATATATAATCATATATATGTTATCATATAGTTTTTACAAGTTTTAACGTTCGTGAATCACCGGTCAACTTGGGTGGTCAATTGTCTATATGAAACCTATTTCAATTAATCAAGTCTTAACAAGTTTGATTGCTTAACATGTTGGAAACACTTAATAATGTAAATAACAATTTCATTTAATATATATAAACATGGAAAAGTTCGGGTCACGACATGCTGGGCCTTCCTACGGTTCATCTCCTACATACCAGTCTCTTTTAATAATATTTTTGCATGAAGAACACAAAGAGAAAGGCAGCATTTCCACTATATATAACTTTTTATACAATGCTTCAAAAAGATAAAAACTAAAACATAAAATAAAGATAAAGTAGTCTATGGGATACTATCCTGGTCAATGTGTGTCGGCTCTGCAAAGTATCAGAAAACGTCATCCTCCAGGTTCGGCATGTGCTCGAAAGGCTGCCATATATCCATCTCAGGGCCTAGTAAAGACTCTAGACATAAGTCTGTCGGTATCTCCAGGTGGCATAAGTCTGGGAAAAGCTCCTCGTCAGGCATGCTCCCAGTGATCTCAAATGCCTGGGCCATTGGCGGCTCTACTGAAATAGGAATAGTGACTAAATGACAACCCTCTGGCAACTCAGCAACTGGAACTGGCTCTGTAACTGGGGCAGGCAGCACGATGGGAGTTGGAGTAGCGTGTGCAGGCATGGCAACAGAGTGAACTGAAGCTGGTGTGGAATGCCAGGGCGTAGACTGTCGTGTCGGCTGAACACGGCGTGCTAGCCTAAATGAAGATGGGCCCAGAGTGCGTGGCATCCCCTCACATCGGAGGTATGCTCTCAGAGCTTTGTAAAGGCTATGCTGATCTCTGAGTAGTGCCCATGCAACATCAGGGTCACTCAAAGTAGTTCCGTAATGAATCACCATCTGAGGCTCATGCGCATCTGGCAACTGTGTATGCTCGACTGGTCTCCTGGCTAGACGTCTAGATCATCGGACTGGGGGAGATGGCAGTGCTGTGCCGATGTCTTCCTCAACGCTCTCTAATACTAATCTCCTTGGGCCTAATTACCCTGTTGACGGCCTGTTCTGATCAGCACTGCTTCCGAATGAGTAGACTACAGGAGTCCCCCTCCTGCGAACGGGAATGTAAGATGATGCTCCTGAACTTGGCATTGCGCCTAAACACATTCAATAAACTTGTAAGCACTAAGCGCAAGTATGGCGCTTAGTTTGTTAGTACAGAAATAATATCTTAAAACTGAAAATAATTTAGAAAGAAAATAATAAGAAAAAGGATAAGCAAGGGGTGCCTCCCAAGAGCGCTTTGTTTATCAAGTCGTTACAGCTCGACTTTTCCTTGTCAGATCTTCAGAATGGATCAAAGGAGAAAAGGTGCTCCTCCTTATCGTGGTCTTCTAAATAGGCTTTCAACCGGTGGCCATTGACTTTGAAATTACCAGTAGGTCCTTCTAACTCCACGGCTCCGTGTGGAAAAGCGTGTACAACTTTGTATGGGCCACTCCATCTTGATCTAAATTTTTCCGCGAACTTCTTGAACCGAGAATTGAAGAGAAGAACTTTATCTCCAGGGGCGAACTTTGTAGGGATTAATTTTGCATCATGCTTAAGTTTCGTTTATTCCTTGTAGATGTATGACGTTTCATATGCATGGTCTCTCAATTCAGCGAGTTCGTTCAATTACATTTTTCTATGTCTTCCGGTAACTGAGGGATCGAGGTTGCAGGTCTTCAGCGCCCAGAGAGCTTTGTATTCGAGTTCTAACGGAAGGTGAAAAGCTTTTCCATAGATCATTCGGTAGGGTGTAGTTCCTAGAGGATTCTTGTAAGCAGTCCGGAATGCCCACAGAGCATCATCTAGCTTCTCGGCCCATTTATTTCCATAATGGCTGACAGTGCGTTCTAAGATTCTTTTGAGTGCTCTGTTTATGACCTCTGCTTGTCCGTTGGTCTGCGGATGATAGGCAGTGGACATCTTGTGGGTAACTCCGTATTGTTGTATCACCTTCATAAATTGAGTGTTACAGAAGTGTGTGCCTCTATCACTTATTATCGCACAGGGAGCTCCAAATCTGCATAATAGTCTCTTCAGGAAATTTGTGACGACTTTGGCATCATTAGTTGGAAATGCTTGAGCTTCTACCCATCTGGAGACGTAATCTACTTCTACGAGGACTTTGGGAATGGGCCCATGAAGTCTAATCCCCATATATCGAAGATCTTTCAAGCTTGGATATTAGTCCTAAGCATCTCGTTCTTCATAGAGATATTGCCTTGTCTTTGGCATGCGTCGCAACACTTTACAAGCTCTTGCGCATCTCGAAATATAGATGGCCAGTAGAATCCTGATTCGTAGACTTTCCTAGCGGTTAAATTTGCTCCATGATGACCTCCAGTTGGTCCATGGTGACATTGGTGAAGAATCCCTACTGCTTGCTTCTCATCTACGCACCTCCTGATTATCTGATCAGGGCAAATTCTAAACAGGTAAGGATCTTCCCAGTAGTAGTACTTGGCATCCCTAAAGAACTTCCTTCTCCGGGAGGTACTCATGCCCTTTTGTACTACTCCGGCAACTAGGTAGTTGGCCATGTCGGCATACCAAGGAGTGTCATTAAACTGTGATCCTATGTGAGTTTGTCCTAAACTCATAAGCTGTTCTTTCGGGAATTTATCTCTGATATCTTGTTCTGCAAATTTTTCCATCGTTGGATTTTCCAAACGACTAAGATGATCTGCTACGACGTTCTCTGCTCCTTTCTTGTCTTTAATCTCGATGTTGAATTCTTGAAGGAGTAAGATCCATCGTAGGAGTCTTGGTTTCGCGTCTTGCTTAGTGAATAGATATTTGAGGGCTGAATGATCTGTATAGACCGTAGTCTTGGACAAGATAAGATAGGAACGAAATTTGTCGAAGGCGAATACTACGGCTAACAGCTCCTTCTCCGTGGTAGTGTAATTCTCTTGAGCTCCGGCTAAGGTTTTGCTTGCGTAATAGATTAGATGAAAGTGTTTTTCTACCCATTGTCCTAGCACTGATCCAACTGCGAAATCGCTCGCATCACACTTGATCTCAAAGGGTAGACTCCAATCAGGAGCTATCATGATCGGTGCATGTGTTAGCTATTCTTTCAGATAGTTGAATGCTTTTCGACATTCTTCATCGAAGACAAACGGGACTTCCTTTCCTAAGAGGTGAGTGAGAGGTTGTGTGACCTTTGAAAAATCATTAATGAAGCGTCGGTAGAAACCGGCATGTCCTAGGAAACTCCTTATTACTCTTATCGTGGTAGGTTCTGGAAGTTTAGTGATGGTCTCAATCTTAGCCTTATCAACTTCTATTCCTGCTTTAGAGATCTTATGTCCTAAAACTATCCCTTCTTTTACCATGATGTGACATTTTTCCCAATTAAGAACTAAATTTGACTCTTCACACCGGGTGAGCATCTTGTCAAGGTTTAATAGGCACGAATCAAAGGTACTGCCAAAGACTGAGAAGTCGTCCATGAAGACTTCCATACCACGTTCAATCATGTCGTGGAATATTGCTACCATGCATCGCTGAAATGTAGCTGGTGCATTGCATAACCCAAAGGGCATACGTTGATAGGTAAATGTTCCATAAGGACAGGTGAAGGTTGTTTTCTCTTAGTCCTTTGGATCGAGGGGAATTTGAAAGTAGCCAAAAAAACCGTCTAGGAAACAGTATCACTCATTTCCTGATAGACGTTCCAACATTTGATCAATGAAAGGTAATGAAAAATGATCCTTCCGGGTTGCATCGTTTAATTTACGATAATCTATGCAAACCCTCCAACCGGTGACTTCCCGAGTTAGAATAAGTTCATTATTCTCATTTTGAATTACGGTCGTCCCTCCCTTTTTGGGTACCACTTGAACAGGACTGACCCATGGTGAATCAGAGATGGGATAGATCAGACCGGCGTCCAGAAGTTTGATTACTTCTTTCTTGACGACTTCTTGAATCATAGGGTTGACCCTTCTTTGCCTCTGAACTGATGGCTTGAAATCGTCTTCCATGAAGATCTTATGGGTGCAATATTTTGGGCTGATCCCTTTGATGTCGGAGATCTTCCAAGCAATTTCCTTCTTATGTGATTTCAGCACTTGAATCAATTTCGCCTTCTCTTGTGGCATGAGGTCTTTTGATATAATCACAGGGAGTTGCGATTCTCCTTCTAAGAATGCATACTCCAGATTGTCAGGTAACTTCTTCAATTCTAATTCCGGAGGCTCCTCGATAGATGGCTTCATTCTAGCTTTCTCCTTACGGTCTAACGAGTCGTACCTCTCCTGGAATTCTGATTCTTCAGTAGCGGTCACTGATGCTATATGTTCTTCATTTCTGGAAATTGTCCTTCTTAATGCTTCCTCTTCAGAAACGTCTTCTTTAGTTTCGAAGGTAGGTTCTGAAAATTCCTCACAGTCTTCCCTTGACTGGGGTTCCTGATATACCGGAATGAAATCTGTCTCTTCATTCGGTCTTCTCCTTAGTAGAGGTAAAGGAATGCCTTGTCCTAGCAGTGCTATTTGAATAGTATGGCCAAGAAGGTTACTTTCAGAGAGGGGAGATATGGGATGACTAAGGTCTATGGCTGAATGGTTATCGAGATTTCCTTCAGGAGGTGTAAAGAACAGATCCTTAGAAATTTGATCTTGACTGCAAATAGCCATAGTCTCTTCCAGGTATTCGTTGACGAGTTCTTGAAAAGAATTAGAGAGATTCACATCCTCTTCCGCAGGATGGTTCATGAGGCGATCAACATTGAATGTGATTTCTTCTCCTCCAACCCTTAACTTTAATGATTTCTCGTGAACGTCAATTACGGCCTTGGCAGTATTTAGGAATGGTCTGCCAAGAATGAGTGGGACCTTCGTGTCTTCCTCAATATCCATAATGACAAAATCAACGGGAAATGCGAACTTATCCACTCTAACTAGGACATCTTCAGCTATTCCCCGAGGAATCTTAACTGATCTGTCCGCGAGTTGGATAGTCATTCTGGTTGGCCTTAAGTCATTTAATCCTAGCTTCTTGAATAATGAATAGGGCATTAGGTTTACACTGGCTCCTAAGTCTGCTAACGCATTGCTAATCTGGACATCTTGCAGGTAGCAAGGTACCGTAAATCTTCCTGTATCTCCTAACTTAGGGGGAATTCCATGCTGTAACACTAACGAGCATTCTTCACTTAAAGGCAAGCTAACTATCTCTCTTAATCTCTCTTTATTTGAAAGCAGTTCTTTGAAAAATTTAGCACAGTTTGGCATTTCTACTAAAGCATCTACTAGACGTACATTCAAATGAAAATTCTTAATAATATCCCAATACCTAGCAAATTGTGCTTCTTATTTTTCCTTCCTAAGCCTACCTGGGAAAGGTATGCGGGCGCACGGAATAATTTCCGGGGCCTTAGGAGAGATAAGTTCCGGTGGATTGACGACTGGGTCAATTGGCACAGGTTCCTTATCGGAAAAATCTTGTATGGCTATATTGACAGTTGTTTCTTTTTCTCCTCTAGTAATTACTAGGGCATCAAACTCACTACACTGTATATCAATTTTAGTGGTTAATCGTTTAAGCATAAGCTGAAAATTAGTGATTAATTCTTCAAAAGTCTTTATCAAAGTGTCGAACTTGTTCTGACATTCTATGACTTGAAGGTTTATCATATATTGCTTTTTCATAAATTCAGCTAAAATTTCCTTAGAGTGGAGAGTAGGTTTGTGCAATGGAAAAATTATATTATGATCCGAGCTATTTTGCTGTTTGTGTGCCCATCTAGGGTAAGGATACCTTAGATTGGTTCTAGTAGCATCGGAGTTCTTAGGAATTTGTAAACTTTGAAAAGTGAGGGTGAGATCTTGTAACCTGGTTTTCATCATTTTTACCGTATGAGCGAAGACATCATCCTTCTCAGCAGCTTCATTGTTCCAGTCTTCCTGTTGTACAGCTATTGTGTCCAAGAGATCCCATGCTTCATCTGCTGTTCGAGACATGAAATTTCCTTGCGAGACCATGTCTAGAAGAGACTTATCATCCTTGGTCAAACTATTGTAAAGCGTACAGACTATGTCTGCCCGACTTAACAAATGATTCGGACATCTTCTAAGCATCATCTTTACTCTATTCCATGCTAGACACAATGACTTATTTTCTTTTTGGGAAAAGTTAGTGATGTCATTTCTTAAACAGGTTTGTAGGGAGGGTGGATAATATTTATTTAGAAATTTAGTGGCTAAATCCTCCCACGTATGAATTGAATTCGGGTTAAGTGCGTCAAACCATGCTGAAGCGTGTTTAGAGAGTGAATATTGAAAAAGATGAAGTTTTAAAATGTTTTTCTCGTTTGATTCCTTCTTAAAAGAGTCAACCAGATTGATAAATTTGTTTACATGAAAATTAGGATCGTCAGTCAGTAATCCTTAAAATTTACAGATCATACTGACTAGTTTAATCATGTGTGAACTGATTTCAGGAATTCCTTCGGTTCCTAAGGTGATTGGTCCTCCTCTTTCCTCTAAGCATGGCTTATGCATAGAAGCAAGGGTGTCTTGTTGTTCCATTTTTTTATTTTTTCTACTTTTCTGTTAATAAAAAGACTTAAAAGTAACTTTTAGAAAATATTAATTTACTAAAATGATCGATAATTTAATAAAAAAAATTATTCTTGAAATTCGGTCGCTAACCAGATCGGATATCTTAACTGATAGGACTTCTCACAGATTACTCGTATCGAGGTGGCCAGGCCGACTACGGAGAGGCAGAATCCTTTTGGTTCCAATATAATTGGAGACTGTTCAGAAAATCCAATAACCAAGTCCGTGTATAATTGTCTTTTTTAGACACCACCAAACAATACTTTGTCTGTTTAAAATATTTCTTGATCAAAATATTCGATCCCCGGCAGCGGCACCAAAGAAGAAGGTTATCTACTGATATGCCACTAACGGACGGTTTTTATTTTGTGCGGTGTCGTTAGGTCGCACGGTGTCCGATTCGGTAGCACACAGCGTCTTCGTTTATTTATATTTTCCGGGGCCTAAATTTACTTTACTTTCTAAGGTGTAGAAGGTGTAAGTTAACCTAGTGTCGAATTTTATGCTGATTAACGAATTGAAGATCAAGTGGATAATTGTCTTTTAGTTAAATTACCTGGATAAAAGATAGTAGTTGATTTTAGCTAAAGGTCCTAAATGCAGAAAAAGTAAATAAAGTGGGAGGATATCTGGAGTATGCAGATCAAGGAAATATTGACCAAGATATCAGTATTGGGTTAGGGAAAGGTAATTATGCTTATGTTAAGACTATGCTTGGATTGATGTTGATCTGGTTGGATGAGCCAATTACACAGACCTACTTATCTCTGAACTCTCGGAGTTCTCTTTGAGCAGTGAGAAGTATGTCACTTGGTCGTATAACTGAAGTGTAACAATACCTCGGAGGTTATCCTCAGTAGAGTACTAGGTTCATTAGTGAGTTAAGCTCTAATCCTAACCCTCGTTATCAGTTTAGATAACTGAATAACAATGTGCCGTGTTGATTGAACACTGATCACAAACGGAAGGAGTCCGTCGGTTTAAGTTGGCAAAACCTTAAATGAAAACTAACAACCATTTCATCATACTAATGAGATCACAACAAATCAAACATTATATAGTATTACAGTTAATATACTGATAGTAAAGCAGATAGAAACCTAATAAGTACCTAAACAGTTGATATGACTAAGGCCTAGGGCAACAATCAGATAAGAACATGCAATAGGCTTAGGTCATACAGTGAAGGCACTAACTAGATCTTAATAGCTCCTAAGAGGTCTCTTCGGAATAGTCAATAGGCATACTAGGTCATTCATGTCTCAATTTCTAGGTTCCGTGTCCTAAAAGTGCATTAGATGCCTCTCGGGAACTCCGACCATACCGAGTTCATAGAATCTTCAGATACAGTATAGCCAGGGGTCTTAATCCTATGAAGTAGCTAATTTCATATAGGTGGACAAGTCCTGATCACAACCTAAGTTGGTCAATCCTTAAGATGCTAGCATACAAATCTATCAGACTTCCTAATTCAGTATAATAACAGTAACCGTACTAAATTAACATAATTACGCTAACCCAAACTTCTATCATGGCAACATACAGATAAATTAAGCTATCATGGCAATATCGGAACGCATTATTAAACATAAAAGATAAGAATACATGTTTAATACAAAAGACAAGCGTTTCGAATAAAACCTGAAAAAGCCGAACTAATCTGCCCTGGATCACAAGGACTCGCCGGGATATCCTCCGGAAAATAAAAGCTAAGCTAACTACTACTAAAAACTACCTAAAAATATTGAAAATATAAACTGTATTGCAAGTTGAGTGTATCCTGGAATGAATGGAGAAAGCCCCTTTAAATAGACTTGGAATTCTGCCAAATACGCCTGGCAGGCCGTTTGGCAGGCCGTATTTGGCAGGCCGTATGCTTGGCAAGCCGTTTGGTGGCTCGTGTGGTGGCACGTATCTGGCAGGCTATTTCAATAGTGGCAGGCCGTATGGCTTGCTGATCAGGGCCTGATTCACTGGATCGTAACTTGATTTCTTGTCTTTCACCGTTTTCGCTCTAGAATCTTCGTTTTAGCTCCGTTTTACTTGATTCTTTTTGCATCGCTTTTGTAATTACTTAATCTACAAAATCAACTGAAAAATGATAATTTTGCCGACAAAGTTTTAATCTTTATTGTTTTAGGGCCTGATTTAGGGGGTAAAAACGTGACTTTTTGCCCGATATCAGTTACCAGACTTGAAGGGCGATATTCGGTTTAATAATCCAACCATAGATTTTTAGTTTTGGGTACTTGTGTCTATTTTGTAAAACATTTATAAAGCTGCATGTATTCTCATCCCAAAAAAAAATATTAGATTGTAAAAGTGGGACTATAACTCACTTTCACAGATTTTTACTTTGCCGAAAGTAAGACTTGGCCACTGGTCGATTCACGAACCTATATCAAATATGTACATATATATCAAAGTATGATAAAAGTATATTCACCACATTTATTACGTTTTAATGATTTAAGTTTGTTAAGTTAGCAGTCCTCGTTAGTAACCTACAACTAGTTGTCCACAATTAGATGTATAGAAATAAATCAATATATATTATCTTGAATCAATACACTGTGACGACCCGGGAATTTTTGACCAAATTTAAACTTGATCTTTATATAATTTCGACACGATAAGCAAATTTGTAATGTTTAGTCTCGAAAATTTTGGAAACTACGTTCATATATTCAAAATACCCTTTGACTATTCCCGATGATTCACGAACAATTGATTGTACATAAATATATAGATATATATATAAACGATATATATAAATTATTATTGTATTGTTATTAGTAATATTATTATTATCATTAATAATATTAGTAAAATTAGTATTATTATTAATATTAATATCAGTACTACTAAAATTATTATTTATTTGAAATACATAATTAAGTATTAAAAATAATGATGCTATTATTATCATTTTCTTATTAAACCTATTATTATTCTTATTGTTATTAATATTAGTATTATTATTATAAGTGTAAATAATATTATTATCATTAATACATTAATACTTATTAATATTAGTTAAAGTTAATAAGCAGATAATGTAACTAATGATATATATATATATATATATATATATATATATATATATATATATATATATATATATATATATATATATATACAATTATAGATATATATAGATAAATACAGATTTAGACATATATATATAGATAATTACGCACTTTAAAAGTCATGGGATTAAAAATTTGTTAGACAGCTCAATCGAAACTTTATCTAATCTATTTTTTATATTTCAAAGATCGTACAAATCAGTGGAGATAATCCAAATTCTGTTAGTCACTTTATATATTTTTTTTGAATAATTCTGACAACATATTCTACGTCGAGCGAACAAATTTTAATGAAGTCACATTAGCTGTAAACATGTCTATTAACATTTACCTAATACTCTACAAATACAATTGGAGTTAAAAACAACAAAATCAAATCCTTTTTCTAATCCCAAATCTTCCAACACCACCACTTACCAAACTCAGAAGCTGTAGACTGTTATATTTTTTTTGTGCTTTCGATTTACTTCAAAACACCAACAGACTGAAATGTCCCGTTCATATTGATTATAAACATTCCATATTAATTGATTTCGTCGCGAGTTTTTGACCTCTATATGAGACATTTTTCAAAGACTGCATTCATTTTTAAAACAACCATAACCTTTATTTTATCGATAAAGGTTTAAAAAGCATTACGTAGATTATCAAATAATGATAATCTAAAATATACCGTTTACACACGACCATTACATAATGGTTTACAATAAGAATATATTACATCAAAAATAAGTTTCTTGAATGTAGTTTTTACATAATATCATACAAGCATGGACTCCAAATCTTGTCCTTATTTTAGTATGCAACATCGAAAGCTTTTAATAATCACCTGAGAATAAACATGCTTAAAACATCAACAAAAATGTTGGTGAGATATAGGTTTAACCTATATATTATCAAATCATAATAATAGACCACAAGATTTCATATTTCAATATACATCCCATACATAGAGATAAAATTCATTCATATGTTGAACACCTGGTAACCGATATTAACAAGATGCATATAAGAATATCCCCTATCATTCCGGGAAATCCTTCGAACATGATAAAAACGAATTCGAAGTACTAAAGCATCCGGTACTTTGGATGGGGTTCATTAGGCCCAATAGATCTATCTTTAGGATTCGCGTCAATTAGTAGATCGGTTTACTTATTCTTAGGTTACCAAGCAAAAGGAGCATATTCGGCTTCGATCATTCACCCATATAATGTAGTTTCAATTACTTGTGTCTATTTCGTAAAACATTTATAAAACTGCATGTATTCTCATCCCAAAATATTAGATTTTAAAAGTGGGACTATAACTCACTTTCACAGATTTTTACTTCGCCGGGAAGTAAGACTTGGCCACTGGTCGATTCACGAACCTATAACAAATATGTACATATATATCAAAGTATGTTCAAAATATATTTACAACATTTTTAATACGTTTTAAGGTTTTAAGTTTATTAAGTCAGCTGTCCTCGTTAGTAACCTACAAATAGTTGTTCACAATTAGATGTACAGAAATAAATCGATATATATTATCTTGAATCAATCCACGACCCAGTGTATACATGTCTCAGGCTAGATCACAACTCAAAGTATATATATTTTTAGAATCAACCTCAACCCTGTATAGCTAACTCCAACATTACTGCATATAAAGTGTCTATGGTTGTTCCAAATAATATATATAGATGGGTCGATATGATATGTCAAAATATTTGCATACGTGTCTATGGTATCCCAAGATTACATAATATATTAGAATACATGTATAATACAATATAAGTTAGCTAGGATATGATTAATATAAATTTGTTACCAATTTTCACGTAGCTACAACAAACAAAAATATCCAATCTTGTTTTACCCATAACTTCTTCGTTTTAAATCCGTTTTGAGAGTTTCAAGTTGCTATGGTTTCATATTGAACTTAAGTTTATGAATCTAAAAAGAAAAAGTATAAGTTTATAGTCGGAAATACAGGTTACAAGTCATTTTTTAAAGGTAGTCATTTTAGTCGAAAGAACGACGTCTAGATGACCATTTTGGAAAACATACTTCCACTTTGAGTTTAACCATGATTTTTGGATATAGTTTCATGTTCATAAGAAAAATAATTTTCCCAGAAGAATAACTTTTAAATCAAAGTTTATCATAGTTTTTAATTAACTAACCCAAAACAGCCCGCGGTGTTACTACGACGGCGTATATCCGGTTTACGGTGTTTTTCGTGTTTTCCGGTTTTAAATCATTAAGTTAGCATATCATATAGATATAGAACATGTGTTTAGTTGATTTTAAAAGTGAAGTTAGAAGGATTAACTTTTGTTTGCGAACAAGTTTAGAATTAACTAAACTATGATCTAGTGATTTCAAGTTTAAACCTTCGAATAAACCTAATGGAAATAAGAAAAATAGATCTAGCTTCAAAGGATCCTTGGATGGCTTGAAAGTTCTTGAAGCAGAATCATGACACGAAAACAAGTTCAAGTAAGATTTCCACTCGAAATAAGATTGTTATAGTTATAGAAATTGAATCAAAGTTTGAATATGAGTATTACCTTGTATTAGAAAGATATCTTACTGTAAATAAGAAAGATTCCTTGAGGTTGAATGATAACTTTACAAGATTGGAAGTAAGCTAGCAAACTTGGAAGTGTTCTTGATTTTATGAAACTAGAACTTATAGAATTTATGAAAAACACTTAGAACTTGAAGATAGAACTTGAGAGAGAACAATTAGATGAAGAAAATTGAAGAATTAAAGTGTTTGTAGGTGTTTTTGATCGTTGGTATATGGATTAGATATAAAGGATGTGTAATTTTGTTTACTTGTAAATAAGTCATGAATGATTACTAATATTTTTGTAATTTTATGAGATATTTCATGCTAGTTGCCAAATGATGGTTCCCACATGTGTTAGGTGACTCACATGGGCTGCTAAGAGCTGATCATTGGAGTGTGTATACCAATAGTACATACATCTAAAAGCTGTATATTGTACGAGTACGAATACGGGTGCATACGAGTAGAATTGTTGATGAAACTGAACGAGGATATAATTGTACGCATTTTTGTTAAGTATAAGTATTTTGATAAGTGTCTTGAAGTCTTTCAAAAGTGTATGAAGACATATTAAAACACTACATGTATATACATTTTAACTGAGTCGTTAAGTCATCGTTAGTCGTTACATGTAAATGTTGATTTGAAACCTTTAAGTTAACGAACTTGTTAAATGTTGTTAACCCAATGTTTATTATATCTAATGAGATGTTAAATTATTATATTATCATGATATTATGATATATTAATATATCTTAATATGATATATATACATTTAAATGTCGTTACAACGATAATCGTTACATATATGTCTCGTTACGAAATCCTTAAGTTAGTAGTCTTATTTTTACATATGTAGTTCATTGTTAATATACATAATGACATGTTTACTTATCATTTATCATGATTAAACATAGTGTAACAATATCTTAATATGATTCATATGTAATTAGTAAGACGTTGTTATAACGATAATCGTTATATATATCGTTTCGAGTTTCTTAATTCAATAAACACAATTTTATGTATATAACTCATTGTTAAAATACCTAATGAGATACTTACTTATCATAATATCATGTTAACTATATATATAATCATATATATGTCATCATATAGTTTTTACAAGTTTTAACGTTCGTGAATCACCGGTCAACTTGGATGGTCAATTGTCTATATGGAACCTATTTCAATTAATCAAGTCTTAACAAGTTTGATTTATTAACATGTTGGAAACACTTAATCATGTAAATATCTATTTCATTTAATATATATAAAAATGGAAAAGTTCGGGTCACTACACAGACCATCAAGGTTTCATCATCAATAACCACCTTAAACCATCATCAAATCGTTGAGCCTTCTTCGATCACCATCTACTATAATCACCTCACCACCAAAGACCATCGATCAACCATCTTCCATTTGGTTTGAAGCATAACCGAACCATCACCTCTTTCTTCTCCTTTGAACAACCATAAACCAACCTGTGACTGCTATAACTTCAATGATCTTCTGTTTAGATCAAGTAGTAGTTTCTGCTACTATTGTTTCCTTGCTTCTGTTACTCGTATACAACCGGAACCTACAATCCACCTGCAATTGTTTTGAAGACACCACCTGCAATTCCATCGAAAGCGGCTGCACACTTAATGTTTTTCTGTACCTGTTGAAACGATGTAAAGGTGATGATAACCGAAGTTTGATGATGATAAAAATCGAAATGATGAGCTGTAATATTGAAGAATAATGGAGCAGATGAATATCGAGTGATAAATCTTCTTTATTATTATGGCCGACAAATTCGAATGTGTTTACACAATTTTCTTGGGTAACTTGCAATATAAAACTTTGGTTGCCATAAGTCCTGGCCTACCAAGTGAACGTTCGATCATACTTATTATTTGTTTCCTTTTGTCGAAGACCCCACCCCCACTAACTTTTCGTTCACCTCTTTCCTGTTTCAAATAATACGAAACCAGATTATAAGTTGTAGACTGCCATTCCTATTTCTTTTCCTTTGGGCCGATATGTTTTGTGTAGTGGGCCATAAAACCTTTGTGTTGTTGGGTTGATTGATTTGTGGGCCGAATGATATTGATGAACCGTATGATCAAGTGCTGCTACGGATGCTGTTTCTTTTGCTCCTTTTAAAACAACCCATCGAAACTCATTGGTGAAGTTATGATGATAGAAGATGTTAAGAAGATGATGATAAGGTTGAACGTAATGAATGATGATATTACGAAATAGGAATGATGATGATGATGAGATGCAATACGACGATGGTGATAATGATGATAATGATTATGATATTAGATGATGATAATTATGATGATAGCAGCAATAATACATGATAATAGATGTTAAAATTCACTGTTATGAATTACGTATGTACCTTGGCCGATTGATTTTATTTTTGGGGGAAGAAGATGAAATTAACACAGTAGATTACGGGTTAAACAATTTAAGAATGAGATTAAAACAAATAAACAAACACAGCTGAGTGGTTAAGGAGGGTACGGGTTATCGAGAGGTCTCGGGTTCGAATCCCGTCATAGACAATTCTTTTTAGTGAAGCTTTTAAAAAGGGTATACACTTTTATATTTTCACATTTATTATTATTAATATTATTATTATTATTATTATTATGTATTAAATATTATTATCAAAAATTATTATTTTCAGTATCATTATTAACATTAATATTATTATTATTATTATTTTATCATTATTATTATGATTTTATTTATTATTATCATTAAGAGTATCAGAAAAATTATCATATTATGAAAAGTATCATATTACCAAAAATTATTATTTTTATTATTATCATTGTTAGTAGTATCATTATTTTTACTATTATAAGTATTATTATTTTATTATTATTATTATTAATATCATTATTATCATAACGAATAAACATTTCTATATATATATATATATATATATATATATATATATATATATATATATATATATATATATATATATTATAAGATATCAATATAACTATGTATGAAAACATTAATATATTATAGTATATAATATATAAAAATAAATATATTCAAATTAGTAATTAATATAACTTAAAACTTAGTTGTTCGATTATAAATATGTGTTAATATACATATACTTGATATAGGTTCGTGAATCCGAGGCCAACCTTGCATTGTTCAATGTTGTTATATGTATTTTTACTACAAAATACAATAGGTGAGTTTCATTACTCCCTTTTTAAATGCTTTTGCAATATATATTTTTGGGACTGAGAATACATGCGCTACTTTTATAAATGTTTTACGAAATAGACACAAGTAATCGAAACTACATTATATGGTTGAATGATCAAAGCTGAATATGCCCATTTTGTTTGGTAACCTAAGAATTAGTAAACCAGTCTACTAATTGACGCGAATCCTAAAGATAGATCTATTGGGCCTAACGAACCCCATCCAAAGTACCGGATGCTTTAGTACTTCGATGTTGTTTTATCATGTCCGAAGGATTTCCTGGAATGATAGGAGATATTCTTATATGCATCTTGTTAATGTCGGTTACCATGTGTTCAATCCATATGAATGATATTTTTGTCTCTATGCATGGGACGTATATTTATGAGAAATGAAAATGAAAATCTTGTGGTCTATTAAAATGATAGAAATGATCGATTATGATAAACTAATGAACTCACCAACCTTTTGGTTGACACTTGAAAGCATGTTTATTCTCAGGTACAAAAGAAATCTTCCGTTGTGCATTTGCTCATTTTAGAGACATTACTTGGAGTCATTCATGACATATTTCAAAAGACGTTGCATTCGAGTCGTCGAGTTCATCAAGATTATTATCAAGTCATTTATTAGTTTAGATATATTATGAAATGGTATGCATGCCGTTAACTTTCAATGTATTAAAAGTTTGTCTTTTTAAAAATGAATGCAATGTTTGTAAAATGTATCATATAGAGGTCAAGTACCTCGCAATGAAATCAACTATTGTGAATTTTTTAAAAACGATCGCTCCAAATCCATATGGACGAACACGTCATTCATCGATTTCATTGCGAGGTATTTGACCTCTATATGATATGTTTTGTAAACATTGCATTCTTTTGAAAAGGCACACCATAAATGAATATTTAAATCAAAGGTTTTCAACATCTGATGATTTCTACATATAGACAATCACCGTAAATAATAGTTTACAATAGTAATTCCGTTGACAATGTAGTCAAAATAAGATACATGGTGATGATTTGGTGAATGCAATGTTTCCTTGATAAATTTGCATGTAAGACTCCATGCACACAGCTTGTGTAACATATAAGCAAACAGCAGAAGACTTCTAGGGAACCTGAGAATAAACATGCTAACAAGTGTCAACACAAAGGTTGGTGAGTTCATAGTTTTAGTGTTTCGCATAATCTGTATATAAAGGTGGATCACAAGATTTCAGTTATTTCATCCAGAAACGTTTATCAATAGATTCTACATAACAGAGCACCCTGGTAACTAAGCTTTAACGTTATAATGATAAATACCCCATTCGTTTTAATACACGCAAACCAACGTGTCCTAAACTCAAATAACACACGTCCGTTAAAAGGCTAGCGCTCTAGCTCAGACGAGGATGTCAAGCCCTATGGATCCATATACTGTTATTCGCGCCCACCAGTCCATATCCTATGTACTAGCAGCTACTAGTTACCAAAGCTAAGGGATTTTCGGTTCAAACTCAGTGTAGAATTAAGTATGTACTTGTATCCATTGCGTTTAAAATAAATTGCATGTATTCTCAGCCCAAAAATATATATTGCAAAAGCAATTAAAAAAGGAGCAATGAAACTCACCTTAGCAACACATAAGGTCATTCATCAAAAAGTGACCGTAACTCGGAATGCAAGATTAACCGTAGATCTCAACCTAGAGAACATATGTTGGTCAATACATGTCTAATAAACTAGGTTGGGTTATAGTGTATCACAATCCTAATGCTCGAGATCGACATACAAAAGTTATCAAAAGTCATTTCAAAAAGTCAATTTTGACAATTGTTCAACAAAACGAGACGTGCCTTATATAAGGATTCATTTACTTGGCTAGTAGTATTTTATCAATCTCATAAACAGGTTGTTTAAATATTAATTGCAGATTCAAAAGCAATTCCAATTAACATCAATTATAATTCAGTTGACCATATCTTTTGATTCGTTCTTCGAAATTACGAGATTTCTAAATGAAAAGTTATTGATTTTTCGCCAGCTTTCCGAAAACATGTATATCATATACCTTTTACCAGTAATATATGTATTTAATTCGTGATTCATTATAAACTGTTTAACAATGAAATTTAGCATACAAGCATGTATAAATATATACTCGAGCACTAGACATGTATACACTATTAATATATAAAAGATAAGATATAAATGCTCACGTATCAATATTGAGATTCAATATTGCAGGAAAGTACGTAGACGCAACAGAGATGATAAATACTAGGTTTGACTTGCGAACAATACCCATGAACATTACCCATAACCTCCATAGCTATAACCCATAATTTCCTTAGTTCTATCCCGTTTGAAGCTTGTTTTGAAAGTGACACGCTCATGACCTCGTCTTAATATTTTATGTATAATATTACTAAAAATATTAAGATTAATAATAATAATAATCTTAATAATATAATAATAATAATAATAATAATAATAATAATAATAATAATAATAATAATAAATAAATAAATAAATAAATACTTAGGAGTAATATGTGTAAAAAAACATGCGCAAGAAACCTGGTATTTATAGCCATAATTCCTGATTCTGATGCCCATGCGATCGCATGGGTTTTATGCCTATTTCTCATGTGATCGCATGGCCGTCAGATCCAGAACACATATTTTTTGTTTTCTTGTTTGTCGACATAATTAAATATAATATATATAATATATATAATTTAAATAATTAATTATATATTATATTAAATTCATGTGCATAGTTGACTTGTAATTTTCATTCCGATGACTCGTACGTTGTCACTCGACTTATGTCCCGGTTCCGGTTTCTCGAACGCATTTTCGTACGCTTAGAAAACTCGCAATTTAAGTTTTGTGACTCGTACTTTTGTCAAAATATAGTCTTAAATTATCAATAAACTATATCATTCAAAGTGTATCTTAAACTATGGAGTGTTTTGGTCATTTACTTCTATAAATCATTGTCGCACTATTTGTTAATATATATATAATAACAAATCGTTTTATGACCAAGTTAATATATATTTTCAACATTCATAAACACGTTTTAAATATACGTCGTAAGTTATTCATACAATTAATATTCCAACTTATCATATATATTCAAATAAATATTTAAACCAATAAGTTTAATGTACGGTATCAAAAAAAATTAATACATTGTTACGTTTTCAAGTTATAGTATATATATATGTATTTATATACATATAATTGTTCGCGAATCGTCGAGAACAACCGAAAGGTATTTGAATATATGAAAATAGTTCAAAAATTTTGAGATTCAGTTTTACAGACTTTGTTTATCGTGTCGAAAATGTTACTCATACAAAGATTAAGTTTAAATTTGGTCAAAAATTTCCGGGTCATCACAGTACCTACCCGTTAAAGAAATTTCGTCCCGAAATTTGAGTGAGGTTGTCATGACTAATAATAAAAATGTTTTCATGCCGTATATGTGTTGATAAATAGAGTTTTATCACCGTTGAATAATATGGATAAAACAATCCGATTATTCGAAGCGTATGAGAGAAATTATCGTAAAAGAGTGAAATGGAGAATAGAGATTCGTCTTAACTCTTGACGTATTAACGTTTGATTTCCGTAATTTAAGGAATAGAAAATCTTCATAATCTAAATAAGATTTGATTCTTCGAAATTTAAGGAAATTAAGATTTCTTTTGATTAAATGCGTAATTTGCCTCGATCGCTATGTTTGATGTTTCGCTATAAATTGACCTCTTCCGTTTCATTATTTTCATCACTCTTACATCTTCTTCCTCATTTCCTATTTTCAAAAGATTGTAAAAATGCTTCATCCAGTTCTGATTCTTGATATACTCCTAACTTTCATATCTGTCATTCTTCTTTTTCATCTACCACCGGAGGAAGTTATTTTCTTCTACCATTACCTTGGGGTTATAGTGTTTTTCATTCTCCCGTGGCTTTATATTGCTATACGCATTGATATACACGGTTTGTAATTTCTGGGTGGTTGTTGGGTTTTATATCTTCCCTTATATTTCGATGTCTCTGCTTCTGTCTTTCCATAATCATTAACATCCACAGTTAATACTCTCTCCAATATACTGTGATTTATATATACTCCCATTGATATTTTGAAGCTTCATGCTTTTGTTTTATCTTCCCGACTTTAAATCAAGCGAATAATGGTCCAGAATTCGTAGGTATGAATTTCGGAATGAACATAATTAATGTTCTAAAAAAACGGTAATAGCACAATCTGACTTGTCAAATTACCAGAATACCTCGAAAAAGACCGAATCATTAAGAAAATATTTTCTTGATAGTTTAGAGGTTAAATAGAATGAAAGAGTTATGTAACATGGTTTATAATGAGGGTATGATCTGTGAACCTTTATCACGTTCCATTAGAAACTCAGCATGACTTACTGTAATATAATCACGTTGATCAAGTGTCATTATATTATACTAACTCATGCTTCAGTTCTCAACACCACTTCAAAAATATTCATATTTTAAACTCGAAGGTTTCAGAATTTAGAAACTAAAATAGTTTCTTTTATGATGTTACACAGATATCGCAAGGAGAAAATTGATTTCTGATGAGAATGATTATGGAATTATCTCCAGAAATATGGAGGATATTTATAATGAAAGATACGATGATATCTTAGAATTTCTAATATCAGAGGATGATGAAGAATATTGTCCGCAAGGGTTTAGATTCGGAAGCAAGGTATTCATTAATGGCTTCAGCAGATACTGAATAATTTGGATTCTTTGAAGGCAGGTTTAGTCTTTGTGATTTATCCACAGCCTCCTTCATACTTTGCTCAATCCGTTTTCCAGTTTCAAACCTTCTCTTTTTCTGAGCTTTTCCAACACACTATTCTTTATCATCACTTTTGGCTGTTAAGGTCGTTTACAGTTTTTGCTGCTTCATCAGCATTCAAAGTTATCATAACCGAATCGTTGGTTATCAATCCGAGGTGTTTTCAAAAGTTTGAAGGGTTTGCATGAAGATTGTAATTGTCAAGATACATATGATGTTCTAGAATTTTGAACGATACAATTTTTTTTTCTTTTTTTTTCTGGGTTTATGAATAGAAGTGATGTTCTAGCACAGTTTTGAAGTCAAAGTATAGCATTTGAAATATGTAAGAATCTAAGAGTGATGTTTTCTGTTAAATCATGGCTTGGATTCTGATTTTTCAAAATTAGAATATGTAATTGAATTTGTATGGAAACGATTGTATATCGCTGTGAGCATAGTTAATAATTTTTGAATCAAAGTTGAAGAATGTACAGTATAAAATATTAATTGTGAACTTATATATTTTCTGAGTATTACCTACCCGTTAAAGATTTCACAATTAATACTTTGTACAAAAGAATTTTTTTATTACCGTTTTTATGAAAATATATGTATGTATATTTTCTTCAGATGTAATACAGATTTGATGAGTTAATATCATATTAAGCTCATTTGATTTTTGAATTGAATGAATAATCTCTAAAACATTAAGGATTACATAATCTTCGCGGAGTATTTCACTAATAAAATCAATACTTCATTATTTATTCTTATTCCTCGGTGAAGGATGTTGATGCTCGTGGAATTCTTATGAACTTCATAAGATATAAATGATGTTTTTTAGAAAGTTTCAAGTACATCGAAGATAAAAGTGTAAAATCAAACATGTAATTGATTAATACACTAAGTTCATTATGAAATGGAATTCATTGAGTTGAAACAGATATTTGTAGTTAACGATGGTTAAGTTGTTAACGAAGGATGTACATTATAGCATATTAGTAATATGAATTAACTGAGTAGTATCTACCCCTTAAAATTCACACGTAATAGCTTAGTACGAAAAGATTCATGATGGTTTTAAAATTTATATATATAAGATATACATATAAATTCTTTATATGAATTGAGTTATTACTTCATAACTCATTGATACAATATACTCGTTGTTGACTTGTAATGATGTCCACGGTGCTTTCTTGAACTGACGGAGCTTGTGATGTTAGAGGTGCTACTGATTCTAACGATGTTGATAGCACTGACTGTACTGGTGAGGCTAAGGATACTGTTGATGTTGTTGGTAAAACAAGTCTAGCTTGTATCTTACACCATTCAGATAAGGGTTTCTACTCTATCTGATTTAGGGTTAAGGCTAGAATAGATAATCTCTAAACTTTAGAAATTACATAATTGCCGTAGAATGTTTCTCCGATGAAGTTATGAATCCATACTTCATCGTTTATCGTTGCTGGTACTTCTTGGTACCTATGGTGCGTATGATGTTGATATCCGAGGTACAAATTGTGATGTTGAGGCGTGTGATGCGGATGTGGTTGTTGGTGGTGGTAATGATCATGTTGGTGTGAAGACCCGTCCTAATCTATCCGGACGAAGTCCATATCGATTATAAACGATTTACAACAGTTGATTACATCGCGAGGTACTTGACCTCTATATGATACATTTTTACCAACATTGCATTCGTTTTTGAAAAGACAATCTTTCATTACATCGAAAGTTGACAACATGCATACCATTTCGTAATATATCTTACTATAATAGACTTAATAATAATCTTGATGAACTCAACGGCTCGAATGCAATGTCTTTTGAAATATGTCATGAATGACTCCAAGTAATATCTCTAAAATGAGCTAATGCACAGCGGAAGATTTCTTTCGTACCTGAGAATAAACATGCTTTAAAGTGTCAACCAAAAGGTTGGTGAGTTCATTAGTTTAACATAAATAATCATTTCCATCATTTTAATAGACCACAAGATTTCGTTTCCATTTCTCGCAAATATACGTTCCATGCATAGAGACAAAAATATCATTCATATGGATTGAACACCTGGTAATCGACATTCACAATATGCATATAAGAATATCCCCATCATTCCGGGATCCTTCTTCGGACATGATATAAATTTCGAAGTACTAAAGCATCCGGTACTTTGGATGGGGCTTGTTGGGCCCGATAGATCTATATCTAGGATTCGCGTCAATTAAGGTGTCTGTTCCCTAATTCTTAGATTACCAGACTAAAAAGGGGAATATTCGGTTTAATAATCCAGCCATAGAATGTAGTTTTAAGTACTTGTGTCTATTTCGTCAAACATTTATAAAAACAGCGCATGTATTCTCAGTCCCAAAAATATATATTGTAAAAGCATTTAAAAAGGGAGTAATGAAACTCACGCATATATTTATTGTAAAACAGTTGATAAAGCATTTGCATGTATTCTCAGTCTCAAAAATGTAAAGAGTAAAAGGGAATCAAATGAAACTCACCTAATGTATTTTGTAGTAAAAATACATATGACTATATTGAACAATGCAGGGTTGGCCTCGGATTCACGAACCTATATCATTTGTATAATTATTAAAATATATAATGGAATCACATAATTTCATTTATTAGTATTTGTTATTTATATATTTTAGTTATATAGAATTTATTCTAAAATCCATTAAAACATTAACTTATATTATATCTTACTTTCTATGCTATATAGAATTATTTTGTATATATATTTAAAATGATTAATATTTATATATTTAGTTCTATCAATATATCTATATATTTACTATGATCAGTATTTAAAATCATTAGTTGGTTATAGGTAAGTATTTATATAAATATTAATAATATATTTGATATATTGTTTATGAAATATTAATGTACTTTTAGTATATGTAAAAAGTATATTTTATGTATAAAATATTTACCTTTTTAAAAATAATAGTTTCGATATTAATGATTTACTAATAATAATATATATATATATTTTTTTTAAATGTTAATAATAATAACGATATTGTTAAAAATGATACTTTTGCTTAATAATAATCATAATAATACTATTAGTTACAAAATTGATACTAATACTAATATTAATGAAAATAATGGTATCTTGTATTATTTTCGTAATAATAATAATAATAATCCTAATCATAATAATAATACAATTATCTAGTGATAATAATAATTTTCATACTTGTATTTATATTTGTAATAATGAGAATTTTTATCATAATGCTTATTTTAGCAACAATAATATTAATAGCTAATATTCGTAATACATAATAATAATAATAGTTCTAATTCTTAATGATAATAATAACATTAATAATAAATATAATAATAACAATAATAATCATAATAACAATACTACAATAATAATAATGACAATAATAATAATAATAATAATAATAATAATAATAATAATAATAATAATAATAATAATAATAATAATAATAATAATAATAATAATAATAATAATAATAATAATTATTATTATTATTATTATTATTATACAGAATTAGATTAGAAAGTATACCCCTTTTAATAGCTTTTATAAAAAGAATGGTCCAAATGAGACTCGAACCCGCGACCTCTAGTTAACCCGAACCAACTCATAACCAACCGGCCGTTTCTGTTTTACTGGAATAAAGCCCAACTAATTTAAATATACCCCGTATTTATATTATCCTCTCTTCTTCAGCAAAACCAGTCGACCGAATTGAAATCCATCAATCATAGTACAAATACAGAATTTGTTTTAGGATATAAAAACAAAACAAAAATGATTTATTGTGGCTGGAAGTAAAAAAAAAAAATTGAAACGGCAGTAGCAGCTGAAGGAAAAAAAAAAACGTGAAGAACCCATTTAAACTCAAACATCAAAATCAAAATTTAGGATGTTTTAGATCACGATTCCTGAACGAAGTATGTTTTAAAACCTTGTTAAAATCTTTATAAATCTTCAATTTTAACAAAAACAATAACAAGAACTTCAATTTGATCTTAGAATCACGTTTGACTTTTTATTTCATAAACTTTGACCTTCAAATTCGAAATCAAGAGAGGAAATTGAGACTAGAAAACTTACAGAAAGTATAAATAGATCATTCCTAATAACTCTGCGTTAATAGATTTTAAAAATTGATTCAAAATCGAGCTTTTTGTAATATGGGTTAAGAACAGAGGTCGTACCCTTTGTTTTTCTTGAATTTCTATTTTTAATTTCGAATTGCAGAGAGTGGATAGCTGTATTATTAATTGAACGTGTTACAGTAGTACATATATTCGATCAGGTTTTGTTTTGTATTGAATAATGGTCGACAATTTTTGTAACTCAGAAACAGAAGGGAAAGACAAATACGAACAGGTTAAAAAAACTGATTCCTTTAGTACCAATCAAGATTTGATTAACAGCTAATTAATTTAAAGGTGATTATGATATCAACAGATTACGTACTAACCATAAATATACATATAACCGTATATATATAAAAATATCTGAATTTTTAATTGTATTACATACATATATGTATTTATGTATATGTGATCTTATATATCTATTTATATATCTGTATATATATATTTATATATATAAATATATAACTGAAATTTATATATATATATATATATATATATATATATATATATATATATATATATATATATATATATATATATATATATATATATATCGACTATGTATATATAGGTATATTAATTGTATAAGAAAACATAATTTTATTTATTATACAAATATTATCATTAAATATTTATTTGTACCAATAATAATAATAATAATAATAATAATAATAATAATAATAATAATAATAATAATAATAATAATAATAATAATAATAATAGTAGAAATAATAATACTGATAATAATATCAATAATGTTAATAATGTAAATCATAATAATTTTCATTAAAATTTCACTATTAGTTATAATATTAATGATATCAACAATGTTCACCATAATATTGATAATAATGGTACTATAACAACTCAGTATCTTCAATTTCATATTATAATCTTTATTAATATTTATAGTATTAGTATTTATTTTAATATTTATTTTAAGACTGAAGGTATTAGTAACAATATTAGTATAATAATTATATTTTAATTTGTAACTACATGTATATTATTAGTTATGTAATATTTCGTATTTATATATATATATATATATATATATATATATATATATATATATATATATATATATATATATATATATATATATATATATATATATATATAGTAATAGTTATGTATCGAAATCATATATATTCAAACTACTATATATATAATTATGGTGTTAATATCAAGTTTTATTGTATATAAATTATTTTACGTCTTTAATTCCAGAAACTAAATCTTATAATATTTTATTAATGTAATTCAAGTTATCATGTTATCATATATATATCTACACATATATTTATATACATTTATCTATTTATAAATGATTGTTCGTGAATCGTTGGAAACGGTCAAGGTAATTGGTTATATAAACATAGTTCCAAAATTTTCGAGACTCACCATTACAGACTTTGCTTATCGTATCAAAATCATATAAAGATTAAGTTTAAATTTAGTCAAAAATTCTCGGGTCATCACAGTACCTACCCGTTAAAGAAATTTCGTCCCGAAATTTGAGTGAGGTGGTCATGGTTAACAATAAAAATGTTTTCATGACTAAAATTGAGTTGATAAATAGAGTTTTATCATCATTGAGTAATATGAATAAAACAATTCGATTACTCGAAGAAACGAATGAGGCTATCACAAAAGAGTGAAATGAGAAATACGAGTTTCATCATAACTTTTGACTAGTCATGGTTGAATTTAGAAAATAAGGTGCGTCTTAACCTTTGACGTGGTCACGTTTGAATTCCAGAATTCAAGAGATTTAAAGAAAATCTTTGAAATCTGAGAGATTTGATTCTTCGGCGAATATGGAAATTAAAATCTCTATAATTAAATACGGTGATCTGCCTCGATTACTCTGTCTGATATTTCCATTATAAATTAAATTCTTTCGTTCCATTAGTTTTCACCACTCCTACACCTTTTTTTCAGTTCATATACCCAAAAGATTATAGTAATGCTTAATCCAGTTCTAATTCTTGTCCTTATCCTGACTATCGTATCTGTCATTCTTCTTTTTCAACTCCTACCGGATGAATCTGTTTTCTTCTACTTCGCCCTTGGGGTTATAGTGTTTTTAATTCTCCCGTGTCTTTATGTTGCGATAAACATTGATATACACGGTTTGTAATTTCCGTGTTGTTATTAGGCTTTATATTTTCTTTTATATTTCGGAGCTCCATGCTCTTGTTTTCTCTTCCCGAATCCAAGTCAAGCGAATAATGGTCCAGAATTCATATGTATGAAATTTTGAATGATCATAATATACTAAGCAGAACAATTGTAATAGCACGATTTAATTGGTTAAATTACCAGAATTACAGAAGATAGAACTATCAAGAATATATTTTCCTTGATATGTTCGGAGGTTAAGTAGAATGAAAGAGTCATGTAACATGGCACATGATGATGGTATGATCTACTGTGAACCATCATCACGTTTCATTAGAAACTCAGCATGACTTACTGTAATATAATCACGTTGATCAAGTGTCATTATATTATACTAACTCATGCATCAGTTCCCAACATTACTTCAATAATATTCATATTTTAAGCTCGAAAGTTTACCGAATATAGAAACTAACAGTTTCTATATGATGTAACACTGATAGCACGATGAGATTAATGATTTCAGATAAGAACAGTTATGAAAATATCTTCAGAAATATGGAGAATATTTATAATGAAAGATACGATGATATCTTGGAATCTCTAATATCGATGGATGATGATGAAGATTTATCCGTAAGGGTTTAGATTCGGAAGCAAGGTATTCGCTAAAGATTTTATCAGAAACAGAATCATCAAATTCTTTAAATACAGAGTTTAGTCCTTGTATTTGTCCTTGGTCTCCTTCGTGGTTAGCTCAATCCGTTTTCCAGTTCCAATTTTTCTGAGCTTTTTCAACATACTATTCTTTATCATTAAACTTCTGACGATTAAGGTCGTTTAACAGTTTCTGCTATTTCATTCAGCTTTTTCAACATTCAGAGTATTGATTTGTAGACCGAGTGCTGTTCAGAATTTCAGAATAAAAGACCATAATTCTAAAAGATAAATGTTATACATATAACTGTTGATGTAGATATGCTGTGCATTTTCAAAGTACTAATTGCTGACTCCCGATAATTGGTATGGCAATTATTGTTACAGGGTATAGATGAATACAAGATGGGGTTTCAATGAATACAATGATTTTTTGGAAAGTCCAAATTCATTGAAGTTGTTGGTAATTTTACTGCTAATGTGGTGAAATATAAACGGTTCTCCGGTAACGATGACGACGGGAAAACTTATATATCGAGGTTATAATAAGGCTAATTCGAATGAGAATTGTAGTTGATTTGTTGGAGCTGTGACAAAATTGGCTAATTTAGAGAGGTGTTGTAAAGTTATTTTTGATAATAACACGCGAAAGAAGTTAGCACAGATACGTGTTAAACGTTTACACAAGTTCTGAATGTTTTCAAGTGCATAATTATATACATCAATCTTTTCTTCCGTAGATGAAGTGCGGTTGATTCATCCTCTCAATTGAGGTGTTTTCAAGAATCATGAAAGGTTTGAACGTAAGTTATAATTGTCAAGATACAAATGGCGTTTAAGATGAAATCAAGTGGCAAACTTGAAGAATTGTTTAGTTTCATATGTTATAGTCAATATTTTAATTCATTTTAATTGTCCAATGTTGGTAGTCCACAGTTGATAGTCCACAGTTAGCAATTCAATAATTCATATACATTTTAATATATAATATTCGAATTAATTAATACGTATCGTGACCCGTATTTGTCTCAGACTCGATCACAACTCAAACTATATATACTATTGTAGAATCAACCTCAACCTTGTATAGAGAACTAGATCATTACTGCATATAGAGTGTCTATGGTGATTACAAATAATATATATATATATGCGTCGATATGATATGTCAATACCTTGTATACGTGTCCCGATATTTAAAGTGCGTAAAATAAATAACAGAAATTAAATAACGATAAATAAAGTGCGTAAAGTAATTAACAGAAATTAAATGACGATAAATAAAATTGCGAGAATGTAAATTGCGATAACTAAATTGCGATAAATAAACTGCTATAAATAAAAATGTAATCAGTTAGCTAGGAACAGTTAGCTAGGATCTTGTTAGCGTGGTTTCTTAACAAAATTTCATGTTGTTAATTAGTCTATTTCTAATCAATTTTTATTGTGTTTATTATTTCTTCATTATGCCACTTGTTGGATTCTGGTAAGTCAAAATCCAAATTTGAATGAAAATGGTTATTCTGTGGTGAACGGATTCGTATATCGGTAGATGTAAATAGGATAGTAAATGGATGTTGAATCAGATTCGAAGAATGTACAGTAAAACCTATTAAAGTGAAATCTAAATATTCCTCGGGTATTACCTACCCGTTAAAATATTTTCACCATTAACAGTTTATACGAAAGAATTTTTAATTACAATCTTTATGAAAATATACTTACAGATATATTTTCTTCAGATGTAATCATAGGTTTAATGAGTTAATATAATATTAATCTCATTTGATTTACCGTTAGAACTAGAATATATAATCTCTAAAACATTGAAGATTACATAATCGTCATGTCGAACGAAGATAAATGATGTAGAACGATTCGCAGATTGATGATTATGCTCTAGGTACATAATTAGATGTTGAGGTGTATGATGTGAACTTGAGTTATTGATAGTACTGGTATTGATGTTGGTGCTGGTGATGTTGCTGAAGCTGGTACGTTTTGCACCATATTCTCTAAATTGATTACTAGAGCGCGAAGTTCATTGACTTCTTGTATTACTCCGGGATGATTGTCGGTCGGAACGAGTGGATGAATAAGGTTTAGAATCTGGGTTATGATATAGTCGTGGCGAGATATTCGAGAAGTGAGGGTGAAAATGGTGTTACGAACAGGTTCGCCGGTAAGTGCTTCAGGTTCTTCGCCAAAAGGTGAATTCGGTTAGTGGATGGGATTGCCTTCTGCGTGTCTCCATTGATTACGTCAACTATGAATCCATCAGATGAATTGGGGATGAATGATTGGTTGATTCATTCTGGTGTCGTTGCTTCCGGAGCTTAGATGACTATCCATTCTGAATAACTATCGGGATAACTATCGGAATAGCTTTCGGAATCCGAGGGACTCGATCTAGTTGAGGGATTCATCTCGTACGATCAGATGAAGGATTTTTGATAAGAAATAGATTATAGGATGTAGATTAGTATCCTGCAATACATAATTTACATATACATATATAATACTAAAATCTCATAAGTTACGGAGGAATCTACGGAAGCTGTCAGGCAAAGATAACAATAACGGATACGCTAAGATATGAATTAGCAGATACGCTAAGATATGAATTTTGTCTATACACTTTTCATGCAATCAATGCAATAAGATGTGTCTAGACTAAGAATAATGAGCAGATAATTTACTAAGGATGATAAGCAATTGATTTCCGACTAGAAATTGATAAGTAAAACTTATAACATGCAGACACGGTCGAAGTCCAGACTCACTAATGCCTCCTAACGACTTATCAGTTAGACACACTAATGCAGACCTGGTTCGCTAAGACCTCTGCTCTGATACCAACTGTGAAGACCCGTCCTAATCCATCCGGACGAAGTCCATATCGATTATAAACGATTTACAACAGTTGATTACATCGCGAGGTACTTGACCTCTATATGATACATTTTACCAACATTGCATTCGTTTTTGAAAAAATAATCTTTCATTACATCGAAAGTTGACAACATGCATACCATTTCGTAATATATCTTACTATAATAGACTTAATAATAATCTTGATGAACTCAACGACTCGAATGCAATGTCTTTTGAAATATGTCATGAATGACTCCAAGTAATATCTCTAAAATGAGCTAATGCACAGCGGAAGATTTCTTTCGTACCTGAGAATAAACATGCTTTAAAGTGTCAACCAAAAGGTTGGTGAGTTCATTAGTTTAACATAAATAATCATTTCCATCATTTTAATAGACCACAAGATTTCGTTTCCATTTCTCGCAAATATACGTCCCATGCATAGAGACAAAAATATCATTCATATGGATTGAACACCTGGTAACCGACATTCACAATATGCATATAAGAATATCCCCATCATTCCGGGATCCTCCTTCGGACATGATATAAATTTCGAAGTACTAAAGCATCCGGTACTTTGGATGGGCTTGTTGGGCCCGATAGATCTATCTTTAGGATTCGCGTCAATTAGGGTGTCTGTTCCCTAATTCTTAGATTACCAGACTAAAAAGGGGCATATTCGGTTTAATAATCCAGCCATAGAATGTAGTTTTAAGTACTTGTGTCTATTTCGTCAAACATTTATAAAAACAGCGCATGTATTCTCAGTCCCAAAAATATATATTGTAAAAGCATTTAAAAAGGGAGTAATGAAACTCACGCATATATTTATTGTAAAACAGTTGATAAAGCATTTGCATGTATTCTCAGTCTCAAAAATGTAAAGAGTAAAAGGGAATCAAATGAAACTCACCTAATGTATTTTGTAGTAAAAATACATATGACTATATTGAACAATGCAGGGTTGGCCTCGGATTCACGAACCTATATCATTTGTATAATTATTAAAATATATAATGGAATCACATAATTTCATTTATTAGTATTTGTTATTTATATATTTTAGTTATATAGAATTTATTCTAAAATCCATTAAAACATTAACTTATATTATATCTTACTTTCTATGCTATATAGAATTATTTTGTATATATATTTAAAATGATTAATATTTATATATTTAGTTGTATCAATATATCTATATATTTACTATGATCAGTATTTAAAATCATTAGTTGGTTATAGGTAAGTATTTATATAAATATTAATAATATATTTGATATATTGTTTATGAAATATTAATGTACTTTTAGTATATGTAAAAAGTATATTTTATGTATAAAATATTTACCTTTTTAAAAATAATAGTTTCGATATTAATGATTTACTAATAATAATATATATATATTTTTTTTTAAATGTTAATAATAATAAAGATATTGTTAAAAATGATACTTTTGCTTAATAATAATAATAATAATAATAATAATAATCATAATAATACTATTAGTTACAAAATTGATACTAATACTAATATTAATGAAAATAATGGTATCTTGTATTATTTTCGTAATAATAATAATAATAATCCTAATCATAATAATAATACAATTATCTAGTGATAATAATAATTTTCATACTTGTATTTATATTTGTAATAATGAGAATTTTTATCATAATGCTTATTTTAGCAACAATAATATTAATAGCTAATATTCGTAATACATAATAATAATAATAGTTCTAATTCTTAATGATAATAATAACATTAATAATAAATATAATAATAACAATAATAATCATAATAACAATACTACAATAATAATAATGACAATAATAATAATAATAATAATAATAATAATAATAATAATAATAATAATAATAATAATAATAATAATAATAATTATTATACAGAATTAGATTAGAAAGTATACCCCATTTAATAGCTTTTATAAAAAGAATGGTCCAAACGAGACTCGAACCCGCGACCTCTAGTTAACCCGAGCCAACTCATAACCAACCGGCCATTTCTGTTTTGCTGGAATAAAGCCCAACTAATTTAAATATACCCCGTATTTATATTATCCTCTCTTCTTCAGCAAAACCAGTAGACCGAATTGAAATCCATCAATCATAGTACAAATACAGAATTTTTTTAGGATATAAAAACTAAACAAAAATGATTTATTGTGGCTGGAAGTAAAAAACAAAATTGAAACGGCAGTAGCAGCTGAAGGAAAAAAAAACGTGAAGAACCCATTTAAACTCAAACATCAAAATCAAAATTTAGGATGTTTTAGATCACGATTCCTGAACGAAGTATGTTTTAAAACCTTGTTAAAATCTTTATAAATCTTCAATTTTAACAGAAACAATAACAAGAACTTCAATTTGATCTTAGAATCACGTTTGACTTTTTATTTCATAAAATTTGACCTTCAAATTCTAAATTAAGAGAGGAAATTGAGACTAGAAAACTTACAGAAAGTATAAATAGATCATTCCTAATAACTCTGCGTTAATAGATTTTAAAAATTGATTCAAAATTGAGCTTTTTGTAATATGGGTTAAGAACAGAGGTCGTACCCTTTGTTTTTCTTGAATTTCTGTTTTTAATTTTGAATTGCAGAGAGTGGATAGCTGTACTATTAATTGAACGTGTTACAGTAGTACATATATTCGATCAGGTTTTCTTTTGTATTGAATAATGGTCGACAATTTTTGTAACATTAGAAACAGAAGGGAAAGACAAATAAGAACAGGTTAAAAAAACTGATTCCTTTAGTACCAATCAAGATTTGATTAACAGCTAATTAATTTAAAGGTGATTATGATATCAACAGATTACGTACTAACCATAAATATACATATAACCGTATATATATAAAAATAGCTAAATTTTTAATTGTATTACATACATATATGTATTTATGTATATGTGATCTTATATATCTGTATATATATATTTATATATATAAATATATAACTGAAATTTATATATATATATATATATATATATATATATATATATATATATATATATCTGTATTTATATAACTGTATTTGTATATCTATATATATCGACTATGTATATATAGGTATATTAATTGTATAAGAAAACATAATTTTATTTATTATACAAATATTATCATTAAATATTTATTTGTACCAATAATAATAATAATAATAATAATAATAATAATAATAATAATAATAATAGAAATAATAATACTGATAATAATATCAATAATGTTAATAATGTAAATCATAATAATTTTCATTAAAATTTCACTATTAGTTATAATATTAATGATATCAACAATGTTCACCATAATATTGATAATAATGGTACTATAACAACTCAGTATCTTCAATTTCATATTATAATCTTTATTAATATTTATAGTATTAGTATTTATTTTAATATTTATTTTAAGACTGAAGGTATTAGTAACAATATTAGTATAATAATTATATTTTAATTTGTAACTACATGTATATTATTAGTTATGTAATATTTCGTATTTATATACATTATATATTTAATATTTATATAATTTAATAATATATATATATATATATATATATATATATATATATATATATATATATATATATATATATAGTAATAGTTATGTATCGAAATTATATATATTCAAACTACTATATATATAATTATGGTGTTAATATCAAGTTTTATTGTATATAAATTATTTTACGTCTTTAATTCCAGAAACTAAATCTTATAATATTTTATTAATGTAATTCAAGTTATCATGTTATCATATATATCTACACATATATTTATATACATTTATCTATTTATAAATGATTGTTCATGAATCGTTGGAAACGGTCAAGGTAATTGGTTATATAAACATAGTTCCAAAATTTTCGAGACTCACCATTACAGACTTTGCTTATCGTATCAAAATCATATAAAGATTAAGTTTAAATTTAGTCGGAAATTCCCGGGTCATCACAGTTGGTGTGGATGATGGTGGTACCGGTTATACTGCGGGTGCTGCTGCTGGTGTTCGTAACCCTTGCACCATATTCTCCAAAGCCACTACCCGAGCACGAAGCTCGTTGACTTCTTCTATTATACCGGGATGATCGGTGGTTTGGACGATCGGATAAATAAGATTTATTATATGGGATAGTATATAATCATGATGAGATACTCTGGAAATGAGAGAGAAAATAGTATTACGAATAGGTTCGCCGGTAAGTGCTTCAGGTTCTTCGCCAAGAGGTGAATGTGGTGGATGGAAGGGATCACCTTCTTCTTGTCACCAATGATTAAGTAGGCTACGAACCCATCCCCAATTCATCCAGAATAGGTGATGCTAATTGGTTGATCCATTCCGGTTACACTTTCTTCAGAGTTCAGGTGAATATCCATATCGGAATATGTGACGACCCGAAAATTTCTGACCAAATTTAAACTTTAATCTTTATATTATTCCGACATGATAAGCAAAGTTTGTTAAGTTAAATCTCAAGGATTTTAAACTATGTTTATACATTCATTTAAACCTCGACCAAATTCCAATGATTCACGAACCATTAAATGAACATATATGAATATGTATGTATATGTGTATATGTTATAAATTGAAAATGTCAACAAAGTATTTAAATGTATAATGCTTTATATGAACGTATTTATTTCAATATGATTATCGATGAAATAAAAAAAATATATTAAATGATTGAATTATCAGAAACATTGAATTATGATTACAAGTCTCTGTTGAGAGGTCCACTATGATTTGAGAAAATCTATTCCTCTTAATGATATTCGGAATAATTTGTAAAGCTATTTATAAATAAAAATAAAAAGTGTCATTTACGAAAGTTAGACAAAAGCTAGTGGAAAATTGGTTTTCATAATATTCTATTAATCTATTTTCAAACGTACAAAAACATTTTCAGTTTAAAAAGAACTTTATTATTAAAACGTATATAACTTTTATAAATATCTAGAATCACTTTTGACAACTCATTACTTAACCAGTATAATAAATATAACGATATTTATATTTTATTTCATTAAATATATATAACGATTTAAATTAATATTATATATATTTATACGCGTATTATACATACATAGTTTTTATACTTTTACTATACTTTAACTTTACCTTTACTTTACTTTTACTTTACTTTAACTTTAATAATTCACTTTAATAATTCATACTTTAATAATTCACTTTAATAATTCATACTTTAATAATTCACTTTAATAATTCATACTTTAATAATTCACTTTAATAATTCAAAAATCTATTATAAATAGAATTCAATAGGTTTCATTATTTCATAGAAATTTGAAAATATATTTCTCTAAATTCTCTCAATCGATTTACATATATATATATATATATATATATATATATATATATATATATATATATATATATATATATATATATATATATATATATATATATATTTGCTCTGTATTATTTCAAGATATTATTAGTATACATAAAATATTACGACGGAGTGATGTCCGAGTGATTTCAAAATAGTTTTTTGAATGAGTCGAAGCTAAGGAAATTATGGGTTATAGCTATGGAGGTGATGGGTATGGTTCATGGGTATGCTCGTGAGGTCAATCTAGTGTTTATCATCTCCGTTGCGTCTACGTACTGTCCTGCAATATTGAATCTCAATATTGATACGTGAGCACTCATAACTTAACTTTTATATATCAATAGTGTATCCTTGACTAGTGCTCGAGTATATAGGATTATGCATGCTTGTACATTCGATATTGTCCTTAGATAGGTTTGTTGAATCCTGAATTAGATACATATGCTACTGAGATAGGGTATATGATATGCATGTCATTGGAAAGCTAGCAAAAAATTAAGAACTTTTCATTTAGATATCGAATGGTTTCGATGAACGGATTAGAAGTTATAGTCAACTGAATTTTAGTATTATTGTTAAAATGATTATTATTACTATCGTCGTTATTATTTTAATAAAAATATCATTGTTATTATAAAATATCATTATTACTATTATGTTAGTATTATCATTTTATCATAATACCATTTTTAGTAAATATAAATATTGTTATAGAATAATAATAATTATTATTACAAAATAATACAACTTGTACTTATTATTATTATGATCAATATTATTTTATCAAATAAATAGGGGATACAAAGATATTTTTCACCACGCGTAATATAATTACATTAATAATACTTACCACTATAGTTTTACGATATTAAGTGAATTTTATAAATTTTACTACTTAAGATATATAAAAGTATATTTTATTATATATAAACGTTAATATAAATTTTTATTAATAAATGACTTTTATTATTATAAAATCTAATAAATATATTTAAATATATAAAACGACTATAGTTAAGTTATATAATAAATACGTATAAATTTTAGAAGTCATTTTGAGTCAAGTTGACTTTTGTTGACTTTTGCATATTAGTCTCGAGCATTAGGATTGTGGTACACTATGACTTGACCAAAAATTGTTAGACAAATATTGACCAACATATAAATATATATAATTAATATAGGTTCGTGAATCCGAGGCCAACCTTGCACTTGTTAAATGACGTTATATGTATTTTTACTACGAAATACAGTATGGTGAGTTTCATTACTCCCTTTTTATATATATATTTTGGCTGAGAATACATACGCTGTTTTATAAATGTTTTACGAAATAGGCACAAGTACTAAAACTAATTCTATGTGGGTTTAAACCAGAAATATACCCTTAGCTTGATAACATTAAACTACTTGTCTATGTACGGTAGGCGCGAATCCTAAAGATAGATCTATTGGGCCTGACAAACCCCATCCTGACTATGGGATGCTTTAGTACTTCGAGGTTATTTTAAACACACCTGATCTGGTGTACTTCAGAGGGTAAAACATGAACGTTAAGGCTTGTTACCGGGTGCCTACAACTTATAGAATACTTTTATACACTTGCGAGTGTACATATATTTATAAACGAAAATCTTGTGGTCTATTAATATATTGAAATGATTGTTATGATAAACCTATGAACTCACCAACCTTTTGGTTGACACTTTAAAGCATGTTTATTCTCAGGTATTAAAGAAATCTTCCGATGTGCATTAGCTCATTTTAAGGATATTACTTGGAGTCATTCATGGCATATTTTGAAAGACGTTGCATTCGAGTCATTAAGTTCATCAAGATTATTATTATGTCAATTATAGTTGGATGTATTATCAAATGGTGTGCATGCCGTCAACTTTCGTTGTAAAGAAAGTTTGTCTTTTAAAAACGAATGCAATGTTTGTAAAATGTATCATATAGAGGTCAAATACCTCGCGATGTAATCAACTATTGTGAATCGTTTATAATATATATGAACGGGTCCTTTCAGTTGGTATCAGAGCGGTGGTCTTAGCGAACCAGGTCTGCATTAGTGTGTCTAACTGATAGTCGTTAGGATGCATTAGTGAGTCTGGACTTCGACCGTGTCTGCATGTCAAAATTTTTGCTTATCATTTTTGTCGGAATTGCCTGCTTATCATTCTTAGTCTAGACACGTCTTACTGCATTGATTGCATAAATAGTGTATAGACAAAATTCATATCTTAGCGTATCTGCTAATCCATATCTTAGCGTATCCGTTACTGTAAACTTTGCCTGACATATCACGTAAATTCCTCCGTAATTTATGGGATTTTGGTATTATATATACATATGTAAATTATGTATTGAAGAATACCAAATCTAAATTCTACAATCTATTTCATACCAAAAATTCTTTCCCTGATCATACAAGATGGATCCCTCAACCAGTTCGAGTTCCTCGGATTCCGACAGCTATGCCGATATGGATTTCCACATGAGCTCCGAAAGCAGCGTGACCGGAATGGATCAACCAATTAGCCATCATCTATTCTGGATGAATTGGGGATGGGTTCGTAATCTACTTAACCATTAGAGACAAGAAGAAGGTAATCCCTTTCATCCACCACATTGCCCTCTTGGCAATGAACCTGAAGCACTTACAGGCGAACCTGTCCGAAACACCATTTTCTCTCTCATTTCCAGAGTATCTCGTCATGATTATATACTACACCAAATTCTAGATCTTATTTATCCGCTCATCCGAACCGACAATCACCCCGGTGTAATAGAAGAAGTCAAAGAACTTCGCGCTCGGGTAGTGGCTTTGGAGAATATGGTGCAAAGGTTACAAACACCAGCAGCAGCACCAGCAGCATAACTAGTACCACCATCAACAACATCAACAGTACCATTACCACCACCAACAACAACCGCATCGCAAACCTCAACTTCACAATCTGTCCCACAAGCATCAACGTCATACGCCATGTAGATACCAAGGAATACCACAACGATGAAATATTGATTCATAACTTCATTGGAGAAACATTATACGGCGATTATGTAATTTCTAAAGTTTAGAAATTATCTATCCTAGCCTTAACCATAAATCAAATGAGTTTAATTTAATATTAACTCATTAAATCAATATTACATCTGAAGAAATATACACATATATATTTCCATAAAGACTGTAATAAAATTCTTTTGTACAAAATATTAATTGTGAAATTTTTTTAACGGGTAGGTAATACCCGAGAGATATATAAATTCACAATTAATATGTTACATTCTTCGAATCTGATTCAGCAAATCATCCATTATACTCCCTATTTTCACAACAATATACATTCTTTTATAGAAATCAAAACAACCATACTCATTCAAAATCTAATTACATATTCTAATTTTGAAATCTCATAATTCGATTCAAGATATAACCGAAATCACCACTCTTAGATTCCTACATCTTTCAAAACTATACTTTGACTTCAAAACTGTCCTAGAACCACATTTCTATTCATGGAACTCACAAAAATATTTGTATCATTCAAAATCTTAGAACATCATATGTATATTAACAATTACAATATGTGTTCAAACACTTCAAAATTCCTAAAGACATGCGAGATGATGATCCAACCACATATTACCCACTGTCATGCATCTGAAAAGCTCTTGAAACCAAAGTTATAGTTTAACACGTATCCGTGTCAGATCCTTTGATATTTATTACCAAATATAATTTTTCATTCTCTTTCCAAAATAGACAGTTTTGTCACAGCTCCAGCAAATCACCTTCATTTATTTATACGAATAAACCTTATTATAACAATTACCCCTTCATCATTGTTACTGGGGAACCTTTCATATCTCGCCACATTAGCAGTAAACTTATCAACAACTTCATTAACCTTCGACTTAAGCCTCTCCGAAAAGCCACTATACTTATTCATTAAAACCCCATCATGTACTCACCTACATCCTGTAACAATAATTGTCACACCAACTACTGGGAATTAGCAATCTGTATTTTGAATTTCGCGACAATTTTACGTCAAAAGTTATACATATAACGTGTATCTCCTAGACTTACATACTTCGAATGTGAATTTTCTGAAAAACATCCCAAAATATGAACTAGTTCTCCGAAATTGGAAAAATGCTGATGAAGCAGCAAAAACTGTAAACGACTTTAACAGTCAAAAGTTTGATGATAAAGAATAGTATGGTGGTAAAGTTGAGAAAAAGAGAAGGTTTGAAACTGGAAAACGGATTGAGCAGACCATGAAGGAGGCTGTGGATAAATCACAAAGACTAAACCTGCCTTCAAAGGATCCAAATGATTCAGTGTCTACTGAAATCGTTAGCAAACACCTTACTTCTTATTCTAAACCTTCACAGACAAATCTTCTTCATCATCCATATTATCGTATCTTTTATTATAATATCTTCGATATTCCTGAAGATATTTTCACAACTATTCTTATCTGAAATCTTTTATCTCTTCACAATATCTGCGTTACAACATAAAAAGAAACTGTGTTAGTTTCTAAATTCTAAAAAAAAAATTTGAATTTAAAATAGGAATATTCTTGAAGAAGTGTTGGGAGCTGAAGCATGAGTTAGTATAATATAATGACACTTGATCAACGTGATTATATTACAGTAATTCATGCTGAGTTTCTAAATGGAACAAGATGATTCACAGATCATAACGTCATCATGTGCTATGTTACACGACTCTTGTATTCTCTTTGATCTCTAAATATCAAGAAAATATTTCTTGATGATTCGGCCTTTTCCGAGGTATTCTGGTAATTTGACAAGTCAAGATCGTGCCATTACAATTTTCTTCCTAGAACAATAACAATGTTCATTCCGAAATTTATATCTGCGAATTCTGGACTATTAAAAGCGGTGATTAATCGCAAGAAGAAGAAACGAAAGGACAAAGCTCCGAACTAGAAATGGGAGTATAAATCATAGCAAATAGAAGAGAGCATTAACTGTGGATGACAATGATTATAGAAGAAGCAAGGACTTTGAAATATAAGGGAAGATATAAAACCCAACAACAACCCAGAAATCACAAACCGTATATATCAATGCATATAGCAATATAAAGACACGGGAGAACTAAAAACACTATAAAACCAAGAGTATAGTAGAAGTAAATAGATTCTTCCGGAGGCAGATGAAAAAGAAGAGCGACAGATACGAAAGTGAGGAGTATATCAAGAATCAGCACTGGATGAAGCATATTGACAAATACTTTAAAATATGAGTTGAGAAGGTGTGAGTTGTAAGAAAACAAATGAGGTGGATTTATAGTGAAATATCCGACAGAGAAATCAAAATGGATTATCGCATTAATTCGAAGAGGATCATAATTTCCTTAATCGCCGAATAATCAAATCCAATATAGATTGCAAAGATTTTCATTTCGGAGATCAATCGTGATGACGTCAAAAGATACGACGAATCACTATTATCTTATTTCATTCATTTATGATAACTTCACTCACACGCTTCGAGTAATCGAATTATTTTATCCATTCTTCTTGAACATGATAAAACTCTATAATCGTTATAATAACCTTCTCATTGTTAGTCATGACGACCTCTATCAAATTTCGGGGACGAAATTTCTTTAACGAGTAGGTACTGTGACGACCCGGAAATTTCTGACCAAATTTAAACTTTAATCTTTATATTATTCCGACATGATAAGCAAAGTTTGTTAAGTTAAATCTCAAGGATTTTAAACTATGTTTATACATTCATTTAAACCTCGACCAAATTCCAATGATTCACGAACCATTAAATGAACATATATGAATATGTATGTATATGTATATATGTTATAAATTGAAAATGTCAACAAAGTATTTAAAAGTATAATGCTTTATATGGACGTATTTGTTTCAATATGATTATTGACGAAATAAAAAAAAATATATTAAATGATTGAATTATCAGAAACATTAAATTATGATTACAAGTCTCTGTTGAGAGGTCCACTAAGGAAATTATGGGTTATAGCTATGGAGGTGATGGGTATGGTTCATGGGTATGCTCGTGAGGTCAATCTAGTGTTTATCATCTCTGTTGCGTCTACGTACTGTCCTGCAATATTGAATCTCAATATTGATACGTGAGCACTCATAACTTAACTTTTATATATCAATAGTGTATCCCTGACTAGTGCTCGAGTATATAGGATTATGCATGCTTGTACATTCGATATTGTCCTTAGATAGGTTTGTTGAATCCTGAATTAGATACATATGCTACTGAGATAGGGTATATGATATGCATGTCATTGGAAAGCTAGCGAAAAATTAAGAACTTTTCATTTAGATATCGAATGGTTTTGATGAACGGATTAGAAGTTATAGTCAACTGAATTTTAGTATTATTGTTAAAATGATTATTATTACTATCGTCGTTATTATTTTAATAAAAATATCATTGTTATTATAAAATATCATTATTACTATTATGTTAGTATTATCATTTTATCATAATACCATTTTTAGTAAATATAAATATTGTTATAGAATAATAATAATTATTATTACAAAATAATACAACTTTTACTTATTATTATTATGATCAATATTATTTTATCAAATAAATAGGGGATACAAAGATATTTGTCACCACGCGTAATATAATTACATTAATAATACTTACCACTATATTTTTACGATATTAAGTGAACTTTATAAATTTTACTACTTAAGATATATAAAAGTATATTTTATTATATATAAACGTTAATATAAATTTTTATTAATAAATGACTTTTATTATTATAAAATCTAATAAATATATTTAAATATATAAAACGACTATAGTTAAGTTATATAATAAACACGTATAAATTTTAGAAGTCATTTTGAGTCAAGTTGACTTTTGTTGACTTTTGCATATTAGTCTCGAGCATTAGGATTGTGGTACACTATGACTTGACCAAAAATTGTTAGACAAATATTGACCAACATATAAATATATATAATTAATATAGGTTCGTGTATCCGAGGCCAACCTTGCACTTGTTAAATGACGTTATATGTATTTTTACTACGAAATACAGTATGCTGAGTTTCATTACTCCCTTTTTATATATATTTTTGGGCTGAGAATACATGCGCTGTTTTATAAATGTTTTACGAAATAGGCACAAGTACTAAAACTAATTCTATGTGGGTTTAAACCAGAAATATACCCTTAGCTTGGTAACATTAAACTACTTGTCTATGTACGGTAGGCGCGAATCCTAAAGATAGATCTATTGGGCCTGACAAACCCCATCCTGACTATGGGATGCTTTAGTACTTCGAGGTTATTTTAAACACACCTGATCTGGTGTACTTCAGAGGGTAAAACATGAACGTTAAGGCTTGTTACCGGGTGCCTACAACTTATAGAATACTTTTATACACTTGCGAGTGTACATATATTTATAAACGAAAATCTTGTGGTCTATTAATATATTGAAATGATTGTTATGATAAACCTATGAACTCACCAACCTTTTGGTTGATACTTTAAAGCATGTTTATTCTCAGGTATTAAAGAAATCTTCCGCTGTGCATTAGCACATTTTAAGGATATTACTTGGAGTCATTCATGGCATATTTTGAAAGGCGTTGCATTCGAGTCATTAAGTTCATCAAGATTATTATTATGTCAATTATAGTTGGATGTATTATCAAATGGTGTGCATGCCGTCAACTTTTGTTGTAAAGAAAGTTTGTCTTTTAAAAACGAATGCAATGTTTGTAAAATGTATCATATAGAGGTCAAATACCTCGCGATGTAATCAACTATTATGAATCGTTTATAATATATATGAACGGGTCCTTTCAGAATAGCTGTCGGAATTTAAGGAATTTGAACTAGATACGGGATCCATCCTGTATAATTAGAGAGATAATTTTTGATATGAAATAGATTATAGAATTTGATTGGTACTCTTCAATACATAATTTACATATGTATATATAATACCAAAATCCCGTAAATTACGGAGAAATTTTTGGAAGATGGCAGTCAAAGTTTACTGTAATAGATATGCCAAGATATGAATTTTGTCTATACACTATCTATGCAATCAATGCAATAAGACACGTTTAGACTTAAGATGATAGACAGGTAATTTCTGACCAGAAATGATAAGCAAAACTTTTAACATGCAGACACAGTCGAAGTCCAGACTTACTAATGCATCCTAACAACTATCAGTTAGACACACTTATGCAAGACCTGATTCACTAGGACCAACGCTCTGATACCAACTGTGACGATCGCTCCAAATCCATATGGACGAACACGTCATTCATCGATTTCATTGCGAGGTATTTGACCTCTATATGATATGTTTTGTAAACATTGCATTCTTTTGAAAAGGCACACCATAAATGAATATTTAAATCAAAGGTTTTCAACATCTGATGATTTCTACATATAGACAATCACCGTAAATAATAGTTTACAATAGTAATTCCGTTGACAATGTAGTCAAAATAAGATACATGGTGATGATTTGGTGAATACAATGTTTCCTTGATAAATATGCATGTAAGACTCCATGCACACAGCTTGTGTAACATATAAGCAAACAGCAGAAGACTTCTAGGGAACCTGAGAATAAACATGCTAACAAGTGTCAACACAAAGGTTGGTGAGTTCATAGTTTTAGTGTTTCGCATAATCTGTATATAAAGGTGGATCACAAGATTTCAGTTATTTCATCCAGAAACGTTTATCAATAGATTCTACATAACAGAGCACCCTGGTAACTAAGCTTTAACGTTATAATGATAAATACCCCATTCGTTTTAATACACGCAAACCAACGTGTCCTAAACTCAAATAACACACGTCCGTTAAAAGGCTAGCGCTCTAGCTCAGACGAGGATGTCAAGCCCTATGGATCCATATACTGTTATTCGCGCCCACCAGTCCATATCCTATGTACTGGCAGCTACTAGTTACCAAAGCTAAGGGATTTTCGGTTCAAACTCAGTGTAGAATTAAGTATGTACTTGTATCCATTGCGTTTAAAATAAATTGCATGTATTCTCAGCCCAAAAATATATATTGCAAAAGCAATTAAAAAAGGAGCAATGAAACTCACCTTAGCAACACATAAGGTCATTCATCAAAAAGTGACCGTAACTCGGAATGCAAGATTAACCGTAGATCTCAACCTAGAGAATATATGTTGGTCAATACATGTCTAATAAACTTGGTTGGGTTATAGTGTATCACAATCCTAATGCTCGAGATCGACATACAAAAGTTATCAAAAGTCATTTCAAAAAGTCAATTTTGACAATTGTTCAACAAAACGAGACGTTCCTTATATAAGGATTCATTTACTTGGCTAGTAGTATTTTATCAATCTCATAAACAGGTTGTTTAAATATTAATTGCAGATTCAAAAGCAATTCCAATTAACGTCAATTATAATTCAGTTGACCATATCTTTTGATTCGTTCTTCAAAATTACGCGATTTCTAAATGAAAAGTTATTGATTTTTTGCCAGCTTTCCGAAAACATGTATATCATATACCATTTACCAGTAATATATGTATTTAATTCGTGATTCATTATAAACTGTTTAATGACGAAATTTAGCATACAAGCATGTATAAATATATACTCGAGCACTAGACATGTATACACTATTAATATATAAAAGATAAGATATAAATGCTCACGTATCAATATTGAGATTCAATATTGCAGGAAAGTACGTAGACACAACAGAGATGATAAATACTAGGTTTGACTTGCGAACAATACCCATGAACATTACCCATAACCTCCATAGCTATAACCCATAATTTCCTTAGTTCTATCCCGTTTGAAGCTTGTTTTGAAAGTGACACGCTCATGACCTCGTCGTAATATTTTATGTATAATATTACTAAAAATATTAAGATTAATAATAATAATAATCTTAATAATATAATAATAATAATAATAATAATAATAATAATAATAATAATAATAATAATAATAATAATAAATAAATAAATAAATACTTAGGAGTAATATGTGTAAAAAAACATGTGCAATAAACCTGGTATTTATAGCCATAATTCCTGATTCTGATGCCCATGCGATCGCATGGGTTTTATGCCTATTTCTCATGCGATCGCATGGCCGTCAGATCCAGAACACATATTTTTTGTTTTCTTGGTTGTCGACATAATTAAATATAATATATATAATATATATAATTTAAATAATTAATTATATATTATATTAAATTCATGTGCATAGTTGACTTGTAATTTTCGTTCCGATGACTCGTACGTTGTCACTCGACTTATGTCCCGGTTCCGGTTTCACGAACGCATTTTCGTACGCTTAGAAAACTCGCAATTTACGTTTTGTGACTCGTACTTTTGTCAAAATATAGTCTTGAATTATCAATAAACTATATCATTCAAAGTGTTTCTTAAACTTTCGAGTGTTTTGGTCATTTACTTCTATAAATCATTGTCGCACTATTTGTTAATATATATATATATATAATAACAAATCGTTTTATGACCAAGTTAATATATATTTTCAACATTCATAAACACATTTTAAATATACGTCGTAAGTTATTCATACAATTAATATTCCAACTTATCATATATATTCAAATAAATATTTAAACCAATAAGTTTAATGTACGGTATTAAAAAAAATTAATACATTGTTACGTTTTCAAGTTATAGTATATATATATATATATATATATATATATATATATATATATATATATATATATATATATATATACATATAATTGTTCACGAATCATCGAGAACAACCGAAAGGTATTGGAATATATGCAAATAGTTCAAAATTTTTGAGATTCAGTTTTACAGACTTTGTTTATCGTGTCGAAAATGTTACTGATGCAAAGATTAAGTTTAAATTTGGTCAGAAATTTCCGGGTCATCACACAGGCCTTGCATTAGTGTGTCTAACTGATAGTCGTTAGGATGCATTAGTGAGTCTGGACTTCGACCGTGTCTGCATGTCAAAAGTTTTGCCTATCATTTTTGTCGGAAATCATCTGCTTATCATCCTTAGGAAATTACCTGCTCATTATTCTTAGTCTAGACACGTTTTACTGCATTGACTGCATGAATAGTGTATAGACAAAATTCATATCTTAGCGTATCTGACAATTCATATCTTAGCGTATCTGTTACTGTAGACCTTGCCTGATATCTCTCATAAATTTTTCCATAATTTAAGGGATCCTGGTACTATATATATCTATGCATATTATGCATTGAGAATACATCCAACTATCAATTGCTGCCACTAAACTCTTCATACCAAAGATACATTCTGTGATCGCGTAAGATGACCTCTACGAATCGACCACGTTCCTCTGACTCCGAAGACAGCGTGACAGGAGCACACCAACCAATCAACTACCGTGATTACTGGATAAAATGGGGGTAGGTTCGCGACATACTCACCCTATGGAGAAGGGAAGAAGGTACTCCATATCATGAACCGAATCTACCACCTAACCTTGGAGTACTAGACCCGCTCACCGGAGAACCTGTTCGCAACACCGTTTATACCCTTTTTGCAAGAATTTATCGTCTTGAGGCTACCATTAATGGAACTAGAGAAGATATCCGACCTCTACCTCACACTGATAACCAACTAGGGTTAGTAGAAGAAGTTAAAGAACTCCGACCTCGAGTGTTAACTTTAGAGAGCACGGTACACAATTTTCAAGCACCAGCAGTATCACCAACACCAGTAACATCACTAGCCTCAGCACCAACATCACTAATACCACCAACAACAACATCCGCGTCACCAGATTCGACATCTCATTCTGTACCTCGAGTATAATCATCGTTCTACATGACGTTCTACATTATTTATCTTCGTACGACATGATGATTATGTAATCTCTAATGTTTTAGAGATTATGTACTCTAATTCTAACTGAAAAGCCAATGAGTTTAATGTTATATTAACTCATTAAATCTATAATTACATCTGAAGAAAATATATATGTATATATATTTTCATAAAGATTGTGATTAAAAATTCTTTTGTACAAACTGTTAATGGTGAAAATATTTTAACGGGTAGGTAATACCCGAGGAACATTTAGATTTCACATTAATAGGTTACACTATACATTCTTCGAATTTGATTCAACGATTATTTACTATCCTATTTACAACCACCGATATACGTATCCGTTCACCAAAGAATAACTATTTTCATTCAAATTCAATTTCATATTTGGATTTTGACCTATCAGAATCCAACAAGTGGCATAATGAAGAAATAATGGACACAATAAAAATTGATTATAAACAGACTAATTAACAATATGAAATTTTGTTAAGAAACCACGCTAACAAGATCCTAGCTAACTGCTCCTAGCTAACTATTAATTCCGAATTACCTTTTAATTATCGCAATTTATTTATCGCAGTTTATTTATCGCAATTTATATTCTCGCAATTTTATTTATCGTCATTTAATTTCTGTTATTTACTTTACGCATTTTATTTATCGTCATTTAATTTCTATATTTATTTTAACCACTTTAAATATTGGGACACGTATACAAGGTTTTGACATATCATATCGACGCATATATATATATATATATATATATATATATATATATATATATATATATATATATATATATATATATATATATATTATTTGGAATAACCATAGACACTCTATATGCAGTAATGATCGAGTTCTCTATACAGAGTTGAGGTTGATTCTATAATAATATATATACTTTAAGTTGTGATCAAGTCTGAGACGTATACGGGTCACGACACGTATTAATTAATTCGAATATAATATATTAAACTATATATGAATTACTGGACTGTTAACTGTGGACTATCGACTGTGGATTAATAACATTGGACAATTAAAAAAAAGAATTAAAATATTGATTATAACATATGAAACTAAACAATTCTTCAAGTTGCCACTTGATTTCATCTTAAACCTCATTTGTATCTTGACGATTACAATCTGCGATTCAAACCTTTCATAATTCTTGAAAACACTTCAATCGATAGGATGAACCAACCGCAATCTATCTACAGAAGAAGAGATTGATGCATATAGTTATGCACCTGAAAACACTCGGAATCTGTGTAAACGTTTAACACATAGCTGTGTTAATTCCTTTAGCGTTATTATTACCGAAAATAACATTACAAGTCTTTACCAAATTAGCCAAATTTTTCATAGCTCCAGCAAGTCAACTTCAACGTTTCATTCGAAACAACCCTATTATAACCTTGATATATATGCGTGCTCTTTTATTGTTACCGGAGAACCATTTATATTCCACCAGATTACCAGCAGACGTACCAGCAACCTCGTTACTCCTTGACTTAAATCTCTCTGATAAATCATTATATTTATTCATTGAAACACTATCATATACTCATCTGCATCATGTAACGAGAACTGACATACCAATTACCGGGAATCAGCAATCAGTACTTTGAAAACTCACAGCATATCAACATCAACAGTTATATGTATAACATTCATCTCTTAGAATTATGATCTTTCATTCTGAAATTCTGAAAAGTACTCAGTCTATAAATCAATACTTTGAATGTTGAAAAAGCTTAATGAAGCAGCAGAAACCGTAGACAACCGTAAACGACCTTAATCATCAGAAGTTTGATGATAAAGAATAGTATGTTGGAAAAGCTCAGAAAAGGTGGAACTGGAAAACGGATTGAGCTAACCACGAAGGAGACCAAGGAAAAATACAAGGACCATACCTTATATTCAAAGAATCCAGGTAATTCTGGATCCGTTGAAATCTTTAAAGAATATCTTGCTCCGAAGTCATGTTAAAATCTTGCGGAAAATTTTTCATCATCAACCTTCGAACTTGGAAATTCTAAAATATCATCATAAATATCTTCAATATTTCTGAGAATATTTTCATAAATATTCTCGTTCGAAATTATATACCTCTTTGTGCTTCATGTGTTTCATTATATTGGAAACTTCTGTAAAATCTAAGTTCAATTTATGAATGAATTCTGGAGAAATGTAAAGAAATTGATGCATGAATTAGTATAATATAATGACACTTGATCAACGTGATTATATTACAGTAAGTCATGCTAAGTTTCTAATGGAACGTAATGTTTTACAGAATCTTAACATCATCATGTGCCATGATACACAACTCTTGTATTCTATTTAACCTCAAAAATATCAAGAAAATATTTTCTTGATGATTCGGTCTTTTTCGGATATTCTGGTAATTTGAAAAATCAAATCGTGCTACTACATTTCCTTTCTAGCTTGCATATTGTGATAATTCGAAACTCCATACCTACGAATTCTGGACCATTACTTGCGAAAAGAAAACAAAAGCATGAAGCTTCGAAATAGAAAGGGAGTATAAATCGCAGTAAATAAGAGAGAGCATTAACTGTGAATGACAATGATTATAGAAGACGGGAGTAGGGACTCCAGAATATAAGGGAGACTATAAAGCCCGATAACAGCACATAAATTACAAACCCTGGGTATTAATACGAATAGCAATATAAAGACACGGTAGAATTAAGAATAGTATCACCTCAAGGTAATAGTAGAAGTAAACAGATTTTTCTAGTGGGAGATTGCAAAAAGAAGGATGACAGAAAAGATAATCAGGAAAATATCAAGGATTAAAACTGAATTAGGCATTTTCACAATCTTTTGGAGGTATGAATTAAGAAAGAAAGTATAGGAATGATGAGAATAATAGAACGGAAGAGTTTATTTTATAATGGAAATATTAGACAGAGTAATCGAGGTAGATCACCGTATTTAATTATAGAGATCGTAATTTCTTTATTCGCTGAAGAATCAAATCTTTTAGATTTCGAAGATTTTCTTTAAATCCCTTGAATTCCGGAAATCAACCAGGACTACGTCACTGGTTAAGACGAATCTGCATTTATTCATTTCATTCTTTTATGATAGCTTCAATAGTACTCTTCGAATAATCAAATTGTTTTATCTATATTACTCAATGATAATAAAACTCTATTTATCAACTCATATTCGTCATGAAAACATTTTTACTGTTAGTCATTACCACCTCACTCAAATTTCGAGACGAAATTTTTTTGACGGGTAGGTACTGTGATGACCCGGGAATTTCCGACCAAATTTAAACTTGATCCTTATATAATTTCGACACGATAAGCAAATTTGTAATGTTTAGTCTCGGAAATTTTGGAAACTATGTTCATATATTCAAAATACCCTTTGACTATTCCCGACGATTCACGAACAATTGATTGTACATAAATATATAGATAGAAATATAAACTTGATATATATAAATTGTTATTGTATTGTTATTAGTAATATTATTATTATCATTAATAATATTAGTATTATTAGTATTATTATTAATATTAATATAAGTACTACTAAAATTATTATTTATTTGAAATACATAATTAAGTATTAAAAGTAATGATGCTGTTATTATCATTTTCTTATTAAACCTATTATTATTCTTATTGTTATTAATATTAGTATTATTATTATAAGTGTAAATAATATTATTATCATTAATACATTAGTACTTATTAATATTAGTTAAAGTTAATAAACAAATAATGTAACTAATGATATATATATATATATATATATATATATATATATATATATATATATATATATATATATATATATATAAACACATATCATACATAAATATACAGATTCTATAAATATATATACAATTATATATATATATATATAGATAAATACAGATTTAGACATATATAAATATAGATAATTACGCAATTTAAAAGTCATGGGATTAAAAATTTGTTAGACAGCTCAATCGAAACTTTATCTAATCTGTTTTTTATATTTCAAAGATCGTACAAATCAGTGGAGATAATCCAAATTCTGTTAGTCACTTTATTTTTTTTCTTTGAATAATTCTGAGAACATATTCTATGTCGAGCGAATCAGACTACCAAACAAATGTTAATGAAGTCACATTAGCTGTAAACATGTCTATTAACATTTACCTATTACTCTACAAATACAATTGGAGTTAAAAACAACAAAATCAAATCCTTTTTCTAATCCCAAATCTTCCAACACCACCACTTACCAAACTCAGAAGCTGTAGACTGTTATATTTTTTTTTGTGCTTTCGATTTATTTCAAAACACCAACAGACCATCAAGGTTTCGTCATCAATAACCACCTTAAACCATCATCAAACTGTTGAGCCTTCTTCGATCACCATCTACTATAATCACCTCACCACCAAAGACCATCGATCAACCATCTTCCATTTGGTTTGAAGCATAACCGAACCATCACCTCTTTCTTCTCCTTTGAACAACCATAAACCAACCTGTGACTGCTATAACTTCAATGATCTTCTGTTTAGATCAAGTAGTAGTTTCTGCTACTATTGTTTCCTTGCTTCTGCTACTCGTATACAACCGGAACCTACAATCCACCTGCAATTGTTTTGAAGACACCACCTGCAATTCCATCGAAAGCGGCTGCGCACTTAATGTTTTTCTGTACCTGTTGAAACTATGTAAAGGTGATGATAACTGAAGTTTGATGATGATAAAAATCAAAATGATGAGCTGTAATATTGAAGAATAATGGAGCAGATGAATATCGCGTGATAAATCTTCTTTATTATTATGGCCGACAAATTCGAATGTGTTTACACAATTTTCTTGGGCAACTTGCAATATAAAACTTTGGTTGCCATAAGTCCTGGCCTACCAAGTGAACGTTCGATCATACTTATTATTTGTTTCCTTTTATCGAAGACCCCACCCCCACTAACTTTTCGTTCACCTCTTTCCTGTTTCAAATAATACGAAACCAGATTATTAGTTATAGACTGCCATTCCTATTTCTTTTCCTTTGGGCCGATATGTTTTGTGTAGTGGGCCATAAAACCTTTGTGTTGTTGGGTTGATTGAGTTGTGGGCCGAATGATATTGATGAACCGTATGATCAAGTGCTGCTACGGATGTTGTTTCTTTTGCCCCTTTTAAAACAACCCATCGAAACTCATTGGTGAAGTTATGATGATAGAAGATGTTAAGAAGATGATGATAAGGTTGAACGTAATGAATGATGATATTACGAAATAGGAATGATGATGAAGATGAGATGCAATACGACGATGGTGATAATGATGATAATGATTATGATATTAAATGATGATAATTATGATGATATCAGCAATAATACATGATAATAGATGTTAAAATTCACTGTTATGAATTACGTATGTACCTTGGCCGATTGATTTTATTTTTGGGGGAAGAATATGAAATTAACAGAGGAGATTACGGGTTAAACAATTTAAGAATGAGATTAAAACAAATAAACAAACACAGCTGAGTGGTTAAGGAGGGTACGGGTTATCGAGAGGTCTCGGGTTCGAATCCCGTCATAGATAATTCTTTTTAGTGAAGCTTTTAAAAAGGGTATACACTTTTATATTTTCACATTTATTATTATTAATATTATTATTATTATTATGTATTAAATATTATTATCAAAAATTATTTTTTTCAGTATCATTATTAACATTAATATTATTATTATTATTTTATCATTATTATTATGATTTTATTTATTATTAACATTAAGAGTATCAGAAAAATTATCATATTATGAAAAGTATCATATTACCAAAAATTATTATTTTTATTATTATCATTGTTAGTGGTATCATTATTTTTACTATTATAAGTATTATTATTTTATTATTATTATTATTACTATCATTATTATCATAACGAATAAACATTTCTATGAATATATATATATATTATTAGATATCAATATAACTATGTATGAAAACATTAATACATTGTAGTATATAATATATAAAAATAAATATATTCAAATTAGTAATTAATATAACTTAAAACTTAGTTGTTCGATTATAAATATGTGTTAATATACATATACTTGATATAGGTTCGTGAATCCGAGGCCAACCTTGCATTGTTCAATGTTGTTATATGTATTTTTACTACAAAATACAATAGGTGAGTTTCATTACTCCCCTTTTAAATGCTTTTGCAATATATATTTTTGGGACTGAGAATACATGCGCTACTTTTATAAATGTTTTACGAAATAGACACAAGTAATCGAAACTACATTATATGGTTGAATGATCGAAGCCGAATATGCCCCTTTTGCTTGGTAACCTAAGAATTAGTAAACCAGTCTACTAATTGACGCAAATCCTAAAGATAGATCTATTGGGCCTAACGAACCCCATCCAAAGTACCGGATGCTTTAGTACTTCGATATTGTTTTATCATGTCCGAAGGATTTCCTGGAATGATAGGGGATATTCTTATATGCATCTTGTTAATGTCGGTTACCAGGTGTTCAATATATATGAATAATATTTTTGTCTCTATGCATGGGACGTATATTTATGAGAAATGAAAATGAAAATCTTGTGGTCTATTAAAATGATAGAAATGATCGATTATGATAAACTAATGAACTCACCAACCTTTTGGTTGACACTTGAAAGCATGTTTATTCTCAGGTACGAAAGAAATCTTCCGCTGTGCATTTGCTCATTTTAGAGACATTACTTAGAGTCATTCATGACATATTTCAAAAGACGTTGCATTCGAGTCGTCGAGTTCATCAAGATTATTATCAAGTCATTTATTAGTTTAGATATATTATGAAATGGTATGCATGCCATCAACTTTCAATGTATTAAAAGTTTGTCTTTTTAAAAACGAATGCAATGTTTGTAACATGTATCATATAGAGGTCAAGTACCTCGCAATGAAATCAACTATTGTGAATCGTTTATAATCGATATGAACTTCGTCCATATGGATTAGGACGGGTCGCTTCATCCACAACCAAGTGTATACACGTCTCAGGCTAGATCACAACTCAAAGTATATATATCTTTTGGAATCAACCTCAACCCTGTATAGCGAACTCGAACATTACAGCATATAGAGTGTCTATGGTTGCTCCAAATAATATATATAGATGGGTCGATATGATATGTCAAAACATTGTATACGTGTCTATGGTATCCCAAGATTATATAATATATGTTAGAATACATGTATAATACAATATAAGTTAGCTAGAATATGATTAGTGTAGATTTGTTATAAAATTTTCGTAGCTACAACTAGTAAAATCTTTCAATTTTGTTTTACCCATAACTTCTTCGTTTTAAATCCGTTTTGAGTGATTCAAGTTGCTATGGTTTCATAATGAACTGTAATTTATGAAACTAAACAGAAAAAGTATAAGTTTATAGTCAGAAATACAGGTTACAAGTCATTTACTAAAGAGGTAGTCATTTCCGTCGTAAGAACAACATCTTGATGACCATTTTGAAAAACATACTTCCACTTTGAGTTTAACCATGATTTTTGGATATAGTTTCATGTTCATAAGAAAAATCATTTTCCCAGAAAAATAACTTTTAAATCAAAGTTAATCATAGTTTTTAATTATCAAACCCAAAACAGCCCGCGGTGTTACTACGACGGCGTATGTCCGGTTTTACGGTGTTCTTCGTGTTTACAGGTTTTAAATCATTAAGTTAGCATATCATATAGATATAGAACATGTGTTTAATTGATTTTAAAAGTCAAGTTAGAAGGATTAACTTTATTTGCGAACAAGTTTAGAATTAACTAAACTATGTTCTAGTGATTACAAGTTTAAATCTTCGAATAAGATAGCTTTATATGTATGAATCGAATGATGTTAAGAACATCATTACTACCTCAAGTTTTGTGGATAAACCTACTGGAAGTGACAAGAAATGATCTAGCTTCAAAAGATTCTTGGATGGCTTGAAAGTTTTGAAGTAGAATCATGACACGATGAAACAACCCAACCCGTACTCCGTACGATAAGTTTTTTTTTATTAAATAATACACATTTACGAGCCACTTAAATATGTAACCCATTCCACACGTTTCGTCAAAACATACTACGAGTTTAATGTTTACAAAGAGGCACAAAGGCCATTAACGAATGTGATACAAGTTTAACCAACTACAAATGATAGTTTATAATCCAAACGACCCCTTGAGCATGGTTTGGGACTAAACTACCCAAAACGTAGGCCAACTTCCAAAAGCTTCAACATAACATCTACAAAGGACACCTAGTTCCCAAAAACCCCCTTGCCTTTATCCGCACCTGCATCTAAGAAAATGAACAACGAGAGGGGTAAGCTAACGCTTAGTGAGTGCAATAATTATATGTTTACATATACAACCTACTTACTTGCAATCACTTACACCTTCCCGCATACATGCTAGCAATATAATTAATCATACCATCGCAAGTATAATACTAAACTTCCAACAACATAAGCTAGCATAACAATAGCATATTATTTAAACAATATAATATGCTACAATCCGCACACAACCATGGTTAACCAATCGAACAAGGGAACGGTGTTTAAGGACCGTCGGCGTTCATAACAACCATTAGTGCACATAACACCTCGTACACTAACCCCACGGGTGGCATCTTAATACTTCGATACTTCACCCCGAGTGACATCTTAACACTTCGATGCTTCACCCATCTATTCTACGGAGTAGTGTCTTAACACCTCGACACTTCACCCCTTAGGTGGCATCTTAACACCTCGATGCTTCACCCCGAGTGGCATCTTAACACCTCGATGCTTCACCCATCACATGAGAAGTGGTGCCTTAACACCTCGACACTCCACAACTCATACTACATAAATAAATACATCATATATGCATGCACATAATTATCCCACTCACCTTAGCACTTCGGTGGTGATTATGCACTTCCGAGCTTCAAAGCAAAGTACCTAATATATTAAGTACACATTCAATTACAAAACTAGTGGAATTAACCACATTACACCTACTTGAGAATTTAATGACCCAATTCGCATTAAATGACTCAAACACACCACAACCGCCCTTAAATGGCCAAGACTCGACTTTAGTCACTTAAAAGCTAGTGAATTAAAGTCTACCAACTTCAACTAACACCAACTTAGGGTAATTTATACCCATTTCGCCCAAACTAGGTCAACTAGCCCATTTTGGATCCATTTAACACTTTCACTACCAAACTTGTCAAACATGACCCAATTAACATTTCTTTAAACTTTAACAAGTGTGTTAGTGACTAAAAACGCCATTTAACATTTATAACCCCAAATCATAAGACCAAACCCTAGGTTATGGCCATTTGGGTTTACTTTCACCAACCTAACCCAAAACCCACCCATTAAACCCTCAAACGGGTCATACAAGATCTTCATTAGTAAAACCCTAGCTTACAACCAATTAAAACTCAAAACTTAGAGTTAGAACTTACCAAGACTATCAACGCGTAGCTAGAGACACAAGGAACAACTTTAATTCTTGCTCCAAAGATCAACCCTCAATCCCTCACTCTCAAATCTCACTTTTAATCTAAATGGGTGTTGAGTTTTTGGGAGAGAAAATGAAAGAAAAAGAAAAAGAAATTAAATGAAATGGAATGGGTGGTTGGGATTTAGTGCTCCCATCAGATCTAAATGTCCAATTACCATTTTGCCCCTTAAAATCATTAAATTTGAGCTAAAACCGGATTCTGTCCAGCAGGACTGCCGCGGCGCGGCCTAGTTCGTCGCGGCGCGACATACAACGGGAAAATCACCCCTCTTTAACTCACTTTCTGATCCCGGTTTGCTTGAAATGCCGCGGCGCGGACCAGTTTGTCGCGGAGCGGCCTAAGGCTAGAACTGGGCACTTTGGCCACACTTAAACCAAAAATCGTTTTACACAACTATCAATTCGTTCAAGCTTCCGATATACGTCTAAACATCATATCTATGCTTCACATGACTTAACGCTAACTAAAACTCATATATAGACTTGCTTATGCACACAATATCAAGTATACACACACACACACACACACACACACACACATATATATATATATATATATATATATATATATATATATATATATATATATATATATATATATATATATAATATATATATATATATATATTTATATTCATACATTTACGCGTAAGCTAACGAATTATAAACGTACAAATGATTAAGTATGTACCTTTCGATACGTACGGGAAAAACGGGATGTTACAACTCTCCCCCACTTGAATCGGAGCGCTCCCTCGCGATCCAAGCCGCATGACAAGCCAGAAGATTAACCAAAACAAACTCTTCGGATTCCCACGTAAACTCGGAACCCTTTCGATGTCGCCATTGCACCTTGAAAGTTCTAATTTCCTTGTTCCGCAACATCTTAACCTTCTCATCAAGGATTGCAACCGGTTCTTCCGCATACTCTAGCTTGTTATTCAACGTAATCTCATCTAAAGGTACCCAAGTCGAGTCATCCGTAAGACACTTACGAAGATGGGAAACATGAAATATGTTATGAATTCCCGCAAGTTCTTCGGGTAACTCTAGTCGATAAGCAACCTCACCAACACGTGCCAAAACCTTGAAAGGACCAATAAACCGAGGAGCTAACTTTCCTCGTTTCTGAAACCGGATAACACCCTTCCATGGAGAAACCTTAAGCATCACCATGTCACCTTCTTGAAACTCTATCGTTCTCTGATAAGGCTAAAAAGGAACATATATTTCATAGCATTATCCCCCAAGAAAGACAAGATTTTAGTTGCAATTGTTCCATTTTCAAGTGATATTCGTTTATATTAAATAAGTACGAAGACAAAAGGCAGATTCGACAAATTGAAGACAAAAAGGTCCAAAAAGCTCAAAAGTACAAGATACAATTAAAAAGGTTCAAATTATTGATGAAGAACGTCTAAAAATGACAAGAGTACAAGTTACAAAACGCAAAGTACACGATATAAAATAGTATGCAAGGACGTTCGAAAATCCGGAACCGGGACATGAGTCAACTCTCAACGCTCGACGCAACGGTGTAAAAATTACGAGTCAACTATGCACAAGAATAAAATATAATATTTAAATAATTCATAATAAGAATAATATTAAATAATAAAAAGTTGTTAATTTAGCATAGTTCAGGGGTCGTAAATGAAAATTCAATTTCATATTTTGCCTATAAAAGGCGATGATTATCGATCAATTTAAAAGCATCCCTTTTTCTATCCTAAAAATCTATTATCAATATCAATATCTAAAAATCTCTATCATAATGTTAATGTAATAAGATATAACAATAATCTTAATTTTAATTTTAAATTATGATAATAATAAGATTTATGATAGAGATCGTTTGAGTGTGTAAGTCGAAATTATGTCCGTGTAACGCTACGCTATTTTTAATCATTGTAAGTTATGTTCAACCTTTTTATATTAATGTCTCGTAGCTAAGTTATTATTATGCTTATTTAAAACGAAGTAATCATGATGTTGGGCTAATTACTAAAATTGGGTAATTGGGCTTTGTACCATAATTAAGGTTTGGGCAAAAGACCGACACTTGTGGAAATTGGACTATTGACTATTAATAGATGGGGGGTATTGTCTAATTGAGTGACAACTCATTGGAGTCTGTCGAACCTATCTTCAAATTAATTATCCTAATAATTAATAATGATTATGGTTGTCCTATTTAGTGACGTTCATATGGAATCTATTATAATCATTTAATTAATTATTCGGGTTGGGTAATTGATTATTCAAACTGATCAAGTGGGTAAATTAATATTCATATCTAATCAAAACAGGGGTAGATTACATACAGTGATAACTGGTGTAATTGTTGACAGAAGTGATAACTGCGTCACAGTTTAAATCCTTAATTAGTTGGAATATTTGACTTCGGGTATAAGGGTAATTTGACGAGGACACTCGCACTTTATATTTATGACCGATGGACTATTATGGATAAAAACCAGATAGGTATCAAATAAACCATGACAAAGGACAATTAACCCGAGTAACAATTAATTAAAATCAAAACGTCAAACATCATGATTACGGAAGTTTAAATAAGCATAATCCTTTTATTTCATATTCTATCGCAATTTTATTTATTGTTATTTTATTTATCGTCATTTATTTATTTTACGCACTTTAATTATTGTCATTTATCTTTACGCTTAAAAATATAAAATCGACAAACCGGTCATTAAACGGTAAAAACCCCCCTTTTATAATAATATTACTACTTATATATATATATATATATATATATATATATATATATATATATATATATATATATATATATATATATATATATATATATATATATATTTACATAAATATAGTTTTATAAAAATATAGTACGTAATCACTAGCTCCCTGTGGAACGAACCGGACTTACTAAAAACTACACTACTCTACGATTAGGTACACTGCCTATAGTGTTGTAGCAAGGTTTAGGTATATCCCATCCGTAAATTAATAAAACTTGTGTCATATTTTGTAGTATTTCCTAGTAAAAATAATACTATTTCGTACCCTCACGCTACATCATCAAGTTTTTGGCGCCGCTGCCGGGGAGCGCTAAAACGCTATATTTTTAATTATAATAATATTGAAATAGAATATAATAATATAATAATATTGAAATAGAATATAATAATATAATAATATTTTAGAATCAAAATTTGATACGTAAAGTTTTAAAAAGTCGTATTTATTAAATACTTCAGGGGTATATTATGTAACTTGTAATTAATAATTTCTATCATATCGCTTTCATATGAATAGTAAATTAATTAATTTCTTTTCATTTACTATTTATGAATAGTAAATGAATTAAAAAAAAAGTTTTGAAAAAAAATAATAATTATAAAAAAAATTATTAATTTGTAAAAAAAAATCGTTTTTAAAAAAAAAACGTAAAAAATAAAAAAAAACGTAAAAAAAAAAAACAAAAACGTAAAAAAAAAAAAAAAACGTAAAAAAAAAAATTATTAAAAAAAAAATATATTTTTTTAAGATTTTGTCTATAAAAAAAAATGTTTTTTTTAGTTTTATTACCTTTAGATTTTTAGACTATAGTCGCGACTTTTAGTATTAAGTTTAGTTTTGCCATAGTTATTTTTACTTCTAGAATTTTTAGGCTTTGCCGTAAAATCCCTTAAGTGCTTATTCCTTAGACTAAGTTTTAGGTGCTTTAGAATTTTGCGACGCCATTTTTCGCGCTATTTTCTTATTTTTATTTTTCGACGCGTTTACCTATGTATCAATTACAATTCCAATTAGTGATCTCCATTTGTAGCTTTAATTTTAAGATAGTGATCGTTATAAGGTTGGATTAACCGCGTGTTTACAAACCACTCTTCGTCTTTTTCATTTTTCGACACTTTTCGACGCGCACTCTTTTTCTCTCTTATTTCTCGCCATTCTAGTTTTTAGGACTTAGATTTTTTTCTACTTCTTCTCTAAATTTCTTAAAATTACGAAAATTTATTTTAAGTGGTTAAATTGATAGACATCAAAATTTTCTGGTTCGTAGTAATAGTTGGATTTGTACGTGGACCGGGTTATTGGAGCCAAACAGTACTCAATTATATTGAGACCAAACGAATCCTGCCCCTCTGCTGCATCTTTTGGCTATTCGAAACGTGGGCAAAATCAGAAAAGTCTATTAATTGGATAACTTATATAATTTTTCTTTCCTTTTAAAAACTAATAGGATATTCAGTGAATGCACCGAGTAAAACGTTCACCACCTTTCATACGTTCACTACCTATAACTCAATCAAGACATCTAGCCAATATTGTCACCGTTGATTTTTCTTTAGAATCATCATCTAGTCGAACAAGAACTCCAACTCAAATTTCCGATAATCCATCTTTTGAACCCGACTTCACAATTAAGAACCCGGAGCATATTCAAGGACAATTCCAAGATCTTGAACCACTAATTATTCCTCCTGAGCCACAAACCATTAAATCAGAATCCTCTAGTGATTCGTATTCAACAAATTCAATTATGGAAGTAACGGAACCTCTAAGTATGGAAGATCGAATGAGAGCCACACGCACGGGCCAAGGTCACGCCATTATTAAGCCAGAAGTTAATGCGCCAGATTATGAAATCAAAGGACAAATTCTACACATGGTAACTAACCAATGCCAATTCAGTGGTGCACCGAATGAAGATCCTAACGAACACCTTCGTACGTTTAAAAGAATTTGTACACTATTCAAAATCCGAGAAGTGGAAGATGAGCAGATCTATCTCATGTTGTTTCCCTGGACTTTAAAGGGAGAAGCCAAAGATTGGTTAGAATCGTTACCTGAAGGGGCGATTGATACATGGGATGTTTTAGTTGAAAAATTTCTTAAACAATTCCTTCCGGCATCTAAAGCCGTGAGACTTCAAGGAGAAATTGTTACGTTCGCGCAAAAGCCAAATGAAATATTATATGAGGCGTGGACAAGATTCGAAAGGATGTTGAGAGGATGTCCTCAACACGGATTAGATACTTTTCAAATAGTGCAAATCTTCTATAAAGGCGTAGACATCGCTACAAGAAAAGACATCGACATAACAGCTGGTGGTTCCATTATGAAGAAAACCGCAACTGAAGCTTACAAAATTATTGATAACACAGCCTCCCACTCACATGAGTGGCATCAAGAAAAAGATATCTTTCGATCATCTAAAGCGGCTAGAGCCGATTCTAGCCATGACTTTGATTCCGTTTCCGCAAAAATAGATGCTTTCGAAAGACGAATGGAAAAGATGAATAAAGATATTCACGCAATACGAATTAGTTGTGAGCAATGCGGTGGACCACACTTATTGAAAGATTGTCACATTGAACCAACATTGGAACAACGAGAGAATGTTTCCTATATGAACCAAAGGCCTGGAAATAATTATCAAAATAATTATCAACCGCCAAAGTTAAACTTCAATTGAAATCAAAACATTCTTTACAATCCAAACGGACCCAACAACAACTCGTACAACCAACAAGGTCCGAATAACCAACCAACTCAAAACAACACTTTCAATCAACAAAGACCTAGCTTGTATAAACCACCACAACAAACCGAAGAGAAAAAGCCAAATCTAGAAGAAATGATGGCAAAGCTAGTTGAATCTCAAACACAATTTATTACATCTCAAACCCAAACGAATGAGAGGTTTGATCAGTCATTTAGAACTCAACAAGCTTCTATTTTGAATCTAGAAAAACAAGTAGGTACTCTTGTTAGAATGATGAGTGAGAGGGAACAAGGAAAGCTACCGAGTAATACTGAAGTAAATCCTCGGAATGAGAATGTTAATATGGTGTCAACAAATTCTGAAAAACCAGCACCAGAAGATGGGAAGATTTTAGATGAGAGTAACAATGAAGAAGTTACACCACCACCACCCGAGTATGTAAAGCCAGTGGTGGCACCATACAAACCACCCATCCCGTTTCCAAGAAAAGGAGTTGAGTATGAGCAAGTGATAGGTAATAAAGATTGTGATACCTCTGGAAAGAAGAAGAAGAAAAAGAATAAGAAAGTGCAAGAAACAAAAGCCGTAAATATAAACCCGGTGAAGACAGTTCCACCAAAACCTCCACCTAGGGTAGGTGATCCGGGTGAATTTATTGTTCCTTGTCTACTTAGTGATTGTGTCATGTATGATGCACTAGCAGATTTAGGTGCAAGTGTAAGTGTTATGCCTCTTTCCTTATATAAGAGATTAGGTGTAGGTAAGTTAAGTCCAACGGATATGAGTGTTCGACTCTTTGATCAAACCATTAAGCACCCAGTTGGAATTGCTGACAACCTACCCGTTCAAGTAGGCAATTTAACCTTTCTAGTCGAATTTATTGTCATTGACATAGAAGAGGACCCAAACATTCCTCTAATTTTAGGTCGGCCATTCTTAGCGTCCACCAAGGCGTTATTTGATGTAGGAAATGGAAGAATGACACTTAAAAGTGGTGACAAATCGATCACCTTTATGATTCGAAAGTCTAAATCTCCACCAGCCAAAACCGTTGAACCAGTAAAAACAATTGGTAAGAACCATGTGCTTTTACCAACTCCAACGGTAATACTTAGCAATAATGAAACGCCTAAGTGTGGGGAAAATGAAGTAACACCTAATGATGACATGATAACAAAGAACCCCGTTGTTGATACGAAATTAAATGATCCCGTTATTAATAGTTCAATGAAGAAACTTATTAAACGGATTCGCGATGCTAGAACCAAGGGGAACTTTAAGTTATGTAACCTGTTAGTATCCAATCTATCACCTAAAGAAAAGGAGAAACTAGTTGAAATTGTGGATATTACACAGGAATCCGACCAATGGCTTAAAGAAAAAGTCACGGATATGCAAGTTGATTATGGACCAAGAGAAATTAACGATGAAGTTAATCACAATTTTGACACCACGGCTACCTAAGTGTGGGGAGATTCAAATGTTCTAAAAAGAAAATGCTATCTAGAGTTAGTTGTTCTGTTCTCGTGTAGTTCCGAGAATGGAACCCGATTGGTCTTTTCCGCTAGCAGACACTAAAGAACTAGTTTTCTCCCTCCATTCTGAATTTTTGTTTTGTAAGTTTTTTTATGAAATTAATATGCATTTTAATTTAAGTTTTTAAAAACAAAATTTACTTTAATTCATTAAGTTTAAAAAATGATTTCTAAAATTCGTCGTGAGTTAAAGACTAGGTCGTTGAGCCAAAATTGCTTTACCCGAGGGCAGGGCGACAAATTTTGTTATCATTTAATTTTATTGATCTAAAGTATGCAAAAAAAAAAAAAAAATATTATATTAATTTTTGAACGTAGGGGTTATATACCAAACTTCAAAAATATGTATATATGTTTGTATTTTATGTTATGTACACAACAGGGTAAAACAGCGCACTTTCAAAGACTGTCATTAAGTTCAACAAAAAGCTACTAATTTTGATGACAAGGCGCAAAATATCAAATGTGATGTAAAATAATATGCTTACAAACTGGGTATTTTTAATCACTTTTCTACACTAATCACCCTCATGAATTTATAATTATAGTCTGATTTCATGCAAATGAGGGCATTGCATGATCTCAAGTGTGGGGAAGGGTTATAAATTCTCTCGGGTTTACACTTAGTTTATTTGCCAAATTTTGTGAAAATTTGAAAAATTTTCAATTAAATGAACTCAAAATCATGTTTATACATATTTATGAACGATGAAAACTAGGTGATAATACCGAAATTATCGTTACCTCGAAAAGGACATAAATTGAGAAACACCCTAAAACGCTTTAATTCATTTAAAATGAAATAGAAGAAAATAAAAAGGCAAAGAAAGAAACTAAGTGTGGGAAGAATGTACCAAGTTATTCAATTTAAAACATATATCACATATTTTTGTACAAGATTATTGCAGGTACTTTTGCTTTGGACGATACTAATCAATTTTACCCGGTTTACTGTAATACATTTGAAAGAAAGATGGATCTACACGATGAATCAATTCCATCATTAAAAGGAAGTAAAGTCTTCCGAAAAAGACACGCGCTTCTTGATTTAGGTCATGAAGTTGTCGTCCAGACCAGCTGTAGGTTGACGAAAAATCTAGAAAAGTCATCACTAAAATCGGCTGGAAATCCACGGACCTCAGCATCAAACAGGGTCGCCAAGTGGTCAGATTTATCCTAACCATGAGAAGGATTTATCTCGTACAATGGGGAGGCACCGTGCAAATTAGCTTGATAAGACTAATGAATCAGATCCCCAGAAAAGGATAATCTCCTTAAAGATTCAAAATCAGCTTTTAAGACTGATAATACTCAATCCTAGAGATTGACCTTAAAGATTGAGAATTCAAACTCATGGAATTCGATGATATCTAAACTCGAGCATGAACGAGAAAATATTTTGATCAAAAATACAAACCGATTTGTTTTCTGAAAAACCATTTTCAATGCGTTCATTACCATTGAACGTAAAATCCTAAGAAATTCACCTGGAATTCATTAGGTCACCTGAACCAAATCGGGTGTCAACCGTAAGAACGGTGGTTGCATAGCATGGTCGGAGACAGGACCTTGTGCCAGACCGAAAAATCATAGGATGATCTTTACTATCGCTCCTACCAAGGATAGTTCTAGCATCCGACACGTTAAAAGACCATAATCATCTGCATGTCACGGGACATTGCCTTAATAGTTTCTTGTTCATCGCTTTCCTTTACAACCGGACGGTAGTTTGCCGAAAGGTAATATACGGAACAAGTAAACTGGATGTGTGCTTTCCGATACCGGGATAGCAGTGGATTACATGAACCTAAAAGTTTTAGCCAAAATATTGATCCACAAATATATTTTGCAACACCGATGATGGATCAAATCAGAAAACTTATCTAGGGTAAAAGCTAGAATGAATTTTCAAAAGATCAAATGTTTTCATAAAGTTCCAATTTCCTTAATGGATCTAAATTTTTATAGTCATGTGGGACTGTAAACCATATCGTTACTACCATTGTTTATACCGCCATATCAAAATCACTGATGTACAAAGTGTGAAGAATAAAGAAGTGATTCTAGTATTTCAAGACTATATTGCTTGAGGACAAGCAACGCTCAAGTGTGGGGATATTGATAAGGCTAAAAAGGAACATATATTTCATAGCATTATCCCCCAAGAAAGACAAGATTTTAGTTGCAATTGTTCCATTTTCAAGTGATATTCGTTTATATTAAATAAGTGCGAAGACAAAAGGCAGATTCGACAAATTGAAGACAAAAAGGTCCAAAAAGCTCAAAAGTACAAGATACAATTAAAAAGTTTCAAATTATTGATGAAGAACGTCTAAAAATGACAAGAGTACAAGTTACAAAACGCAAAGTACACGATATAAAATAGTACGCAAGGACGTTCGAAAATCCGGAACCGGGACATGAGTCAACTCTCAACGCTCGACGCAACGGTGTAAAAATTACGAGTCAACTATGCACAAGAATAAAATATAATATTTAAATAATTCATAATAAGAATAATATTAAATAATAAAAAGTTGTTAATTTAGCATAGTTCAGGGGTCGTAAATGAAAATTCAATTTCATATTTTGCCTATAAAAGGCGATGATTATCGATCAATTTAAAAGCATCCCTTTTTCTATCCTAAAAATCTATTATCAATATCAATATCTAAAAATCTCTATCATAATGTTAATGTAATAAGATATAACAATAATCTTAATTTTAATTTTAAATTATGATAATAATAAGATTTATGATAGAGATCGTTTGAGTGTGTAAGTCAAAATTCTGTCCGTGTAACGCTACGCTATTTTTAATCATTGTAAGTTATGTTCAACCTTTTTATATTAATGTCTCGTAGCTAAGTTATTATTATGCTTATTTAAAACGAAGTAATCATGATGTTGGGCTAATTACTAAAATTGGGTAATTGGGCTTTGTACCATAATTAAGGTTTGGGCAAAAGACCGACACTTGTGGAAATTGGACTATTGACTATTAATAGATGGGGGGTATTGTCTAATTGAGTGACAACTCATTGGAGTCTGTCGAACCTATCTTCAAATTAATTATCCTAATAATTAATAATGATTATGGTTGTCCTATTTAGTGACGTTCATATGGAATCTATTATAATCATTTAATTAATTATTCGGGTTGGGTAATTGATTATTCAAACTGATCAAGTGGGTAAATTAATATTCATATCTAATCAAAACAGGGGTAGATTACATACAGTGATAACTGGTGTAATTGTTGACAGAAGTGATAACTGCGTCACAGTTTAAATCCTTAATTAGTTGGAATATTTGACTTCGGGTATAAGGGTAATTTGACGAGGACACTCGCACTTTATATTTATGACCGATGGACTATTATGGATAAAAACCAGATAGGTATCAAATAAACCATGACAAAGGACAATTAACCCGAGTAACAATTAATTAAAATCAAAACGTCAAACATCATGATTACGGAAGTTTAAATAAGCATAATCCTTTTATTTCATATTCTATCGCAATTTTATTTATTGTTATTTTATTTATCGTCATTTATTTATTTTACGCACTTTAATTATTGACATTTATCTTTACGCTTAAAAATATAAAATCGACAAACCGGTCATTAAACGGTAAAAACCCCCCTTTTATAATAATATTACTACTTATATATATATATATATATATATATATATATATATATATATATATATATATATATATATATATATATATATATATATATATATATATATATATATATATATATATTTACATAAATATAGTTTTATAAAAATATAGTACGTAATCACTAGCTCCCTGTGGAACGAACCGGACTTACTAAAAACTACACTACTCTACGATTAGGTACACTGCCTATAGTGTTGTAGCAAGGTTTAGGTATATCCCATCCGTAAATTAATAAAACTTGTGTCATATTTTGTAGTATTTCCTAGTAAAAATAATACTATTTCGTACCCTCACGCTACATCATCATTCTCCTACCCTTATCGGCATAAGACTTTTGTCTATCTTGCGCCGCTTTAAGTCGAGCCCGAATCATCTCAATTTTACTATTTGTCTCCAAAACTAAATCGGAACTTCTGATTTCTCGTTGACCCACTTCTCCCCAACAAATGGGAGTTCGACACCTACGCCCATAGAGCATCTCATAAGGTGGCATCCCAATACTAGTGTGGTAACTATTGTTGTATGAGAATTCCACCAAGGGTAAGTGCTCATCCTAACTTACACCAAAATCAATAATACACGCCCTTAACATATCCTCTAACGTTTGGTTTGTACGCTCAGTTTGATCTTTCGTTTGAGGATGATACGCCGTGCTCATTTTCAATTGAGTACCCATATCTTCATGAAACTTGTTCCAAAACCGGGACGTAAAACGAGTATCTCGATCCGAAACAATAGATATAGGAACCCCATGTCTCGATATCACCTCCTTGATAAACAACTTGGATAAAGTCTCCGATGATATCGTTTCCCGAATGGGAAGAAACAAAGCACTTTTTTTCAATCGATCAACTATTACCCAAATCGTATCATATTGGGTTCTTGCCGTCTTTGGTAATTTGGTAATAAAGTCCATGGTGATGTGCTCCCATTTCCATTTCGGGACTTCCAAGGGTTGTAACTTACCTTACGGCTTTTGGTGTTCAGCTTTAACTTGCAAACACGTGACGCATTGTTCCACATACTTAACCACATCACGTTTCATACCGGGCCACCAATAATCTTTCTTCAAGTCATAGTACATCTTTGTTAAACCCGGATGAATGGAATACTTTAACTTATGCGCTTCATCTAGTAGCACTTGTCGGTTACCACCCATCTTAGGTACCCACACTCTTCCTTGAAACGACAACAAACCCCGCGAGCCCATAGTAATGAACTCCGTTTGCCCCACAATCCGCTCTTCATGCTTGTTGTGAACATACTCTTCTACTTGAATTTCACCAAGCTTTACAAGGAAATCGTTAGTAATAATCATGCGTAACGATCCTACTCATATCGCCGGATGTTGACTCTTTCGACTCAACGCATCCGCGACCACGTTCGCCTTTCCCGGATGGTAAAGTATCTCACAATCATAATCTTTTACCACATCCATCCACCTACGTTGACGATAATATAAATCTCGTTGAGTAAAGAGATGTTTCAAACTCTTATGGTCCGAATAAATCGTACACTTGACACCATACAAGTAGTGGCGCCAAATTTTCAACGCATGAACCACCGCCGTCAATTCAAGATCATGAGTCGGATATCTCGTTTCGTGTTCCTTTAATTGTCGAGAGGCGTAAGCAATGACTTTACCTCTTTGCATTAGAACACACCCGAGCCCATTTATCGACGCATCACAATAAACCGTCATATCTTTCACCCCTTCCGGCAAAACTAACACCGGAGCTTGACACAACTTCTCTTTTAACAGTTGAAAAGCGATTTCTTGCTCGTTCTCCCAATTGAATCTTACGTTCTTCCTCGTCAATTTAGTCAAAGGAGAAGCAATCTTAGAAAAGTCTTGGATGAACCGACAATAATAACCGGCCAATCCGAGAAAGCTTCGGATTTCCGTAGGCGTAGTCGGCTGTCCCCAACTCTTCACCGTTTCTATCTTCCCCGGGTCTACTTGAATTCCTTCTTGATTCACAATATGGCCAAGGAATTGAACTTCCCTTAGCCAAAATTCACATTTGGAGAATTTTGCATACAACTTCTCCTTCCGCAATGTCTTCAACACTTCACGCAAATGGTGCTCATGTTCCTTCATACTCTTTGAATAAACAAGTATGTCGTCGATGAACACAATTACCGACTTGTCCAACATAGGTTGGCACACCCGGTTCATAAGATCCATTAATGCCGCCGGTGCATTCGTAAGACCAAAAGGCATAACTACAAATTCATAATGCCCGTAACGCGTTCGGAAAGCCGTTTTCTCTATGTCTTCCTCACGGACTCGCACTTGATGATAGCCAGACCGTAAGTCAATCTTAGAAAAATACGTTGCACCTTGGAGTTGGTCAAACAAATCGTCAATCCTAGGTAATGGATAGCGATTCTTGATCGTTACTTTGTTCAACTCCCGATAATCAATGCACATCCGCATACTTCCATCTTTCTTTTTCACAAACAAGACCGGAGCACCCTATGGCGAGGAGCTCGGTCGAATGAAACCCTTTTCAAGCAACTCTTGGGTTTGATTTAACAACTCTTGCATTTCCGTTGGTGCTAAACGGTAAGGAGTTTTAGCAATGGGAGTAGCTCCCGGAACCAACTCAATACGAAATTCAACTTTTCTTTCCGCCGGAACACCCGGTAACTCGTCCGGAAAAACGTCTTCGAATTCACTAACCACCAAAATTTCACGAATAGGTGGTGGCTCGTCACGAGTATCAACAATATGGGAAAGAAAAGCCATGCCACCACTAACAAGAAAACGACGTGCCCGTGCAAAAGAACATATCGGCACAAGTCTTCTTCGTTTATCGCCGTGAATAATTAACTCTCCCCCACTTGGAGTCTTCACACGTATAAACTTTTCATGGCATGCAATATCGGCTCTATTTCGATCGAGCCAATCCATACCAACAACGATAACAAAATCGCCCAAAGTCATAGGGATGAGATCAATTTTAAAGTTTTCGGCACCAAAAATGATATTACAATCTTTACACACATCAACCCCTAGCACCGTCTTACCATCCGCTATTTCAACTTCTACCGGATGACTTAACTTAGCTAGCGGTTTGTTAATCTTAGACACAAATCGGGGCGACACAAAAGACAAATTAGCACCGCTATCAAATAATATCCTTGCCGGATTAGAGTTAACCATGAAAGTACCTGAGACAAATTCATTGGAATGCTTGGCCTCATCATTGGTCATCAAATAATTTCGCCCCTTAGCCGTGCCAGCCGCCCTCACCCCGCAAGTTGGGACACTCCGGCTTCTTATGCCCTTCTTTACCGCAATTAAAACAAGTGAGCTTGGTTGTGGATGATTGTTTTGGGCACTCACGAGCCATGTGCCCCCTTTGCCCATAATTGTAGCAATCATAGGTAAAATCACCGGAAGCACCCTTCTTAACACTACCAACACTCTCGAAGCCCTTCTTATGCTTCTTGTTAGAAAAGTTCGAATGACTAATAGCTTCAAACTTCTTTTTACCGAAGGTGAAGCCACTCTTTCTCAAGATGAGCGACTCAAACCCTTTGGCCATATCAAACAACTCATCAAAACTCTTCACCACGTTCACACTAATCTTTTCTTGATAGTTGTCATTCAAGATTCGGTAAAAGTCTTCCTTCAACATCTTATCATTCCCAACATACTCCGGGCAAAATTAAGTTTTTGACAAGTAAACGGATTTAAGAGTATTCAAATCCATCGACCCTTGCCTCAAGGAACGCAACTCGTCCTTAAGCCTAGTAAGATCGGCCGAAGTTCGGTACTCTTGGAAGAACTCCGTTTTGAACTCATCCCAAGTAAAATCCATGCATTGTTCCTCGCCATAAACTTGGATTTTTGCATCCCACCATAGCTTTGCATCCCCTCTTAGCATGCTACAACCATACCTTGTCTTTTTATCAATCGAGCATTCACAAGTTCGAAAGGCCCCCTCCATATCGGAGATCCACCGGGCACTCTTTAACGGGTCTCTTTCGCCCTCAAAAATAGGTGGTTGAGCATATTTGAAATTCTTAAAAAGAAAGTTGCGCCTTCCCATATTATCATCATGAAGGACGGCATTGACTTGCTCTTTGACTACATTGACTAATTGCTCGTCAATCGAGTCTAGAAACATCTTCTTAATCTCCTCAAGATATTCCGCCTTTTGACGTTTAAAGATGGCCTCAACCTTGGCCGTGAATTCAACGTCCTCACTCGTACCCCCGTTATCAACATCGGGTCCATTTCCCGTCTTCATTCTATAAAATGAAAAGGGTTAAATGACGAAGCAAAAGAACTTAACACGAATGTATATACATATACACCCCACTACCCCATCTTGCTTAACAATCATCGTACATCACTTGTTTGACAGGATTTGCACTCGTAACAATGGTAGCTAATCATTGTTACGCGAGCACGTCGCATTAACTTGCTAGTACAACATCCATCTCGCTTGATGATTGCTAAACACAACACAAATCAATTTGCACGAGGTTAGTTCACATAAACCAAAGCACTAACAATTCCCGATTAGACCCAAAGTCCTACAAGTCCGCATAAAAGCGCATGCACAATAAAGTCTAAGTCTAGGCACCTATCTCAAGTCTCCTAAATCCTTTAGACCATGCTCTGATACCACTTGAAACCACCCAATCCGTACTCCGTACGATAAGTTTTTTTTTTTTTTAAATAATACACATTTACGTGCCACTTAAATATGTAACCCATTCCACACGTTTCGTCAAAACATACTACGAGTTTAATGTTTACAAAGAGGCACAAAGGCCATTAACGAATGTGATACAAGTTTGACCAACTACAAATGATAGTTTATAATCCAAACGACCCCTTGAGCATGGTTTGGGACTAAACTACCCAAAACGTAGGCCAACTTCCAAAAGCTTCAACATAATATCTACAAGGGACACCTAGTGCCCAACAACCCCCTTGCCTTTATCCGCACCTGCATCTAAAAATATGAACAACGAGAGGGGTAAGCTAACGCTTAGTGAGTGCAATAATTATATGTTTACATATACAACCTACTTACTTGCAATCACTTACACCTTCCCGCATACATGCTAGCAATATAATTAATCATACCATCGCAAGTATAATACTAAACTTCCAACAACATAAGCTAGCATAACAATAGCATATTATTTAATCAATATAATATGCTACAATCCGCACACAACCATGGTTAACCAATCGAACAAGGGAACGGTGTTTAAGGACCGTCGGCGTTCATAACAACATTAGTGCACTTAACACCTCGTACACTAACCCCACTCACCTTAGCACTTCGGTGGTGATTATGCACTTCCGAGCTTCAAAGCAAAGTACCTAATACATTAAGTACACATTCAATTACAAAACTAGTGGAATTAACCACATTACACCTACTTAAGCATTTAATGACCCAATTCGCATTAAATGACTCAAACACACCACAACCGCCCTTAAATGGCCAAGACTCGACTTTAGTCACTTAAAGCTAGTGAATTAAAGTCTACCAACTTCAACTAACACCAACTTAGGGTAATTTATACCCATTTCGCCCAAACTAGGTCAACTAGCCCATTTTGGATCCATTTAATACTTTCACTACCAAACTTGTCAAACATGACCTAATTAACATTTCTTTAAACTTTAACAAGTGTGTTAGTGACTAAAAACGCCATTTAACATTTATAACCCCAAATCATAAGACCAAACCCTAGGTTATGGCCATTTGGGTTTACTTTCACCAACCTAACCCAAAACCCACCCATTAAACCCTCAAATGGGTCATACAAGATCTTCATTAGCAAAACCCTAGCTTAAAACCAATTAAAACTCAAAACTTAGAGTTAGAACTTACCGAGACTATCAACGCGTAGCTAGAGACACAAGGAACAACTTTAATTCTTGCTCCAAAGATCAACCCTCAATCCCTCACTCTCAAATCTCACTTTTAATCTAAATGGGTGTTGAGTTTTTGGGAGAGAAAATGAAAGAAAACGGAAAAGAAATTAAATGAAATGGAATGGGTGGTTGGGATTTAGTGCTCCCATCAGATCTAAATGTCCAATTACGATTTTGCCCCTTAAAATCATTAAATTTGAGCTAAAACCGGATTCTGTCCAGCAGGACTGCCGCGGCGCGGCCTAGTTCGTCGCGGCGCGACACACAACGGGAAAATCACCCCTCTTTAACTCACTTTCTGATCCTGATTTGCTTGAAATGCCGCGGCGCGGACCAGTTTGTCGCGGCGCGGCCTAAGGCTAGAACTGGGCACTTTGGCCACACTCAAACCAAAAATTGTTTTACACAACTATCAATTCGTTCAAGCTTCCGATATACATCTAAACATCATATCTATGCTTCACATGACTTAACGCTAACCAAAACTCATATATAGACTTTCTTATGCATACAATATCAAGTATATATATATATATATATATATATATATATATATATATATATATA